>NC_041391.1:472365224-472387029 GCF_002162155.2 Triticum dicoccoides | reverse complement strand
GGCCGGCGGTCGGATCTGGCGGCGGAGGGTGGCGCGCGGCGGCGGGGAGGCGTCGGCGGGTGGCGCGGGGGTGCGGCGGCATTCAGGCGCGGCGGCGCTCGGGCGTGGGCCGGGAAGGCAGACGGCGGCAGGGGCGCGGGCTCGCGCGGGCCCTTCCTGGGCTCCGCGGGCCGCGGTGGCGGTGGTGCGGGGAAGTGGGCGCGGGCCACATGGCAGGCTGCGGTTGGCCGGGCGGTGGCGGGTGGACGTGTCCGGCGTCGTCCGGACATGTCCGACGGCGCATAGGAGGTGGATCTAGGGTTAGGGGGGTTCATCCGTGAAAAATGGAGGGGTAGGACCTTTTTATAGTTAGAGGGAGTTAGGAGAGTCCAAATGAGGTGCGGTTTTCGCCCACACGACCGTGATCGAACGACCGAGAGCATGGAGGGGGTTTGGATGGGCTCATGGGATGTGGTGAAGAGGGGCTGGGCTGCAAAAGGAGAGGGGTTTCGGGCTACGCGGTTAACCGTTGGAGTATCAAACGGACTCCAAATGGCAACGAAACTTAACAGGCGGTCTACCGGTGCTATACCAAGGCCGCTTGGCAGACCTCGGGCCATTCCGTGAAAGTTCAACACCCACTCACAACAGGAGACAAAAGGGGGACGCCGGATGACATAGGAGTGCCGGATTGCAAAACGGACAACGGGGAAAATGCTCAGATGCATGAGACAAACACGTATTCGATACAATGCACATGATGACATGGCAAAGACGGCGAATAACTGAGAGACACCTGGGACATTGAATCTGGGGCATTACAAAAGTAGTCTTTGCCTGCAAAAAGCCTCTGGTCGTGATGCTGCGGTGGGCTCGTCGATGACCTCCGTCCTGCCGTCCTAGCGGTCTTGGTCTCGTTGCACCAGAATGGAAACCTTTGGCCAATTCCTCGGGACTCCGTGCCTATGGCTTGCCTCCTTTGCACCGAAGAGGAAACCTGCACTCTACGCCCACCTAGCGCCCACCTGGCCTTGGTCGTCATGGCTCACGAGCTGAGCCTCGTGAGGTAAACCTTGCATAGAACTCTCCGCCCCTTGTGAGCCACCTTGAGGATGCCGATCCCCTCGGGGGTCTTGGCATCGTCCGCCTCGCAAGGTTTGGCCGCTCGCGAGGGTCTTGAGTTGTTGATGCTGAAGCTGGGCCGTACCAGGCCGTCGATGGAGCCACGTGGTGGGCCGCAGGAAGGCAGGGTTGGATACCCCCATATTCAGGACGCCGACATCATCCGTATCCTTGCTCCCACGATCTCGGAGTGAGACCGCGAGAGTGATTAATCTCTGGTAAAGCTCACGAGGTTCTTCATCTTCATTCATTGCAAACTCATCGGCTTCATCTTGCACCACTTCATAGTTGGAGCGTTGAATGCTTGCGCTTCCCTTGTAGAGGGAAATAACATGGTGCCATGCTTCCTTGGCCACGGTGAAGGGTCGGAGATGTGCAATATCTTTGGGTGGAATTGCATCTTGTATGATGAAGAGAGCATTCTCATTGAATTGATTATCCGCGACTTCTCTAGGGGTGAAGTTGCTTCGGTCATGCGGATATAAACCTTCTTCAATGATTCTCCAAAGATTAGTGTTAATATGGTTTAAATGAAGCTTAAAGCGATAGATCCAAGCATCAAAATCCTAATTTTTTACAATCTTAGGGGGATAGGCATGATTTAAATGAGTAGAGGGAATCGGTCCTCCATCAGTAAGTGGAGGCTCCACATGGGCAAAGGTGCCACTACCATTTCTACCACTAGACAATGGAACTTTCTCACTAGTAGCTTCCCCCTTGTCGGAATTAGCATCCATCACCTTGTTAGTGGGATCAACCACTTCCAACGCTGCGGTGGATAATTTGAGACCATCAAGAAAGTTCTTAAGCATGCCTTTGACCTCGGCCGTCATGGAGGTTTTCAATGTGTCCAAAGCCACATTGAATTCCTCACGTGAGACCGATGTTCCTCCATCGGCCGTAGACAAGGACGGAATCATAGGGAACTAACAATTTTTAGCCTTTCTTTACCAAATTAAACGTTGCATCAAAGTAGGTTGGCTAGATATGCAACTAGGTGAGCAACCTATATGATGCAACAATAACAAGCACACAAGCAAGAAAGGGATATAACACAATATAACTTGCACAAGTAAAGGTAAGAGATAACCAAGAGTGGAACCGATGGAGACGAGGATGTGTTACCGAAGTTCCTTCCCTTTGAGGGGAAGTACGTCACCGTTGTTGCGGTGTGGAGGCACAATGCTCCCCAAGAAGCCACTAGGGCCACCGTATTCCCCTCACGCCCTGACACAATGCGAGATGTTGTGTTTCCACTATTGGTGCCCTTGGAGGCGGCGACTGAACCTTTACAAACAAGGTTGGGGCAATCTCCACAACTTACACTACAAAAAAAAGACGCGTCTGTGACATTTTGGGCCGAACGAAAAAAAATTGTCATACTTATGACACTTCTATGACGATAATTGTGACAAAACCCGGTATCATCATAGATGTCGTGGGGTCCTACTTATATGACAAAAAATCATGACAGAAAATGGGATTTTCGTCCTGGGCGGGACGGAGAGCAGCTGCATGACATTCTTTGGTATGGCCATGATGGAAAAAACCGTGGTAGAAGCGAGGGCGAGGAAAATATCGGGGTGTTCCCGCTTACGGTGGGTGGTCGGGGCCGAGCGATGCGCGTTTCTCTCGTACACGCATGCGCATGGGTGTGAGGCATTGGGCTCTAACTGAACCCGAGCGAGGTGTTGGGCTCTAACTGAACCCGAGCGATTGCACTGCAGGCTACGCGGTACTGAACACGAGCGATCGATCGATGGCTGTTAACTGAACCCGATCGAGCGATTCCTTCGCTACTGCTGCTAACTGAAGCCGATCGATGCTGCCTCTGGATGAACAGTGAGCGTTGCGGGGGGGGTGAACAGTGAGCGGTGGGGGTGGATGAGTAGGACCCCGTGGTGTTGCCTCTGGATGAACAGGACCCCGATCGATCGAGCTGGTTGGGGCTGGATGAACAGGACCCCATGGAGAGCTGGATGAACAGGACGACCCCGTGGAGGTCTGGATGAATAGTACATGGTGGAGGGGTGGATGAATAGTAGCCCGTGGAGGGGTGGTTGAACAGGAGCCCGTGGAGAGGGGTGGTTGAACAGTAGCCGGTGGAGTAGCGCACGGTGGAGGCTAGATGAACAGGAGCCCGTGGATGAACAGTCGTAGGTGGAGGCTGGAGGAGGTCGACGGTGGATGAATAGTATCCCATGGAGGCTAGAGGGGGTCGACGATGGAGATGAACAGTATCCCGTGGAGTCCCCTTTTGCGGTACGCCACACCCTTCCCGATGAACAGGACCCCCGTTTCGACCGTAGCGCTCCAACACAAGTCGGTTTCCTCCATTTTGTGGTACGCTACACCCCTCCCAATCAACAGGACCCCCATTTCGAATTAGGAGGTCCATTTCCTCCGTTTTGCGGTATGCCAGACCCCTCCCAATGAACAGGATCCCGTTTTGAACGTGGTTGGCTGAAGAAAAGGTTGTTTCCTCCGTTCTGCGGTATGCCAGGCCTCGTTTCCATCGCATGTTCCGTCCAAGCCGGTTGGCTCCCACGCGTTCCGTTGCCTCCCGATTAACACGACGCATTCCGTTGCCTCCCCATGAACACGACGAAGACGCAGTTTCTCCGTTCCGACCCAGCCATGTATAGGAGCCCTGGCCGTACGTACGTGCGAGTAGGCGTTCGAGACCCCACCCATATGTACGTATGTGGCCGTATTTACTTTCTTGCACCCTGGCCACTGTACGTACGTGTACATGCTACGTGCGCGCCTTTACTACGACATGTGTGTGCCTCTACATTGACCAGTATGTACGTACACGTTCGCAACCAGAATGACAACGCTACATACGCTTTGACCAGGTGGGTCCCGACTGTCAGGCACTTCCTTGCGTGCGAAGATGTAGCTGGTGGGTCCCAGCAGTCAGGGGGTGAATCTTTTTTTTGCCCGGACACACTTCCTTGCGTGCGAAGGAGTAGCAGGTGGGTCCCAGCAGTCAGTGGGAAACATTTTTTCGCAAAATACGGTGTCCCATCCGATGGGTCCCCGCTGTCAGGTGGAGGAATAATTATTTTGCGTGTAATAAGGAGGCACTTCCTTGCTACGGCCGTGGACCCAGCTGTCAGCCTCTCCACGTACAGTCCACGTTTGATGGAAACCATTCCTTAACCACATTGACCATGCCTCACCGAGAGCACCAGGGCGGTGGACGACGGCGAGGCCTAGGAAGGGGACGACACGGAGCCGGGGAAGACGCAGCAGTGGATGCCCACGCGTAGAGGAGTACAAGGGTTCACTGGTTTGGCTGCAGCGTGAGGCTGCCGTCACCGCAGAAGATTAGGGGGTGTGGGTGAGTAGAGGGATGCCCTGGACTAGTGGTGGGAGTAGTAGGGGCGGTGAGGCCTCCGCCGCATCGCAACCGGCCACGGGAGGCAGGAGCACGAGGCATGACCGGCACTGGTTTGTGCGGCTGGAGCAAGAAGACCAGAGGTTGAAGAACCACTACAGTCGTTGGATGGACATCGTACGGTCACTGGAGCTAGAATCATGCATATTTACTAAGTTGACAAAGCCCTCCATCCCCGTCAACTTAGTAGGCCCACAAGTCAGCCTGCCACTATACTGGGTCCCAGCTAGCAGGGGGAGTATTCATTTTTTTGTGTAATAAGGAGGCCCTTCCTTGCGTGCGAAGATATAGCTGGTGGGTCCAAGCTATCAGCGGCGGTAGCATTTTTTCGCGAAATACAGAGGCCCTTTTGGTGGGTCCCAGATGTCAGGTGGACGAATCATTATTTTGCGCGTAATAAGGAGGCATTTCCTTGCGTGCGGCCATGGACCCAGCTATCAGCCTCGCCACGTACAGTCCACTTCAGATGCATGTCAGTCATTGACCACGTTGACCAGGCCGCGCCGAGAGCACTAGGGCGATGGACAACGGCAAGGCCTAGGAAGGGAATGACACCAAGGCCGGGAAGATTCGGCAGTTGTTTCCCACGCGGAGGGGAGTACGACTGTACGAGGGTTTACTGGTGCGTCTGCCGTTGCCGAGAATAACAGCATGTGTGGGTGACTAGAGGGATGGCTAGGCCAGCGATGGGAGTACGGTGGGGCGGTGAGGCCTACGCGGCAGCACAGCCGGCCATGGGGAGGAGGGAGCAGGCAGTCCCGCCGGCGCTTGTTTGAGCGGTTGGAGCAGGAAGAGCAGAGATTGAAGAAGCACGACGGCCGTTGGATGGAAATCCAACAGTCACTGCTTGTGCGTCAATCTTTTTTTAGGAAAGCCTCAAATCTGTGGAAAACAGCATACAACCCATCTGCCATTATTTCTAATAATTTACAGCCCATTTGCTAATTCTTAAGGTTTTTTTGGAGCCCATATTCTTTTTGTTAGCATTATAGCCCATATTGTGGCCACGGTTAAAAAATTATACGAAATTTTGCATATTTCGGTGCGGTCCGAACTGTTTATAATCCCGAAATTTCGAGTCACATTCAAACTGATTTTAAAAACAGATGTATATCAATATAAAATCCAACAAATTGTCCACGCATAAAAATCAATGCAATTTAAAATCTTGACATGAAAAAAAGAAATTTGAAACTAATTGCCGGTTTGATATGTTTTAAAAATGTACAACCCATTTCTCATTACTGATAGGCCATTTTCTTGGTCAGCCGAATGAAGCTCTCCTCGTGTTGAAAGATTTGCAACCCACCAGGCCTGACAAAGCGACTTACTTGACAAATTACAAAAAAACTGGGCTGTGGCCGTGGACCCAGCTGCGGCCGTGGACCCAGCTGTCAGCCTCTTCACGTACAGTACTCTTCCGATGGAAGTCGGTCGTTGACCACATTGACCACGCTGCGCCGAGAGCACCAAGGCAGTGGACGACGGCGAGGCCTAGGAAGGGGATGACACGGAGCCGGGGAAGACGCGGCAGTGGATGCCCACGCGGAGAGGAGTACAAGGGTTCACTGGTTTGGCTGCAGCGTGAGGCTGCCGTCACCGCAGAAGATTAGGGGGTGTGGGTGAGTAGAGGGATGCCCTGGACTAGTGGTGGGAGTAGTAGGGGGCGGTGGAGGCCTCCGCGGCATCACAGCCGGCCACAAGAAGCAGGAGCACGCGGCACGACCGGCGCTGCTTTGGGCGGCTGGAGCAAGAAGACCAGAGGTTGAAGAAGCACAATGGCCGTTGGATGGACATCATACGGTCACTGGAGCTAGAATCATTCATATTGACTAAGTTGACAAAGCCCTCCATCCCCGTCAACTTAGTAGGCCCACAAGTCAGCCACCCACTATGGTGGGTCCCAGCTAGCAGGGGGTATTCATTTTTTTGTGCGTAATAAGGAGGCACTTCCTTGCGTGCGAAGATATAGCTGGTGGGTCTGACCTGTCAGCGGGGGGGACATTTCTTTCGCGAAATACAGAAGCCCTTCCTATGTACAGTCCACGTACAGTGCGTAATAAGGAGGAACTCTCCTTGCATGCGACCATGGACCTCGTGGGTCCCAGCCGTCAGGCTCTCCACGTACATTCCTCTTACATTGACTCTCGTATGTTGACCACGCCGCACCGAGCGCACCGAGGCGGTGGACGACGGCGAGGCCCCAGACTGGAACAACCCGGAGATGGGGAAGACGCAGCAGTGTAGTCGCAGACGGAGAGGAGTGGGAAACTTGACTGGTTCGGGTGCGGGGTGAGCCTACACTTGGCAGAGAATAACAGGAGGTACAGAGTGGAGGGATGGCCTGGCCGTCGGCGGTGTAGCGTTTCGTTGATTAGCGCAAAACAACGCTGCTGGACGCCGAAGGCTGGAGCAGGCGGTCCCGGCAGCGCTGGGGGAAGAAGACGAGAGATTCAAGAAGAATGCCGGCCGTTGGATGTAAGTCCAACGCCTTCTTAGGCTTCGACCTACTAGCCCACATGTCAGCCAGTCCATTTGTTTTTTAGTCCATTTGGTGGGCTGGGTGAAACAATGATGTAGCATCTATGCAGCCCGTTTATATATATGGTAGAATTTAAATCCCATTTGCATTTTCTCGAAATCCGTGGACTTGCTGGGCTAGGTGAAAATATCATGTTGGGCTAGATGGAGAAATGTTATAAAAACATAAACACATGGTTGCACGTTTATTACTGCATTGGTCAGTAAAATCTTTGCAAGCTTATGTACGCAATCACTAGGAGTTAACTTGCCAAGTTATATATAAACAATTATTATTATTATTTTGTAAGAACTTTCAACTTACGAAATAAAATATCATTTAAATTTCATGAGTTAATAGTACGTGGGGTATTATTATTTTTTAGGCTAGACGTGGGACAATTGAGTTGGTTCTAGGGAAAAGTACTTGGAGAAAACTCAGTTTACATCGAAAAAGAAAGTGGGAGAAAATTCAGAGACCTGCTGGGTCCAGCTGAGGAGGGGAATATATTGGGAGAAAGGAGATTCAAAGCACGGCAGCCGAGTGAACTAGTTTTTTTAACGGACAAGTGAAGTAGTTACATACATAAGAAAATAGCCACTAAAAAAAGCAATCGGGTTAATGGGTTCTTAAAAGAAATATTTCGGACAAAACAGATAATTACGACACATAGGCTAATGCATGAAACACTTAGATGATAAAGGTGCTTATAAACAGATAATACAACATCTAGATCTTCCTGGCACGCTTGATCATGATGCTGCGGCTGTCCGTGTACTCGTCGGTTACGGGAAGCAGACACACCCTCATGTCCAAGATCTGCCTATACATGTCGTAGCATGTGTATGCATCATAGGCCACGTAGGTTATGTAGGCTAGATTCATAAGTACCTCTCACATGTTCAGGTCCTTGGTATCATTGTGTTCTTTCATGTTGGCGCATCAGGGGTCAATGATGGTCTCGGCGAGGTCAACCGCGGAGTCCTTCTCCTGCCCGTTGTTGATGATCTTGTATTGCTTCTAGATGTCGACAAGCTTGTTGCACCAGATGGCCGAATTGTCGCTTTCTTCCTTCTCTCCACCGTAGAGAAGATGCAGTCGGCGCTGCCGATGAAACGGGCAAATGCTCCAGAACCTCTGATGGCCCTACAGAAGTGGTAGATGAGAACCTCGTCCCGCACACATACCCAGGCAACGGCGATCCGCTGGTCCCTGTCAGGAGATGAATAGATGGGCACAAGGTCTAGTCCTGCAACCTTGTGCTTTCTCGTCCTGTAGGTACCGCTTGAACTCGGCGATGCAGAGCTTCACGGAGTCCGGATCGTTGGTGTACACCACATTCAACTTGGTGCAGCCATAGGATTGAACGGCAAACTCAAAGGGGAACTCCTTGCTGAAGCCCATATCCAGCAGGCTCACCCCTCGGATCGCCATTGGAGCCTCTTCAAGTGAACGAGTGTGTAGGCGGCAGCAGCAGTTCGTTTTTCAGCTCTTGGGGAACTGGATTCAATAGTAAACTGAGTGTGTACATGCGACAGCAGTTACTACCCCTCTCTCGTCCGCTGCACGCCCGGCAAAAGATGCACCCTCGGCGCATTCAAACGCCTCCATTAAGGAACCTACTCCGGCCACACGTCGGTTCATGAGCGGGTCTATATTGGTACTATAATAACAGGTGTTAGTGGTCACTTTACATAAATTTAATTAGCTTTAATAGAAATTTATACTTAAAACAAGCAATGCATTGGCTCATTCTATCAGTGCCATAGGATCAACATGCACAACAATTAGAATTATTATTCTTAGGACGCACACGATCAGCACATTTGTCACACTTCCACAAAGATAATACTACCAAGTTTGAACTGTTTGTTATGGTTGTTGTCCTCTGCATCATCATGCCGTGTTTCCCAGCTTGCAAGATTCAGAACCAACAAATAAGATCCAAATAATAAGTACAACAAATATGCCTACACATCTCATTGATTCCCATCTTACAAGATTCAGAACCAACAAATAAGATCCAAATAATAAGTACAACAAAGATGCCTACACATCTCATTGATCCCAGCTTGCAAGATTCAGAACCAACAAATAAGATTCAAATAATAGGTACAACAAAGATGCCTACACATCTCATTGATTCCCAGCTTGCAAGATTCAGAACCAACCCATTAGACCCTTTTGATAAAGTGAATATTGGGATTAAATCCATCTTGGCTAGCCATGTCATACAATCGAAGAACTTGGTGAATGCTCTTGACCGTCACAACATCTGTAGTTGAGTATTCCTGTTTGCATAGCACAAACAAGAAAAGCATGATTTCACTTTAATAGTGGCCTCCTTGAACTCAACTTGCAGCTCCACTAGGATGAGGTCAACCTCCACCTCCATGATTCAATTCATGCGCCTTTTTCTGCAGTTCACCTGAAATGAAGCAAAGATTGCATCATTCAGCTAGCAAGAATTACTTGCTCTCGTGAGCTGGCAGGTTCTTCTTTAGTAGTTGCACTAAAATTGAGGAACATTAAGGTTGGTTGTCCGGCTCATGTAAGGTGCAACTATAATTTTCTTATCCTTTTGTGAAGTTCCACTAAAATAAAGTGCCATTATGGTGATAGTGACGGCTCATCTTGCAAAGGCTAATAAAATGTTGCACAAGATTACCAGCAGAACTTGACGGAGATTTTGGAAACTCCAATCACCATTTTGTGCAGTTCCACCAAAATTGAGAGATGTTGCCCACGTGACATTTTAGTTGAACTGCACAAGACACTCATTCCAAAAAAAGTGTTTTGTGCAATTCACCAAAAGGTCACAATAGCAACAAGGTGAAATGGATATCCTTATCTACACAAAAGGCTAGAAAGTAAATAGTTGCTGGTCAATAAGAATATATGAAGCATATACAAAATGAAAAGAAGCATCTTAATTATGTTCATGGCAATCACGCAAGGACGGTAGAAATTTTAAAACGTCAGCAATGCTTCATGTTACCAGAAGCTTTACGGTCAACAATGAGATTACTGAAATATGGGATTACTTTAATGGTGGCATTGCTTGTTTACCAGACACAGTAAATCAACGGTAGCTAAAGAGTTGGTTTAAAGGGCATGGGACCGTGGGGACACCAGGACACTCAGCAGCGTAAAGCAGCAACTTACTTATCATACTGGGCGAAACAGTAGGAGTTCCATTTGTAACACAGTTTAATTGCATCTTATCACTGGAGGCATTAGATTAACAATAACACTGGTTAGACATGTCCCTAAGGTAACAGTGTGATCGCTTCATTTTACATGCACCCTTAGGCCAACTCCACCGTGCGACCCCAAACAGACGTCCATTTTGTCAGGATTCTATCTGTTTGGACAGGGGGATGGGGTCGTGTCCGGGCCTGTCCTGGGCGCATCCTTTACCCCATCCTGTCCGTGTCCATTTTAAATAAAAAGAGAAAGGTTTCAAATGCCAAGACCTACGGCCCCAGTTCAGCACGCATGACGGCAACAAAGCCAGCGGCCGGCAACACAGCCAGCCTCCAAAATGAATGGTTGTCCTCGCCGGCAACACAGCCAGCAGCCGGTAACACAGCCGTCCTTCAAAATGAATGTTTTCTCGCCGGCACACGGCCAGCGGCCCACCGGGCGGGCTGCACCCATGCCAGCCTCAAAATACGAACGGCCACGGCCAATCGGAGGACCTAGTTCAGGCTGTCGGTGTCGAGCATCTCCTTCTGCCTGGCCTCGAACCAGGCCCTCGTCTTCTCGCTCATCTTCGACAAGTCCACGCTCATGATCGCGAGGGCCACCTCCTTCGCTTTGTGGCGGCATTGGTGGCCTCGATGTTGAGCTGCCTTTGCTTGGCCTTGACATTCTCGGCCTCGATGTCGAGCTGCCTTTGTCGGGCCGCCTCCTCCATGTCGAGCTGCCTCTGCCAGGCCGCCTCCTCCACCTCAAGCTTCCTTCTCTTGGCCGCCTCCTCACCTCAAGCTTCTTCGTTTCAAGCTCTAGGTATTGCTTCATTTGCTCGTCCTTGCTTTGCCGCTTCTTCTCGTCCCTCACATCCTTTTGCGACATCATGCCATGCAAAGTGTCATGCAATGCCATGGATGAGGCGTCACGAATGTCATCAACCTTGGAGTTGGTCTTGCCCCTCGGCCTCTTCAACGCCTCGCCATCTCCACCTCCGGCGAACTTGGCCGTCTTCAGGCCTCTCTTCCTTTGTAGTTCACGGTATTGATCCTTGAACTTAGGGCAATTGTTGATCATAGTCCAACAATGCGTAAGAGTGAACGGCTTGTCATTGTGTCGGGCCTTCAATGCCTCCAAAGATTGAAATGCCTAAACCATATGAACAACAAGTGACCATGCAAACATGTACAAGGCCGAAGTGTCATGGCTGTAGCAAGGAAAAGGCAAAAGAAGGAGAGCATACCTTGTCTCCAACGCCGGTACCACTCACGGGCCATGCTTGAACGCTCTCAAATGTGGCTTGATACTTGTTGCACTCTTGTTGGATGCACAACCATCTCTTTTGAATCGAGCCGACGCCGCGGTTGCTTTCAAATTGGTAGGTGTCGGTGTCAAAACCGGCAGATCTCAAGTAGGGGGTCCCGAACTGTGCGTCTAGCCGGATGGTAATAGGAGGCAAGGGACACGATGTTTTTACCCAGGTTCGGGCCCTCTCGATGGAGGTAAAACCCTACTCCTGCTTGATTAATACTGATGATATGGCTAGTACAAGAGTGGATCTACCACAAGATCAGAGAGGCTAAACCCTAGAAGCTAGCCTATGGTATGATTGTTGTTCGTCCTACGGACTAAAACTCTCTAGTTTATATAGACACTGGAGAGGGCTAGGGTTACACAGAGTTGGTTACAATGGGAGGAGATCTTCATATCGTATCGCCAAGCTTGCCTTCCACGCCAAGGAAAGTCCCATCCGGACACGGAACGAGGTCTTCAATCTTGTATCTTCATTGTCCGGGAGTCCGGCCAAATGTCATAGTCCGGCCATCCGGACACCCCCTAATCCAGGACTCCCTCAGTAGCCCCTGAACCAGGCTTCAATGATGACGAGTCCAGCGTGCAAATTGTCTTCGGCATTGAAAGGCGGGTTCCTCCTCCGAATACTTCATAGAAGATGTTGAACACAAGGATAGTGTCCGGCTCTGCAAAATAAGTTCCACATGCCACCGTAGAGAGAATAATATTTGCACCAATCTAATCTGCTGACGTATTCCGCAGCGTGACATCACGCCACGGCCAGGCTTTTATTCGAATCATTTTACTGCTCCACCTTAGCGTGTTTAGCGAGGCGGTTTCTTTGGCACGTCTCATCAAAGCAGAGATCAATACGGGCGTGGGTAACCCAACTGCGCCATTAACCGTGGTGCTTGGGAGATAAGCGAGTTTTATTAGGTCGGTGGGGGCTCGCAGTTTCGGCCACCCATATAAGGGGATAAGGATCTACCCTTTACATTTACGCCTTCTTCCTCCTTTGCTTATCCATCCCCACGCGCTTGAGCTCCAACGCCCAAGCCCGCACTTCCCACCTCAACCTTCTCCAATCATGTCCGGAGCGGGAGGTAGATGGATGGCCTCCTCCGTCACGGAGGGGCAAATCAAAAAGTTGAGGAAGGCCGGATACTTGTCTGACGACATCGCGCACCGGCTTCCAGATGGGGGGCAACTCATCCCCACCCCCAGGTCCCATGAGAGGGTTGTTTTTCTTCCCCATTTCCTCCGCGGACTGGGTTTTCCTCTTCACCCGTTCGTCCGGGGGCTCATGTTCTACTATGGCCTGGACTTCCATGATCTGGCCCCGAACTTCATCCTCAACATCTCGGCGTTCATCGTCGTGTGAGAGGCCTTCCTCTGCATCCAGCCTCACTTTGGCATATGGCTGAAGATCTTCAGCGTCAAGCTAAAGGTCGTGGGCGGCCGCCAAGCGGAGTGCGGAGGTGCCATGGTGGGCAAGATAGCCAACGTTACATGGCTCGAGGGCGCCTTAGTAGAGACTATCAAAGGGTGGCAATCGGGGTGGTTCTATATCACCGAGCCGCGTGACCCAGAATGGGCAGCGGCCCCCGAATTCCGATCTGGCATCCCCACACGGCTCACATCTTGGAAAGAGACGGGCCTATCATGGGGTAATTCGGCGGAAGTGACCGGACTTCAGACCTGCATCAAAGACCTGATCAGCAGGAAGGTTAAACTTGTCACCGTAGTGCAGGTCATGCTCTTCCGCCGGATTCTCCCGTGTCAACGACGGGCTTTCAGCTTGTGGGAGTTCGACCCGGCCCAGCACTAGACTCTGTCTCGGCTCTTCGACACAAAGCACGAGGATGCCTGGAAGGTGCTATTCAAGAGCTCCGAGGTCTCCCCTCCTGTCACCGAGGATCGTGGATTCTGCGCCAAGCACCAAGCCAATGCGGTGAGCTTAATTTTCCCTTTACGGGGTATTTGTTTTTCATAGATTTGATTCTATGCGGGATCTAAACTCCCATCTCTTTAACAGGACTGGCAGAAGAAGGCCGGACAGATCGACTGTCCGGCTCCATTGCCCGAAGACCCAGCGGATGCCCGCTTAACAAAGTTGCTGGTTCCGGCACCTCACGTGGTGCTAAAGAAGAAGGCCAAGAAAAAGGCCACGGGGACTCGAAAGAGCTCCCGGCGCCTGGTGGTGTCGGATTCATCGCCCGACAACCCCGACGCACCCTCCGCCTCCGAAGACGAGGAGGAAGAAGAAGAAGAAGAAGAAGAAGCCTCTCCCCCTCCAACGGAGGGAGGAAAGAAAAGAAAGGCCGCCCCAACTGCGGAGGCCGGAGGGTCCAAGAAGGGGAGAACCCTCCTTTCGGACTACACCTTCGATGCCGAAGATGGCGGGGAGGAATGGCCATCCAGGGTCAAGCCCCTGGCAAAATCGTAAGCATCCGGATATCTGAATAACTTATGGTGCTTCTCCATTATTTGGCATTTTCTAACGCCGAATTTGGTCATGCAGTCTGCCCAAGGCTCAGCTCGACGATTCGACGAGCGGCTCCTTGGATTCGTCGGATGTGAATAGTGCTTCTCTTCCGACGGCCTCCTCCCCTCTCCCTATGGACGACGCCGAGGTGGAATCCCAAAAGGGACTAAACCAGGAGGAGGTGGTCCTGGAGGCGCCTCAAGGCGACCTCCCGAACTCCAGGCCCAAAGGGGGTAAAGCCCCAGAGGGATCTAAGTCCGGCCCCAGGCCGGACACTGCTCCAGAACCATCAACGGTTCCAGAGTCCGACAGGCGGCGCCTTCATAAGAAGGGCTAGCCTACGATGTCGGCGACCCCCGTCCATCCGGAGGCGCCGGACAATTTGCTGGAGGTGCTTAATGGCGCCTCCATCGATGAAGAACACCGCATTGTTATGAGTGTGGTGATTCAGAAGGTTCAGTCTGCCAAGAGCAGGCTGACAGAAGCCTGTTTAAGTCTGTTAACAGGCTTCGAGGTACGTGTTCAAAAAACATAAAAAATGTTACCGCATAGACAGTAGCCCCTGATGCTCAGTTTGGCGTTCGGAAAGAAAAGCCGAGCTGAGGATCTAAAAAGATATACGCCGGATTCTAATAAAAAATGTCAATATGGGAATGCAGGCTGCGCTGCTGACCTCTGCCGCACTTACTGCAGAGGTCAATGCATTGAAGGAAAGCCTCGAGCGGTCCGAGAGCGAGCTCGGCCGTGCCAAGAAGCAGCTCGAGGATAAAGAGGGTACGTAGTACCGCATGTAAATGTATATAGAAATACTTGGTTGCAAATAATGACAGGACCAACGTGAATGTTGCAGGGGCCACGGCCGAGGTGGTGACCCTGAAGGAGGCGGTCTCTCAGGCCAAAAACAGTGCGGCCCTGGAGCGCACCGAGCGAGAGAAGCAGGAGGTGCGGGTGGCGGAGGTGCGGCAAGAGCTCCAGGCTCTCATGGAAAAACACGAGAGTTTTGAGCGTGACTCGAAGACTCGGGAGTCCGAGCTCACCTTGGCTCTTGAGAGTGCGAAAACCGGTAAGGCCGAAGCCCAGAAGGCCCTCCAGGAGATCGAGGCGATGAAGAAGATAGCGGCGGGTAAGGCATTCTTTATGCAAAGCAAGAACATAAAAGTAAATTATCTGTTACTTACCCGAATCCGGAGCTCTCCAGGAGCGTTCGCCGATCTCCCTTGTAGTGTGTCTGATGCTGCCGCGTTCTACCAAGACGAGGAGGGGTGCTCGACGGAAAAAGTGTTCTGGTCTCAGTATGCTGAGGCCGAACATCCGGTGCCCCTGAGCGACCAGCTGAAGCAGCTGGTCGAGCTCCACAAGGTGGCCGAACAAGCCATGAAGGGCCTCATAGTTCGACTATGGCCTAAGGAAGCCATGCCTGGGAGCTACTTCAGTCTGGTGTGATGGCTGGTGGATGCTTGTCCGTGGATTGAGGTCATCAAGCGCTCCGTCTGCATTGAAGGTGCCCGTCGGGCCCTTGCCCATGCTAAAGTGCACTGGGGCAAGCTGGACGCGGAGAATCTTTTGACGAACGCGCCACCGCCAGGCAAGGAGTATCGCATGCCCGAGATGTATTATAAGGGCGTCCTGAAGGGTGCCCGCCATATAGCGGATGAGTGCTCCAAAGATGTAATTTTTGAGTAGACTCGCATTTGTTATCCTGTACGCTGAAAACTTTGTTCATGTGCGTTAAGCAATGCTTGTTAATTTAAAATATTGCCTTCTGTGCGGCCGTTTATCAAATCTGAGAGATGCAAGTCGTCGGCTTCTACCCCCATGCCACGAGTGCTGGGGTGTTCAGGATAAACCTGAGCGCTCTTGTTCCCATTCTTGGGTCCATCTAGGGAGGCGCTCAGCACAACGAACCAGGCCATCGGACTTATAATGCTTTATCACTCTCACTTAGCCATAGAATTCTATAATTTTTAATTTCGGCGAAGCCCCTAGTATTCGGAAGACCGAGTTCGGGGCGCTATCCACGCCTTGGCCAGATAAATCCGGCTCCTCGCTCTAAGCGGCATAAGTCTTTAAGGACTCAAAAAACCTCGTGAACAGCGACCGGTCTCTCGCACTATCATGACGGTCAGTTTTAGCTTTCTCTACTGAGGTGTTAACCCAGCTCAACTGGGGCACAATCGCAGCAGTTCTCCCAGCGCTACCTTAGCCAACATTGCGGAACATAAGGTACCAAAACATGGGAGCCGGGCAAACCCAACTATTGACCCAAGACATGATTCGGAGCCGATGCATATAATGCTATAAGTTCGGGGTGCCGCACTCGGGAGAGTGTTCGATCTTCTCACACCATGTTATGGGGTACTTAAGCCCCTGGTGTATTGGTCGTACCAAAGTGTATGGTTGCGTAATGTCATGACTGAACATATATGTATAAAAATAGATGAATACAAGAAAGGATAAGAGCTATGTCTTATTTATGAAAAAGGGCTGCTATGAAAGCAGAACAATACAAATAGTGTGATAAGCAAGAGATGGGATTATTTGACATGTCCCCCTCCAGGGGCAAGCGGCGGGTCTTTAAGTAAAAATAGGTATTTAACTCGTTATAGAGGCCACTTGGACATTCGACGCGGCTTGTTCTCGCCCTGGCTGTTGCATCGTGTGTTCGGCGAGTGTATTGCCGGACAGGCCTTCCAAATAGGTGGGTCCTGAAAGTGCAAAAAAAAGGAAAACGGCGGAATAAGGAGCCCCTAAGTGCGGTTGAGCCGCATTCTGGGCGTGCCGTAGTCGTGCCCCTCCCCTTATGCCCATGGTATTTTCAAAGTGTAATTATGTACGCGTGATACCGATATCACCATCTAGCGAGGGTTGGGGTTGGGGCCGCACTACTATGCTTGCTCGGATCGTGCCGGCCTACTCTGTTGTAGGTTGCTTCGGGCGCGCTTGACGTTGTCCGGACGTTTAACACCTGGATTGGAGAGTTGCCTTGAGAGGCTACTCTGTACTTCCACCGCCAGGGCCGCTGTGTGCTCCTCCGTTCGGAGAGAGCGTTCGGTGTTTCCATTTACCATGATGACTCCGCGAGGGTCTGGCATCTTGAGCTGGAGATATGCGTAGTGCGGCACCGCATTGAATTTTGCAAATGCGGTTCGTCCGAGCAGGGCGTGATAGCCACTGCGGAGTGGGACTATGTCGAAGATTAAATCCTCGCTTCGGAAATTGTCCGGGGATCCGAAGACCGCTTCGAGTGTAACCGAGCCTGTACAGCTGGCTTCTACACCTGGTATGATGCCTTTAAAGGTTGTCTTTGTGGGTTTAATCCTTGAGGGATCTATACCCATTTTTTGCACTGTATCCTGATAAAGCTGGTTCAGGCTGCTGCCGCCGTCCTTCGGGACTCTGGTGAGGTGAAATCTGTCAATGATTGGGTCTAGGACCAATGTGGTGAATCCGCCGTGACGGATGCTAGTGGGGTGGTCCCTTCGATCAAAGGTGATCGGGCAGGAGGACCATGGGTTTAACTTTGGGGCGACTGGCTCCAATGCATAGATGTCCTTGAGAGCACGCTTCTGCTCCCTTTTGGGGATGTGGGTTGCGTATATCATGTTCACCGTCCGCACTTGCGGGGGGAATCCCTTCTGTCCTCTGTTGTTCGGCGGCCGGGGCTCCTCCTCGTCATCGCTACGCAGCCCCTTGTCTCTGGTTTCGGCACTTAACTTGCCTGCCTGCTTGAACACCCAACAATCCCTGTTGATGTGGTTGGCTGGTTATTCGGGGGTGCCGTGTATCTGGCACGAGCGATCAAGTATCCGGTCTAAGTTGATGGGCCCGGAGGGTTTCTTTTGAATGGCTTCTTCCGCTGACCGGGTTTAGAGCCTCTAAATCCGGCATTGACTGCCGTATCCTCAGTGTTGTCGCCGTTAATGCGGCGCTTGTGCTTGTTGCGACTTGACCTGCCATTGTTGTCCTTGGTATCCGAATTGCCAGGGCTCTTGGTTATGTTATTGCTACGAGCTAGCCAGCTGTCTTCGCCCGCGCAGAAGTGGGTCATGAGTGTCGTGAGGGCTGCCATAGATTTCGGCTTTTCCTATCCTAGGTGTCGGGCAAACCATTCATCTCGGCTGCAAGGGCCTCGGCGTCCGGACAGTCGACTATTTGATTTTTCTTGTTAGGAACCGTGTCCAGAATTGCTTGGCCGATTCCTCTGGCTGCTAGATTATGTGGCTTAGGTCATCGGCGTCTGGTGGTCGCACATAAGTGCCCTGGAAGTTGTCAAGGAATGCGGATTCCAGGTCCTCCTAGCAACTAATTGACTCTGCTGGCAGGCTGTTAAGCCAATGTCGATCTGGTCCTTTAAGCTTGAGTGGGAGGTATTTGATGGCGTGTAGATCATCACCATGGGCCATGTGGATATGAAGGAGATAATCCTCGATCCATACCGCAGGATCTGTTGTGCCATCGTATGATTTGATGTTTACGGGTTTAAAGCCCTCGGGGATTTGATGATCCATTACTTCGTCTGTGAAGCATAGTGGGTGTGCGGCGCCCCTGTACTGGGCTATATCACGACGTATCTCGGATGAGCTTGGTCTGTTGTATTCGGCCTGGTCGTACTTATCATGTCCGGTGTGACGGCTAGCGTCACGTGAAGCGGGGCGCCCATGCGATCCGTAGATCGATCTTGTTTGCCTTGCCTTGTTCTCCAATATGTCTCGCAGGTCTGTTGCGTGTCCCCGTACTCTGGTATGTTTTGAGCGGTGCCGGGGTGCGGCTTGGGTCGAGGGCGTGAAGGCCTCTCTGTCGCGGCCACGGGGTGGCCGATCGGGCGCATCGTACGCTGGTGATGTAGGTTTAGTTGCTTCCTCCTCAAGTTGGGGTAGCAGCCTGCGCTTTGGGTAGCTCTTGGAGGGGCGTTCGAGTTTATACTCTTCGGCCGCCAGGACGTCGGTCCATCTGTTGGCTAGCAAGTCTTGGTCAGCTCTAAGTTGTTGCTCTTTTTTCTTGAGGCTGCTTGTCGTGGCCATAATCCTGCGTTTGAAACGCTCTTGTTCGATGGGATCCTCTGGCACGACGAATTCGTCGTCGTCGAGGCTTGCCTCGTCTTCGGAGGGAGGCATATAATTATCGTCCTCGACCTCTCTGTCGGCCGCTCTCTCATGAGGGCTGGCTCCTTCGTCCTCCTGCACTGAATCCTGCTGGAGGGGGTTGTCTTCGGCACTGTCCGGCGTGTTGTTATCTCCGGTGCCGGAATCGCCATTGTTGCTTTGGCGGGACGTAGAGCGGCGCCGCTGACGTTGGCGCTTGGGTTGCTTCTTGGAGGGGTCATCCTCCGTCTTTTCATCACCATCCCCTGCTTTGGGGGTGTCCACCATGTATATGTCATATGATGAGGTGGCTTTCCAGTTCCCTATAGGTGCTGGTTCTTGGTCGTCTCCTTCATCAGCGTCCATACCATCGATGTCTTCGGAGACGAAGTCGAGCATGTCGGTTAGATCGTCGACAGTGGCTACAAAGTGGGTGGTGGGTGGGTTTCGAATTTCTCTGTCGTCCGCGTCCCAACCCTGCTGACCATAGTCCGGCCAGGGCTCTCCTGACAAAGAGAGAGACTTTAGGGAGTTCAGGATATCGCCAAAGGATGAGTGCTGAAAGACGTCCGCGGCGGTGAACTCCATGATCGGAGCCCAATCGGGTTCGATCAGAAGGGGTGCGGAAGATTCGGAGTCCGGAACGGAGTCCGGCACCTTGGAGTCACGGGCCTTGCAAAGGACTAGGCTGGTATTCGGCTCTATCACCATAGAGATTGCGGCTCCTGGGGCAGCGTCCAAGCGTCCGTCCCTTGTCAGCGCAGTCGGCTCCGAGCTAATGGTCGGAGCGGACACCTGAGCGGCACCCTGGGCACTGTCCGGCGGCAGAGCTAGATCATGCCCATCGAGACAGTGCGGCACACTCGGCCATGGCTCGAATCCGTCGAAGATCAAGTCCCCACGGATGTCGGTCGTGCAGTTTAAGCTTCCAAACCTGACCTGATGGCCAGGGGCGTAGCTTTCGATCTGCTCCAGATGGCCAAGTGAGTTGGCCCGCAGTGCGAAGCCGCCGCATACGAAGATCTGTTCAGGGAGAAAAGTATCACCCTGGACCATGTTGTGGTTGATGATCGAAGAAGCCATCGGGCCTAAAGGCGACGACACAGAGGAACTCCCAATGAAAGCACCAATGTCGGTGTCAAAACCGGCGGATCTCGGGTAGGGGGTCCCGAACTGTGCGTCTAGGCGGATGGTAACAGGAGACAAGGGACACGATGTTTTTACCCAGGTTCGGGCCCTCTCGATGGAGGTAAAACCCTACTCCTGCTTGATTAATATTGATGATATGGGTAGTACAAGAGTGGATCTACCACGAGATCAGAGAGGCTAAACCCTAGAAGCTAGCCTATGGTATGATTGTTGTTCATCCTACGGACTAAAACTCTCCGATTTATATAGACACCGGAGAGGGCTAGGGTTACATAGAGTCGGTTACAATGGGAGGAGATCTTCATATCGTATCGCCAAGCTTGCCTTCCACGCCAAGGAAAGTCCCATCCAGACACGGGACAAGGTCTGCAATCTTGTATCTTCATTGTCCGGGAGTCCGGCCAAAGGTCATAGTCCGGCCATCCGGACACGCCCTAATCCAGGACTCCCTTAGTAGGGCTCAAACAACTTCCTTTCATGGAATGTGCTTTGGACTCTCGTCCAAAAAATACCCTTTTGTTGTGCGCCTGTCCTTGGATCTTGGCTAATCTCCATCCAAGCTTGGTAAAACAACTTGTCCTCATCTTGTGTTTATAAACCCGTGCCAATGCTCTTTCTCTTCTTTTGTGCTTCCGCTCTTTGTGTCAACTCGTCGATGAACAATGGCTCGCCACTAATGTCAATTTCAATGCTTTCTTCTTCATCACCATCACCTTCAACATAGATGTCATCGTCTTCATGCCACGAGTCACCATGGTCGTAGTCAGCACGGTCGTCGGCCTCTTCATCGGCAGTGAACTGGCCGCGGCCATCCTGACTTTGGGTATCCTCAGGGTCGAAGGCAGGGACGTGGCCACCCTCGTAGATCACTTCCTCCATGAACTGGTCGTAGTAGGGGTCGTCGACCGATGTCGTTGGGGTTGGCATTCCGTCAAACAAGACGCGGGGGGACGGCATGGTGCTGGTAAACAACGGCTGTGCTTCCTTTCTTTGCATCTCGACGGACGGTCGGCCGCCGCGGCTGGACCCAGGGGTGACATTGAGGTCGATGATGGCCGAGGGGCGTGGTGTGGACGGCGCGATCACGTTCACGTCCGGCGACCCCCCGAAACGGGTCTGGCCTTCGTGCCTTGGCGGAGGAAAGCCGGGCGACAATGGTGTGGTCCGCGACGTCGGCGACTGGCAGTGTGGAGGCCGGACGACCGACGACCCTGTGCTCGCCGGACCGACGGCCCCTCCAAAGAAACTGGGCGGGCAACAAATGCCGGCCATGAGAAGGGCGTGCGCTTTGCTGACGATGGCCTCCTTCTCCTCGACCTCGGCCTTGTGCCGCGCGGCCTCAATCGCAGCACGCTCGGCGGCTCTCTTGGCCGCGGCGATGTTGGTCTTGGAGACCGCCCTCCGGCTCCTCCTCTTTGCCGATTCCGCGTCCAACTTGGCGATCTCCTCTGGCGTGCACTTCGACCGCAACTTCCTTGGCGCCTTGCCCTTCTTTTTCTTGGCCATTCCGGGCCGCTCGACGGCCAGCCCGCCGGAGTTCGTCTGGGCGTCGACCATGGACGGGAGAGGGAGTGAGACGG
>NC_041391.1:472238742-472364851 GCF_002162155.2 Triticum dicoccoides | reverse complement strand
GCGCTATCTGTTTCGCCTCAAAAGCGGCGCAAACTTGAGCCACGGATGGGTCGAAAGCGGACACAAAACGGACAAAAGTTTGTTTGCTCCCGCGTGCTGGGCCGCCTCGTTTGTCTATTTTACCCCAAACGGACGGGGCCGGATAGGATAGGGTCGCACGATGGAGTTGGCCTTACATTAACAACAGCAAAAGGTTGGTATAAGGACATGCGACAGTGGACGCATCAGCACAATGTACCTACGAGGAGGCATATAGTTGTGATGCCGAGTTTGTTCATGCTATGTGAGGGCAACAAACCTAATCCTGGAGACCTTGTACTATGTGAGGGCAACAAATCTAATCCTGGAGACCTTTTACTATGTGAGGGCAGCAAATCTAATCCTGAGACCTTTTACTATGTGAGGGCAGCAATTCTAATCCTAGAGACCTTTTACTATGTGAGGGTAGCAAATCTAATCCTGGACATACTCTGTTGACTTGTCCACCAACCGCCACTTTCTATCATTTTTTCAACCAATAATAGATCTGTTCCTTATCCAATTTGTATTGCGTTTTCCCATTATTTCCCTTTTCAACTAAGAGACCGTTTGGGTATCTGGTCTCTGCTACTTTCACCATATTATTTCCTCTTTGAATCAAGTCCAAGATTCATGCTACAACTTTCCCCCCTTTCTTCATTGTTTGAACAAAGCCCTAGATTCGAATGCATGAAGTAGCTTTACCTCTAATAATACTAAAAATTTAGGTGGCTTTGGAAGTGCTGATGGGAGTAGAAAAAGATGCACATGCAGACATGTGGGGAGCTGGGGCAGTAGAGCAAGGCCGCTTTCGAAGAACTTATACCTGAGGATCATCGGGATGTCGGCAGCGGCAGGTCGGATCTGCGGACAATACTGCATGGAGGAATAAGGGTCGTAGGACCTCCCGAGCTGGCGCTGTGTCG
This sequence comes from Triticum dicoccoides, assembly GCF_002162155.2. NCBI lineage: Eukaryota > Viridiplantae > Streptophyta > Magnoliopsida > Poales > Poaceae > Triticum > Triticum dicoccoides. The sequence goes on along the minus strand of NC_041391.1, from coordinate 472,363,907 downwards.
GAGAGAATGGCACGGGCAGAGGATCGGGCCCCTCCGGTAGCTATGGGTTTCCTCCCTCGGTGGCGATGACCGCGTGAACGATGCACCTTTTAGTCCTCTACACACACCGGCCGAAGGGATCCGGCCGGATCTGTGGCCAGCGGTGAGCAGAGAGAAAATGTCGCTACCGCTGTCTTGTTTATATCTGGAGAGGATGAGAGAATGAAGAGAGCAACCCTAGTAAAGCAAGCGCTCAGGGCCCTGCGTACATATATAGTGGAGTGATTATCTTTTTCACTCCACAACAAGCGTTTCAATTTGTGTACGTGGCATTAAAGAAAATAAACTCTCTATTTAAGGTGACTATTGTACGACTCCTACTTACTACTTGTAGTACTAGTATTGTTCACTTGTGCTCCCCGCCCCTCCATTCATTGAACAACCCCACAGGTGAATAAACATACAGTAAGTATTTATATAGAATGAACAAGCTCGAACTATTTTCGTGTAGTTAAAAGTTGAGGGCGGGGCTTTTCCCAGGCAGTACGCGCGGCAGTTTTCGGGTAGGCGGTTTGACAGAGAGGTGAGGAGGGTGAGCGAGTGGCGGATTCTCAAACATACTGCTGGAAAGGTCGGGCTGTGCAATTTGACGGCGCATTACTACTGGAAAGACTTGTGATATGACCACTTACTATAGTCATGAATTACTGACGCTACGACTGGGGTGCTGCCCCCCTTCCGTTCCGCGCTCTAATCTGGTGCATTACACATCGACCCGGATGCCGGCTCTCCCACATGTCGGAGTAGTAAGAAGGAGAAAAGAATGATGTGGTATATACTAGTACTACTACTACTCAGGTCGAAGGAGTGCGAACCACGGCAGCCCAGTGAACCAGCAGTGCAAACAATGGCAGCCCAGTGAACCAGCAGTGCGAACAACGGTAGCCCAGTGAACAAGCAGTAGAAAACAATGTGGTGATATGGCCCTAAAAAACAATGTGCTACGGTCCACACTGTAGCATGTACAGTAACACTCCTCTTTGTTTGGATCCCTGAGTTAGAGCTAGTTTGGGTTGAAATAGCCTCAAATTATCGAAACACGAGGGGTTAGTTTGAGCTAGTTTTCTCTAACCCAGCTAAAAAAACTAGCCCAGTGGAGAGGTTCTAATTGGGTTAGTTATCCTTGGGCCCACTAAAAGAGAACTAAAAAAATCTCCCCTGCCCGCACCAGATCGCTCCCCCCTCTCGCACGACTCCTCTATGTTCCCCATAGGGCCGCCCGCCCAAGTGTCGCTCACCCTCTCTCTCCTCCAGCCGCCCTCTCCTTCAGGCCTCCGCTGCCCTACTCCGGCCGCCCTCTCCCTCCGGCCTTCGAAGGTCGCCCCGCTCCCCCTTCACCGGTCGTTTTTCTCCCTCTATCATGTGCAACGGCGGCGCATCTACTAGGGAGGTCGCGAGAGGGGTGAGTTTGTTCATTCCTTCTCTGTCTCACAGCCATATCATTGATCTTGCTCGCTCTAGCGCTAATTCTGATTTGGCAAAGTAGATCCTTATCGAACTTGGTATAGATTTGTGGTGCACGCATGGAATTGTTTGATGCTGCTTGAGGAGGTAATAAATATTTCTAGAGGCCAAAATATTCAGTTCACCTTTCTAGGTATTTCAGTTTTAGGCTTGCATTATTTCTAGAGGCCCAAAGATTCAGTTCACCTTTCTAGGTATTTCAGTTTCAGGCTTGCATTATTTCTACAGGCCCAAAGATTCAGTTCACCTTTCTAGGTATTTTAGTTTCAGGCTTGCATTATTTCTAGAGGCCCAAAGATTAAGTTCCCAGTCGGCGGCAAGTGGCCCAGCTACCCATGCCGGTGTCGACCTCAACTCGCAAGGGCCGGCGTCGGAGGGGTTCCCGGGGCTTGGGCTCTATAGAGACTTCCTCTAGAGCGACGATGGCGAGCTCCTCCCTCGATGCGTGAGGGGCTCCGGGATCCCTCCCTATCGTGAATGACTTCCATGATGAGTTAGCTCATGCTTTGTTTCATGGAGTGTTTTTTTTTTGTGAAGCTTGATTGATGACTTGTATGTTTAAGTAGGATATCTCATTTGTACGGACAAAGTAAAAATTATCATGTTTTGCATGCTTGATTTGTAAAGATGGTTTGTTTATGTCAATTGTGAGAGGGAGGAGGCCACAGAAGAGCCGGCAACACCAAATCCGGCAAGAAATAGGGTCCAAAGTAGTCAAATGATTGAGAAATAGCATTTATTGTCAATCTAACCCTGCCATCCATACACCTCTTTGGTTTGGATACTCTAACTCGGTTAGAGGTTAGAGTTAGATTCTAACCCTGAACTAAGCCTAAACTAACTCTAGTCAAAGTGGTGTTTGGATGACAGGGTTAGATGAAGCGCCGATACGGTGAGGTGCCTTCACTAGTGTTGCGAGAGGAAGGGAGAAAGAGGACGAGAAGCTTCGAGGAAGTGTGAAGGGATCTGCTACGGAGAGAGCGAGAGAAAAATGTGTTTTTCAATGCTCCGGAGAAGAACTAACCAAAATAAGCACCTCTTGGGTGGGTTCGATTTTTTGGATGAGTTAGATGCATCAAACCCAAACTAACCCTCCTGTTTGGATACTTTTGGATTAGTTGAGTCCAAACTAACTCTAACTAACTCTAACCCATGGATCCAAACAGGGCCTTAGAGTTTGTTCAGGGTTAGAATCTAACTCTAACCTCTAACTGAGTTAGAGTTCTCCTCGTCTTGGTTCATCGCCATCATACTTTCCCCATTCCTGTGTTTTCAGTATCCTGTGAATCAAAGAGGCCCTTTTTTGCGGGAAAAATCAAAGAGGCCCTTAGACTGGTTTAGGTCCGGTCATTTTTTATAAACGTGTTATGTCCAAAATTTAATGAACATGCTCCAGTTTCTACAAAAATAATCCGGTTTCATGTAGTAATTCATTCATTTATTTATTCTTCTATGGGGGGTTTGCATGTAATTCGTGAGGTTTGAAATGTAAAGTACCCCGACATATGCTCCGAGTCGTGCATGCACTACAACCCAGATGCTCTATGTCCCACATGTCGGCAAATGGGAGCACGTGGAAATAGCCTAGGAGTACATATAGGAGGATAAATGTGTGAAAAAATATGTACTCTGAAGCGTAGCTGCGGTTTGAAAAGGAGACCTAAAGTGATGACAGCTATAGGTCGCAAGCACCCAACTAGTGGTACTAGACATACGACTAATTTTTCCCTCAAAAAAAATAGGCGCGAGTGCTCAGTACTCATATTCTATCAACATGAGTCCCATCTGACAACAGCGCCTGTGCTATAGCTAGCTCTCCCCCCTTGTTTCTCTCTTCTAACTCTAAACTCGGCTGACTCCCGGTGGGCGGGGTGGGTTTGCTCAACTGCGGCCCCACCTCACAGTGAAAACGTTATGACTGGAATAAAAATGCCATATACTCCCTCTATTCTTAAATATAAGCCTTTTTAGATACTATTTCAAATGGAATACAGCATACAGACGTATGTAGACATAGTTTAGAGTGTAGATTCACTCATTTTGCTCCGTATGTAGTAGTCACTTGCTGGAATCTTTAGAAAGACTTATATTTGGGAACGGAGGGAGTACTATACTAATAAAACATTAAGGCCACGAGGCGATGCAGTGCTGGTTACAGGAGGCAAGAAAAAGAGATGCATCCATCAACGACATCCACCTCCTCAACTCAGGGCGCCGGCCCACCGAACGGCGCCTAAGTAGCAGCGGCTTTCGTGGCCAGGTCGACATGCTTATGAACAATGGCGTCCAAAGATTCCAGCCGCTGGAAGAAGGCCAACGTCTTTCTGTCCTCGCTTGCCTTGTAGTGGCCTATGTAGACGATTTCCTCGATGTGGATGTGCATGTCAACGGTTTCTTGCATGGCGAGGCGCTGCGCGGCAAGCGCGGCCTTGAGGTGCACATTCTTCGTCGCGACCTCTGGCACCTGCAGGGCCACCAGGGCTTGAAAGAGTTCGTCACCATGGAGGCCGATGAGGGTGGCAGGCAATGAGGAGCCTAGGCGCGCGGGCTGGAGCAGTACGGTAAGGTCGTCCGCGTGCTTCTTGACGGCAGTGAACTTGCGGATGGAGTTGACCATCATGTTGTCCATGCGAGAGGTGAAGCCGGCGTCAGCGAGGGCTACGATGCCGGCGGTCGCCAGCACCGTCTGGAAATGCTGCGCGGTGTAGGGCCGCAGGCCGGCGCCTTGGATGATTTGGCACAGCCGACTACCGCTCGCGTCAATCGCCTCCATATGTGCTTGTGGCTTCTGGTCACTTGGTCTTGGATTGGAGTGAGCAGTGTTGCGCGGAGACTTGGGAGTAGATGGATTGGAGTGGTGGGGCACCTTTATTATATGAGTGTCCAAACTCTGTTGCATGCACATCGTGCTGGCTCTATTCTGCTTCTCCAATTAATTCCCTCTGCATGTAATTGAGGATGCATCATTGACTGTTCAACGCCTCGGGAACCGCTACCCTCTCCCTCCTTGGCATTCAAGAACCTATGGAGGCGACTACTACTCACATTTATCGTGTGTCAGGAGACGTTCCCGTCGACGACGAGGTGCCTATGGTGACTTCATAAATTTCAAGATAGTGTCGTGCGTGTGTGCGTTCATAGGGGTGAGTGTATGCGCGTGTATATGAGAGCTTGCGTCTGTACTGTGTCAAAAAACGTAAATGCGTGTCAAAAAGAGACTAGTCAGTATACTCAATATTGTGCACCTCGGAGAGGAAAATGATAGAACTGTGTGTTTATTTACAGTGCAGATTCACTCATTTTGCTCCATATGTACTCCATCTCGGTGTAGTCTAGTCACTTGTTGAAATCTCTAGAACGGCAAATAGTCCTTTCTGGTCTACACGGCTATACTAGCAAGAAGTTGTACGTACTAGTACAATAGTGGGCTCACATAGCAATTTTGTCTCATGCAAGATCCTGGCTATATGCGCGCTCAATGTTCGCAACTGCCATGTTCGGGTTGCGCTTGGCTCTTCGCCTCTTTGAGAAGATGAACAATGATGTTACTACCACTGCTTGTACAGTGTCGAATCCACAGCTGCATGTCCTTCCACCACGAGCGGGGTGGGATAGCTTGTTGTAGAAGTACTATACTCCCTCCGTCTAGGTGAGTAAGTCATCTTAGGTTGTGCACCGTGACCAAGGAGGAGGAGAAAACGAGAGAATTTAATGTTTATTTGCTAATTAATAGCATTGCATGCGATGAACTAACCACTGCATGTTGTGTTTGGTAGTCTCAAGTCATTAAAAGCATGCACACTTCACATCTCTTATTCATTGATATGTCAAGAAACAAGAAATGAGGTAGAAGTTAATGCACCGTGCCTAAGTGTTTTGGGATTATTTGGTTTTCGTAAGATGACTTACACACCTAGACGGAGGGAGTAAGCAAAAGCCCATCCTCGTTTGCGAGCAACCGCGCGCATGGGCGAGGGAGAAGGCGTGTAGTAGTAAAATCAAGCTTCTCCTCGTTGTACGAGTTGACGTGACACATCATAGCACTGGCCCCACATGCTTGCCTCTAAACTTGGCTGAAAGACCCGTATTGTACAATATATTTGCTGCAACCTCTAACATTTACCCACCACAAATTAAAATATATATTCCTGTCTTGACTAGATGAGCATGCAAACTACAATCACCAGGGTGACAAGTAGGGCGAGAAGACTATTTTAATTTTTTTTAAACATCAAGACGGCCACATAGCATGGAGCCGACCCCAACGATTTTAAGCTTACAGGCACGGTACACGCTATCCTAGACTACTCTACACATGAAACTGCCACACGCGCGTCCGGGCTGCGCTTGGCTTTTCGCCTCTTTGGGAAGTTGAACAATGATGGAGTACTACTGCACTGGAGGAGTACAATAGTACGCTTCTGGCCATCTGACACCGATTGAACTGCTGCATGAGCGTGTACCGAAAGCTTCTCCTAGTCTTGCCAGCCACCACACTCATGGGCGAGGGAGGGACACTCCTGCCTTTGCGTGTATGATAGGTGGGCCCGACAGGTGGGTGGCCAACCTGTCATACAGCCAAAGGCAGGTGCAGTTAAGTCCGCGAGGGAGAGGATAATCAAACTTCTCGTTGATATACAAGTTGACGCGACACATCAAAGCACTGCACTCGATATATTTCAATAATTTGCATTTACTGATGCATTAATTACAATGCATGCATGCATGCCGTGACTCTCCTTTTGATACTTGCATGTGTTGATTTAATGCACCTTGAAGTAGTATAAAATATGTGACGGTAAAGCTTTGTAATGCCCCGGCCCAAGCGAGAGATGGTTGTGCACGAGGAGGGCGAGATGATCTCGACGGAACATGACCCGACGATGGAGCTCTCTAAGGTCTCGATGGACATCACCGTGCTCCACTGCCCCTTGTGCCTCCGCCCCTTGACGCCTCTAGTGTATGAGGTTCGAATACACCTCGTCCGTTCGGCTGATTGAGCAAGGTGCAGGTTTATTGATTGATGTGTTGTTTGATTGATTTCTGCAGTGCAAGGGAGGGCACCTGGCCTGCATGGACTGCCGCGTCGAGCGCCCCGGGAACCAGTGGCAGTGCTAGAAGTGTGAGTGTGGCGGTGGCTTCGACGTGCAGAACACGGCGGTGGACGTCGTCCTTTCGTCAGTGAGGGTGGAGTGCCCGCATGAAGGATGTGGGCTCTACATCACTTACCACAAGCTCGCCGATCACCAGAGCATGTGTCCGCTCGCGCCCTGCAAATTCCTCATGCCCGTCTGCGGCTACGAAGGCCCGCCACCGGCGCTCTACCACCACATCAGCACCGCGCATCCCATGCCCGTGCACAGGATCCAGTACGGCAAGGTGCTCTAGCTGCAAGTGCCACTGTTGGAGCCATGGCTCTTGCTATTCACAGAGGAGGACGGCCGCGCATTTTTATTGGTCGGCAGCATGCTCGACATCAGCGCGCCTATCGTCGTGTCGGTCGTCTACATCAGAGCGGGGGCGTCCCCATTGCCGCACTACGTGGCCAAGCTGTGGGTGAACGGCCCGCTGGGGGAGCCCAAAGGCACGACCGACGCCGTCAAGGTGGAAATGGATGTGACAAGCAGCAAGAATCCCGGTGATGTCGACGTGCAGGAGCTGACCTTCTTCACAGTTCTGCCCAAGCTGCTGGTCGGGGCTAAGCTGGTGTCCCTCCACATTCAAATTGACAAGCTCCCGTCCTAAATGTTTCTACAGTGCCTTCTGTTTATCTTAGTAATATGCTAATATAGGGATTACCTCGGTCTACTTTAGCTTAAGAAATGGTGGGTTTTTGTGGCGATGCAGCAATTACTTCGACATTAGATCAGTAATTTCCAACAGTCGAACGGATATTTTGTGTCTATTGGATATAAAGTTCCTTTGGGTAAGAAGTACTCCCTCCGTCTAGGTGTGTAAGTCATCTTACGAAAACCAAATAATCCCAAAACACTTAGGCGCGGTACATTAACTCTCATCTCGTTTCTTGTTTCGTGACGTATCAACCAATAAGAGATGTGGGTCATGCATGCTTTAAATGACTTGAGACTAGAAAACACGACATGCAGTGCTTAGTTCATTGCATGCAATGTTATTAATTAGCAAAAAGACATTAAGTTTCTTTATTTCCCCTCCACCTTGGTCGCGGTGCGCAACCTAAAACGACTTGCACACCTAGACGGGGGGAGTACTACTTGTCATCAAAATGGATAAAAGGTATGTAGACGTATTTTAGTTCTAGATACGTCCCTTTTATCCATTTTGATGACAAGCACTCCCTCCGTTCCACAATACTTGCCTTCCATTTGTCAAAATATAGATGTATCTAGACATGTTTTAGTATATAGGTACGTCCATGATGGAGCAAATTGGATGGTTGAGAACACTACAATTCGTAGCTACAGATGCGTGTGTGAGGGCCTGTTCGGTTCCAATAAGTCACCTGACTTATAAGTCATGTGACTTAAAACCAGTGACTTATAAGTCACGCCTGTTTGGTTGTCACCTGACTTATAAGTCACCTGACCACACCTTTTCACACCAATCCACATCATGCAGGTGGTGGGACCCACGCAAAAGGGGTGACTTATAAGTTTTAAGTTGGGGTGGAGCAACTTATGACTTATAAGTTGAGGTGACTAATAAGTTGGCTCTGTTTGGCAAAATAAGTCATTTTTTTCACTTTTCGACTTATAAGTTGGTGACTTATTTGGAACCAAATAGGCCCTGACTCCCAGATGCAGAGGCCGGGGGTCATCATCCTCCTTTTCGAGAAAAAACAGACACGTGTGTGAGAGGACAAGTGTGTGCGTGCACCTCTTCTCTTCCTGTATAACGTACTAAACTCAGAGTACAAGTTTTTGTGGGTGGCACGATGGTTCGTGCAAGAAGTCCCGAGAGATAGGTTTAATGCGTCTGAAAAAAAGACTAGCCTATAGCTCACCACGCGGCTATTCCTGTCGAACGCCCCATTAACCATAAGATATGTATACGACGGTGCCAGTTATTGCACGTACACAGCAATAGAAAAAGAACTACCATGGCATATGCTACACCACGGCCGAGAACACGTGCCCACGTAACGCCATCCGGGAATAGTGTCGAACTTCGAAACTAGAACCGTCAATAAATTTTGAGCTTGCGTCTCGTCACATTCCAAATTACTCCACGCTATATTGAATTGCAAACCTGTTCACACTGATCACAACCTAAATGGTTTCCTGCTTAGGAGCGTATTAGTACCACGCTATATTGAATTGCAAACCTGTTCACACCAATCACAACCTAAACGGTTTCCCACTTAGGAGCGTATTAGTACTCGGTTATAAATACTAGTATGCCAAGATGACTGCACATTCCTCCTCAACTCCTCATCCACAAAAACTAACAAGTCATTCAGCATCCTTCCCTTGCGTCTGCCATTGCCAGCATGAGTTTTGGGTCGAGAGATTGCCACCAGGGAGAGGCGAGCATGGAAGCGGAAGCATGAGAGATGTCCCGCCTCGCTGCGAAAGAAGCCGACATGTCCCGCCGCGCGGAAGTAAAAGCACAGAGGTCTCGTCGCGCCGCTGAAGCAGCACGGAGGTCCCGCCGCGCCGTCGATGCAGCAGATTGGTCCTGCCGCGCTGCGAAACCAGTAGAGATGTCCCGCCGTGCCGCGAGTGCAGCAGAGATGCCTCGCCGCACTGCGGCGGCCTGGGAAAATTTCTCGCGGGCATGCAACGACTGTTACAGGCGCATGCAACCGATCGTCCATAGCCAGATGGACCAGATCTCCGGTTGGGCGAGGTTGCAGGACGACATGAAAGCCTCATTTGAATAGGCTACCAGTGTCATCTCGCAACTAAGGGAGGGCAATGAGAGGCTCCGGGCCGAGCGCGACCTGCTGAGGGCGAAGATCGTCTGAAGTGCAGACCAGCAGGAGGAGACCAGTGCCTTGTTGAAGAGGACCAGCGTCATCGTCAAGAAACTTATGGACGAGAATGACATGCTCCATATCGAGCGCCAAAGGTTGGTGGAGGGATCCGTGGATGTTCTCAAGCAGCGTCTTGAGGACACGAAAGATCTCATTGCCGCTCACTTCGAAGACTAGTTCCCGCGGCTTTCAACAACGCATCAAGAAAGTAGAGATCAGCGAGCCAGATCCTTGTCTTACTTCTTCTTTTGCCCTTGTGTATTTCAAGCGTAGCCGCATGTGGCTTTTTTAATTATCTTTCTAATTATGTAAGACAATTAATCGTCCTTATATATTCATCAGTCTTGCTATAAGTCGCAGTAGATGCTATATAGGTCCGTCGGATCTTACATCAAGATCCGTGCTTTTAGATTTTCTTTTTTCTCTCTTAAATCTCAGTCAAGTGAGAGATAGCCACGCCATTAAATAGAGGCTCGGGCGCCATTAATGGAGACCTTGGGAGAGAGGTGGACGGCAGATGGAGGTCAAAGGGCTCTCCTCCCGATAAGCACACGCAGGGGTCTGATCGCACGCCTCTCGTACTCAATAGCTACCCTGCACGGCACCTCCTAGCTAATAAAAATGGGGACGCATGGCGGCACGTAAATGGTAGTAAATAGAACGCCCACGGTTTCAATAATACTTGTGTTTCCGATTGTAATGTGACAACACTTGTTCCAAAATGACCTTGTCGATTGTTAATGTGTGCGCCTTCGCAAATCGGACTGCAAAATTACCACAACATGTTGGTGCCATGTCATGGCACCAAGCCAAGTTTCATTATTTTCATGCGTGTTTTGGATTTATGAGAATTAAAAAACTAAGTTTCTCAATGTTTCTCAATGAGTTTTTTTACCACGGCATGGTACTACCATGACATGACACCATGCCAAGTTTCATGTTTTTAAAACCAAGTTTCTCAATATTCTCGAGCGAGCCACGATGCCCAGATGTTTGAAATTTATTCTCATTTTTTACATGCGACCTAGAAATTCACCCGAGGACACAAATGTGAATTTTCAACCAACTTTGGTGCACGGGAGCATGTGCTTGTAGTTCAAATTTGGATTATGCACATTAAATGACCAAAAACTCAATTAATGTGTAAAAAAGGCGAAACGAAGCTGGAATAATTCCAAAATTTAACAGAGCACTCATGTAGTTCTATGTTGCCTTTGTAAAGAAACTCAAGGGGGACAACGTATATCATTTCGCACTCAAAGGTGGCACGTTCCCTCTCAGAACCATGTGCCTTCTTGAGAGAAGCTTCGGTTTGCAAGAATCTTATACCAAAATCTGTTCCTATTCGGCCATTTTTTTACCACGGCATGGTAGTACCATGACATGACACCCATGCCAAGTTTCATGATTTTCAGACGTGTTTTGGATTTACAAGAATTTTAAAACCAAGTTTCTCAATGTTCTCGGCCGAGCTACGATGCCCAGATGTTTGAATTTTATTCTCATTTCTTGCATGGGACCTAGAAATTCACCCGAGGACACAAATGTGATTTTTCAACCAACTTTAGTGCACGAGAGCATGTGCTTGTAGTTCAAATTTGACTTATGCACATTAAATGACCAAAAACTTAATTAATGTATAAAAAATGACAAACGAACCCGGAATAATTCCAAAATTTAACAGGGCACTCATGTAGTTCTATGTTGCCTTTGTTAAGAAACTCAGGGGGGCAGCATATATCGTTTCACACTCAAAGGTGGCATGTTCCCTCTTAGAACCACGAGCTTGCAAATTGACCCAATTTTTTACCACAACATGTTAGTGCCATGACATGACACCATGCCAAGTTTCATGATTTCCAAGCGAGTTTTGGATTTACATGAATTTAAAATCTAAGTTTCTCGATGTTCTCGGCCGAGTCACGACACCCAGATGCTTGAATTCCATTCTCATTTCTTCCATGGGACCTAGAAATTCAACCAAGGACACACATGTGATTTCTTCAACCAACTTTGGTGCACCGGAGCATGTGCATGCAGTTCATATTTAGATTATGCACATTAAAAGTCCAGAAACTCAATTAATGTATAAAAAGGCCAAACGAACCTGAAATAACTCCAAAATTTAACAGGGCACTCATATAGTTCTATGTTGCCTCTGTAAAGAAAATCAGGGGGGAGGCAGCGTATATCATTTCGCACACAAAGATGACACGTTCCCTATCGAAACCACGAGGCTTGTTGAGAGAATCTCGGGTTTTGCAAGAAGCTTATACCAAAACTTGTCCCAATTCAGCCAAAAATTATACATATGAAAACAGGGTTTAGATTATCTCGAACATCTCGCTACCTAGACCAATAATGTACTATGAATTGAATTCAACATAAAATGTATACAAATATTTGAATTGGAGAGCTATGGTACATGTAGTTCATAGTGAAATATGATTACTGCTATCTGCATGTTTTTTGTTATCAAGATAATATTTAAATTATTGTATAACTTGACAACAATCATATTCAAATAAGGAAAATTGATTCAAATTTAGTCGATATGGTAGACGACAATATGTATGTTCACATGGTGGAGTAAAATGTTCATATATGATGGAAGATCAAAATGTATGACTACATCAATTATAAACTGCAAGGTCACCTAATGATATATTCGAATTCAACATAACGTGGATTCAAAAATTGAAATTCAAGATCCTGGAATTTGTGATCATATAAAAAGGGACATTACTCTTTCTTTTGGTGAGAATTGATTTGTTTTTTGTTGTTGTTGAGGGAAGTGTGAATTGATTTGGTACTGTGCAGGGTAATCTTGTTCTCTCGAGGTTTTTTACATTTTTCTTGTAGTTTTTTCAATGGCATCTATAGCAATATAGTAAAACGGGACATGACACTCTTGTGTCTTGTATGAATTGTTATTTTTACACGTTAAGTTTGTTCTGCCGAACAAGGAATCCGCACCTTGTTATTCCGAAATTTTCAAGCTCGAGTATCTTTTGTCTCACCTGCTTTGAAACTCCCGCCTCTTCAACCCGCGTCGTGCCTTGTTATCCCAAAATTTCGACGCACGTGAGGACTCCCTCTCATCCGAAATCGATCCCGCATCCTAGACACGCGAAATCCCCCTTCTACCCCTCAGCCGGAAATGAAGATCCACGTCGCGGTGTCAAAACCGATGGAGGTATGCTGGTAACTTACCCTACATTTTGGACAAGCGTGTCCCTAAGCTTGGCTCCCCCTCCCCCTTCGCCCCCCCATTCATACACCGAGGCCGCCAAAACCCGTGAAACCGCATGCTCCTCCGTCGGCCTCCCGACCGCCGCCCAGTCGGAGACTCTTCCCCGACTACGTCGTCCACGGTAACAGCTCGCCGTCCCCCATCCACCTCACCGGATGAGGATCTGTTGTCGATCTCGTTGTCCCGCCAGATCAGCCGCCCCGTCCTCCACCTCCAAGGAGCTGCCTCGATGTTCGCCTCGTCTATCTCGTCACCTCAATCCCCACAACGACGTCTTGACCTGCCCCACCAGAACCGCATCACCCTCACCAATTCCTCCGATAAAGCCGAGGCCAACTCGGCGCCACCAAGGAGGTTCTGCACTCACCGCTGCATTTTATCTTTTATTCGATCTCGCGGGGCTGCCGGTGCTCGATACCGAGCAGACATGGCGTGTCTCCATCGACGGCGCCGTCGCCGGCCACATCATCCACGGCATCTCTCCCCCATGTCGTTGCTTCCTCGGTGGTGACTTCCACAATGGCACTAGCTGCAGCTGCTCCAGCTCTCGCTCGCGCTGCAGCTCTGTTCTTGCTGTCGGTCGCGCTGCTGCACTGCTCTTGCTTTCATTCATGCTGCTGCTCTACTCTTGCTCTCGCTTGCGCTGCTGCTGCTGTTGCACGACCTACGGCAGCTACATGAGTTGCTGCTTTAGCACTCGCTCGCGGTGCTACTGCATGACTTGCTCTCTGCTAGTGTGTTCCCTGCTCGAGCGTTTGCTGATTTAGATCACTGCTTCTTTGCTACTAGTGCTCGAACGCCCTAAACATCTATTGCAATGCTCTGCTACTAGTTCAATCAGTTTTGACAGTAAAATTCAGTTTCGACTGTAAAGTTCATTTTCTTCAGTTAAGTTCAGAGTGAATAGTTCTTACAACATCTGTTGGAGCGGTCGTGGTGCGGCTGATGCGTTTTACATATAGCACTTTTTGGTGATGTATTTTACATCATCTATTGCATATGATATTAGGGTCCCACTTCAGATTAACGTTGTCTGTCTTGTCCTGCCTCAGCCTCGTCGCCGTACACCTCACCGGAGCTGCTCCAATGACGGAACCGTCCATCACAGCGGAGCAGTACCCTCGGCACCGTTTCCAGAGGCCTCGGATCTTCTTCCCCGCCTCCGACAGTCACACCAGCATCACCATCCTCCACGTCCAACACAATGATGCTGAGGTCCACAAGGCTATGCCAAAGAGGTTGTACACTCGTCGCATCACTTTGTTACTCTGCATTCATGTTGATCCCTTAGGGATCCTTTGCTATGGAACTACTATTCATGCAAATCTGTTAGAAGGAGTGGAGCAAAGCAAAACTGGAGGATTTTTTTCCTTTGGTGTCTCTTTCGAAGAAAAAACGTAGGAATTTCATTCACTTGGACGTCCTTTTCAAATTAATATGCATGAAGAACAGAACTAATTGCATTACTGGTATAATAAGATTCTTATTTTTTTCATTTTCACGTGGTTTGACTTTAATTTGACCACGTTTTTCCATTCATGTGTTCTTCCAATTCATGTGAACCAAACACCCAGGTTGACTGAAATCCTATGTTTCCAAATGCTTTGTTTTGCATGTGCATTCCTATCCTATTCATGTGTTTTTCCTGTCCCTGCGTTTATAGAATCCTCCAATTCTAAGGAGCCCTTAGAGATTTACATCATTTTCAGATAGGCGTCAAAGAAAACTCTGTATGTTATGTCATGCTCCTCCTGTGCCGTCATCCACCCCACCTGAGGTGCACCATCGACAGAAGCGTTCACTGCAGCAGAGATCCCCCCTGCAGACTTTCTTTTGCTGCCTCAGATCGTCTTCCCCGTTGCTGGCAGCCACGCCAACTGCATTACCATCATAGACTGAGCAGATGAACCTGAGGACTACACAGTTCCGGAAGATAGGTCGCAGTCTTTCGTGCTTGCTTACGTTATACATCGGTTATTATTACCTGCCACTTTATCGTTCAAGCTTGAGTTTTGAAACGCCCATGGGTCTCATATCGAGCCAGCAACGAATAGTATATGTCTACTATCCGGTTCATCTGGGGTCTTCTATGTGGTTCATGTTGGGTGGGCAACAAACAATAGATGATCCATTGTCTATCTTTTTAAACTAAAGCTATAATCTACCTGCTATCATTAGTTTTGGATCCATCCACTCGTTTGCTACCATCAGCCTTGATTTTTGCATGCACCCCTTAGGCCTTACAAAATCTAACTATTTTTTTATTATGCATGTCAGATATTGTACACAATCATACTGAACTTGTAGAGAAGAAGAGAACACCGTTGTGTCGGAATATAATGTCATGCAGACGCCGCTCCATGGTGGGCGAAGTGCCCCCCCCCCACTCCTGCATTTCCAAATTGTATTCCAGAGGAAGATAACTATTCGGATGGGGATTCAGAAGGAGCCGACCATGCCTGTTTACCACCTGAGGTGTTTGCTCTAACCTGGCATGCTGATGTTGGTCATATCATGCATATGGCGCCTTGCATTGCTTACATTATACATCTTATATGTCATCAGCTTAGTTTAGATTTGCTTTGTGTGAATGCCACCTGTTTGGTTTCTTCTGAGCAGTCAGTGCTACCTGTCGGTGTGGATTTCTTGCTGGTTACAGATAGCTCCTCAAAGGAGGATTCAGAGACATATGACCAGTCGTATCCCCCCCCCTCCGAGGTGCATGCTCTAACTTGGCTGGGTTATATTGCTCATATCAATCATATGGTGTCTTCCGTTTGCATGCCATCTGCTTAGATTAGACATGCTTTGTGTGAATGCCTCCTATTTGCTTTCTATATCAGATATGTGAATTACGCAATGCCATGTTTTTCAGCCAGTTATCATATATGTGAATTATGCACCGCCATGTAGCCAGGCATCATATATGTGAATTATCTGATCCCATCTTTTTTTATTACATATTCCATTTGTCGACAATCTGTGTATATTGAACTACTCAACATGTGTATCAGCCATTTGAGTCGGTTATGGAAAAATCCGGAGTGAAAACAAGGTCTTCAGAGCAGGCAATGGTACCTGTTGAAGCACATATCTCGATGGTTACAGGGAGCTCCTCAGAGAAGGATTCAGAGACAGATGACCAGTCCTATATCCCGCCTGAGGTGTATGCTCTAAGTTGCAATGTTTATATTTCTCATATGATGCATATGGTGTCTTGCATTGCTTAGTTTAGACATCATATGCACAATATTGAATTCCATCTGCTTAGTTTAGAGATCATACATGCGAGTGCCAGCTGCTTAGTTTATGAATCAATTATGTCAATTATATCATGCCATCCTGTATACTTAGACAACATGTATGTGAATTATTTCATCCCAACCTATTTTAGAAAGGCATCATATAGTTTTGTCACGTCATCCTGTTTAGGTACTCATCATATGTTGAATTATGCCATTATATCCTGTTAAGTTGTCCATCATATATCTGAAACTGTGTCATGCTATCATGTTTAGTTAGGCATCATATATGTGAAATTGTGTCATGCTGTCCTGTTTGGTTAGACAACATATATGTGAATTACCACATCTGTCTATCATACAATGTATGTACGTTCAATTTCTTTTCTTATTTATTAGCCATTTGAATTGGAGGGGTGATGGCAGTATCTAAGGGAGCAAAAACCCATTCTTCACAAAAGACAGTGCTACCCGTCGATGCAGATAGAACCATGGTTGTACTGGCCCACAAACTAGCCCCACCACACATAATCGAGGCTCTTCCAGATTGCACACTTACACCGTTGGGCAGAGAACCAGCTACAACCCATCTAACCGCAACCCCAGTGGATAGTAACCCACTTCTAGTTGACAAAGCACCATGTCCACCATAGAGTACCCCCACACGAGCAGTTTGTAAAGCTACTTCAGTGCCCAAAGCACGAAGACCACCATAGCTAACCCAAACTCCACGTTTAAAGCATAAGAGGAACTGTTCTCAGGTCAGATTCCGTAGCTATGGTCCGTACTCCTTAGTTGTTCAATCACTGTATTTACTCATACCAACTACTTTCGAATTTGAAAGATCCAATTGAAACTCCAATGGCGCAATAGGTATATTTTAAACCTATTTCTTTAACTAGATTGATGTTCTAACTTCTTGCTCTATGTTGATTTTAGTTTAAGTTGTATAAATAGTTATGTTCTCATGTGATGCACATTACAAGTGCTGCCAATGTCGTGTAGTTTCTCACACTTATATTCTGTCTATGCTGCTATGTCTTAAAAATATATGAGTTGAACTGTGTCTCTATCTTGATTAGGCAACATAAACTAGAATGATATGGACAATACAGTGACCATAGTGCATAGATATATGTTTGTTTCATGTTGTTATCTTGTCCACCTTACTACTGAACCTGTTTACCAAAATGAGTTTCGTATACTACAAGCTAAACCTGTGATGTGTCTGCTTGTTTCTCTTGTAGTATGCAAACAGAATATTGGAGAAGAGCACCCCACTATGCAATGGTAGATAAAGTAATGCAGATAAGGTTCAAGATAGTGAGACAACCCTGTTGGTCTCCAAGAAAGGTGATAAAAATGATCTTGTAGACAGTGAGAAAACCCCACAGTCCTGCATTGATGTAGTGTTCGAGTTACTGGCCAGTACCGCTGGCACAAGCTCTTCGAACTCGCTGCCTGAATCACTTAGGCTTCTTCAGTCTCAGCTACAAGCTGAAAGGCATCAGTCAGTTGTGCTACGGCAAGAAGCCGAAGGACTGAGGAAGTCCCTGCATAATTCTGATGCGTACTTTCTTGTGCAACAACAAGCGCTGGAGGATTTATGCGCCAAACAAGAGAAAGTTAATAAGCTTGCTAAGCATCTTGCCAGCATTATGGGTATCCAGGATATTGTTTCTTGAGCTCTTCTGAAGTGGTTTCAGTTCTGGACTTGTTTTGCTGCGGCGTTTATATGCTGCTTTGTTCCCTATATTTGCATTGGTGGCGAACTTTCATGCCCAGTGGATGTAATATGTGTCGTGGAACTAACACGTCAGATGTCCTCATGAAAGGACTTAGTCATGGAGCCATCGCGACGGGTTAGCTTGAAGGGGTTTAACCGGACAAGGGACACGGGAGGTTTTATACAAGTTTGGCCCCTTCAATGAAGGTAAAAGTCTATGTCTAGTTGTGATAGAATTGATTGGGTTTCAATGACCAGGGAGCAAATACGCTTTGCCTGGGTCTCGAGTTGTTGTTTCTTTCCCTTGAGCCGCCGCCGGGTCATTCCTTTATATACATAGGTTAACGCCCGGCCGGTCTACAGAGTCCCGATGCCGGCTCATACAAGTGTCCGGCTCGGTCTCCCCTTTCCTAACGTACAATACAAGTTACATAACCATGGCGGTTTACCACTATGGGCCCTAATCCGCCTTTGGGCTCCGGGCCTCTAAGCTTCATTAGTAAAGCGCCATCTTCTGGGTCTTCGTGGGCTTCAATATAGTTGAAGGTGAACCGGCCCCTCCTGACCGGTTTACGGTCAGTAGTTATATCCCCAACATTAGGCCCCAGGTTGATTTGAACCTGTTCAAGTCAATCTTCAATACTTAAAGAAATTCTGTGAACATCTCCTTATATTTCTTGTAAACCGCCATGATCTCTTCTCCTATAAACTTTGTTAAACCGTCGTGACGTCATCCTCTGGACACAGCAACGGATCATCATGATGTCATCTCTGTATAAAAAGATTAAAAATATTCCCTTCATTAATGGTATCCCAAAGATCGAGGCGATAGTCGCGCCCACTTTTGCCGCTTCAGGCTCCTCGATTCTCGTGCCTGCCACTTATCCCTTTCTCCTTATAAATAAAGCCGGGGGGTATTTCCATTCTCTCCCCTTTCCTCTTCGCCTCATCTTCCTCCTCGCGACTCGACGAACTCAAGCGTCGCCGCCGCCGTCGACCTTCAACTCTGCATCGACCAGGCTGCTGCATCAACCTGAAACGCTCCAGAGATACGCACTCTCCTCCGCTGCTCCTGAGAACCCGGTGAGTTTTCTTCCCTTAACCCTAGATCTCCATTAGGGCGTCCTGTTCATCTGCGTTCAAGCGTGCTCATCTATGTTCATCAGTGCTTCTCTGCCTTTCTCTTGGCCTTTTTACTGAACTTAGCTAAGTTTGATAGCTTCCTCTTGCGGCTAGATCCATAGTTTTAATCTGCCATACTATAGCATCTTGCAGTTTCTGAAAAAATCCTCTCTAGAATTTATCTGTTCTGCTTAACGCCATTGTAGGTCGCATAAATTTTTCTTTACTAAAGCACGGTAGATCCAAGACTACACTGCTATTTTGTGAAACTTGTTTCTGCAACACTTAGCAAATTTCAGCTCTGCCTCTTCTAGTTAAAGGCGGTTTAACCTCAAATAGTTGATAATCCACCATATACCATTTGCCTTCACTTAAACCACCATATTGACTTGAATAGTAATTTCCGTTTTAACTCACATGTATGCCTTGGCCAAATTCCCCGGTTTAACACCGATTAGTGCACATGAACCGCCAATCGTAAACCTGCCTTCATTTTTCCTTTATAGTTTTGCTTTCCAAGATGACCAAACAATTTTCCGCTTGCAACTGGGTTCCATCCCGGATCACGGAAATGCAAATCAATGGATATGTTACCACACGCGCTTTAGCCTAAAAAAGGGTCCTTCATTGGCGAGTCCCTGGCCCTGAATGCCCTCCTGGGCCTCAAGATGGAGAGGTGATTATATTTATGCAACACTTAGACCGGGGATTCAGACCTCCCGGATCAAAAAAATTCCGGGATGTCCTTGCGATCTTTCAACTCCATCCACAGGATATTGGACCGAATTCTGTGTCCAACATATGCAATTTTCAAGTGTTCTGTGAAGTTTACCTTCAAGAAGAACCATCTGTGGAGTTGTTTCGGGATTTTTTTCATTTAAACCGCCGTACTGAGTTCTCTGACGGTCCCAACATGGAACTTGGTGGGGTATCAATCCAGAAGAGAAAAGAAGTTGATTTCCCTCATGCAAAGCACCACAGCCATCCCAAAGATTGGAACCAAACATGGTTTTATTGTCAGAATACTGCCCCTGCTGGAGAAAATCCGTTGTCGGGTTACCGTGCGCACCGACTCAGCAACGGCCATCCATTGCCTCCGCGGCTTACTGCCAGACAACGTCAAGCCTATGCCCCTCAACTTGCTAAACTCCGGGCTTTCCTTGCGAACGGTTTGACTGGCATTGATCTCGTCCGCTGCTGGGTTTCTTGGGGTATTCTGCCTTTAAGTGCCGCCCTGGATTAATGCATGAATATACTGGCAACGTCAAGGATCCTCAACGATATCATGAAATGGTAATGACGGACGATGAAGTTACTGAATCTGTGAAGAAGATGCTTGATGAACCGATCGCCGCATGCAGCCAAACCGGGCTTCCACCTTTTTACGCCTCCAACAAACCGCCAACGGTAAAAATTTAACTTGATACTTATTGACCCGCCTCCGCTTTAACAATGTGCTAATACTCCTTTGTTCAATTTCACAGGCCAACAGTTCCTGCTGGAAGCGGAAAACTCAAGATAAACCGGTTAGGGCTCCTCGTGTGAAGAACAAGGTCATAAAGAAAGCTGCCAAGAAGAAAACCGCCGAGTCTTCTGATACGCCAGAAGATATTGACGAATCGGATCAAGAGGTAGAACTTGACTCGCTTGGTTACTTTTTCATACACCTTATTGACAATGACTATTCCCAGGATGATGCGGAGGCCAGCCGTGCGGACCATGTGGAGGTAATCTCTCTTTCTTCCGATTCAGATCTTGTGCCGGTTCAAAAATTTCGCCGTGCAGTACGGAAAGTAAAATACGCTCACCCTCTTGCTTATTTGGATCTATAATTTTCTTTGAAGACACAGAAAGCTGAAGGTTGTCGCACAACCCGGCACAGTGGCCAACAAGTCACCTCTTCCGGTTTACCGGATACACCAACCCAGAAGCGCCTTCCAAAGATTTCTTGTCCTTCCCAAAAACTTTATCCTTTGAAGGGTTGCTTCCGATACCCACTTAATCTATCTGATCCGAATTACCAGGCGTCTTCCAATTCTCCTTCTGGCGGTTCATCAACCACTCAAATGCCTCCCCTCAAGACCGTCCCTGGGTAAGTATATTTTTTTACTTTGTTCTTCGTGCGCCGGTTTACCAGCTTGTCTTTTGTTTTCATACGTCAGTGCCAAAGCCCGGCTGAGCAAGAAAGCAAGAATCGATGTCCCTACTGAAGAGATTGAACCGGACAGAACCTCCGAAGGTGCTAATAGAGATGCTGACATTGCCATTGACGACCCTACCCCAGAGGGTCAAAATACTGATGTTGATCCGCCGGAAGTTAACCCGGCAAGTCCACATGCTGATCCTCCAAGCCCGACCAGGAATGAGGACCTTCCAAGCCCGGCCAGAAATACTATTCCTCCAAGCCCAATTAGGGATACTGTTAATCCGCCAAGCCTAGCTAGGGTCACAGTCAATCCGCCAACTCCATCAAAAGGTGATGATGACGTTGTTATTACTGGAACGGGTCACACTAGTCCTGGTAATCCGATTGTCTTGTCAAAACATACTACCAAGGAGGAATTCACTGCTATGGGCAAGGGGAAAGGGAAGACTGATTTATCCAACTTCATCAACCTTAGTGTCGAGGAACTTCATTCCGGAATTTTATACCGCCTTTACACCAGCCATGACTTTGAAGACGGTTTGGTGAACCTGATGAAGGAACGTTATGAGGTAATTTTCAAGAACGCTTTGAAATTTACTTTATTCTATATATCTCTTCCATTGTGGCCCCCAAGGGCTGGGTTATCTCTTGAAGATAAACCAGGACTTCGATATAAAGAACTCTTCAACTGAGTAGCCCCCAAGGGCAGGTTTGTCTCTTGAAGACAAACCGGGACTGTATGTCCTTGTTAATTGCCTTTATTTATAACTGCTTAATTGTGCATTAGCCCCCAAGTGCCAAGCTTAATACCTGGATTGAGCCTTGGGACTTGAAAATACTTACTTTAAAAGCAATCCACATTAGCCCCCAAGTGTCGAGTGCATAACTTGTTATGTGCTTGGGACTTTAACAACTTTAGCATCTGATTTTTGCAGACTGAGAGAAATATCAAAGAATCTCAAATCGCCGATCTTCAAGAAAACATCAAGTCCCAGCAAGAAGAAACTTCTAAAGCCAAAGAGGAGCTGAAGAGCGCTTTGACAACCATGGAACAATTGAAAGATGGCTTCAAAAATGAACGCACCAACTGGGAAACTGAGAAGGCTACATTGTTGAAGCGGGCTGAAGATGCCGAAGCAGCTCTTAAATTGGTGGCGGAAGAGCTGACAGGGCTGAAACATCAAGTGAATGCCATGACTTCTGCAATCTTTGGTAAGTACTTTGTCATAACCGGTTCAAATATGCCGGTTTAATCGTAAACTCTGCCGGTTTAATATTTTCTGAAACCGTTGCAGGTAATCGCATTGCTCTGGGCGCATATATGCGGATGACATTAAAGGCAGCATACACCTTGATTGAGCAACTATATACCGGCGCACAACGAGTCATTTGTGCAGCTTCATATAACAAACCGGCACCAACTTTGATCAAGGATACTCTGGCCAAGCTCTCAATGACTTTGCCTCAAATAGAAGAGTTGAAATGGTCTACTGCTAGGGCTGGCGCATTGTTAGCACAAACTCGTGCCAAATCATGGATAGCTGACTTGGATCCAGCTGATATTGTCAAGGGCTATCCGGATGAACAGGAAGACGGATCAACATTTGATAATGAAGCCCTCAAGACCTTGACCAAGGTGTTGCGTCCAGCAGCAAGTCAATTGGCTGAAGAGGTGAACTTGACGTCTCATTGGTCGTTCTATGATGCCAACAATCATCGAGTTGACACTGCTGTGACAGAAGTGCAGAATCTTATTCCGCCCATTCGTAAGCACACATACGCTCCTGACGTTGAACCGTCGAATCTCATAGATGAATAAGCTATTTTTCAAGCGCTACCTGGATTGACTGGACCACCCTTGACATCCATCCACTAGGTGGGGATGAGGAGGTTGAACCAGCGCCTGAGGATCCATCAAGTTAACGTCGTCCTAACAATGAATCTTAAACCGGCATATCGGGTGATTGTCACAAACTTTGCTCTGCGTAAGAAAATCATCATTTTGGGCCTCAAAGCACCTTGTAATAGGCTAGTGAAAATACTTTGATTGACTACCATCGTGCACTGAGATATGACTTGATTTGAACCGCCATAATAATTGTGGTGCTGTTTGATATATCTTTATAATACTATGCTATCCTTTTATCTACATAACAAAAAATCTATCCAGGCGGTTTACCGCCGGACGGGTCATAATACCCAAGAGAAAAAACTGTTAAATCACCAAGCTTTATATAAAAAATAAAGCATACCTGTGATATAAGCTTGTTACTGTACCAACTTGATGGTAGCAAGGGTGAAAACCCAATACTTTGAGCTTTTAATAGTGCTCACCATGCTGTGCTGGTGTATAATAAGTCATACCGGGTTACAATGAACACCAGATGAACAGACTGGCGACCTGTTAGTCAAAACCAGACTGGGTTACAAAACACCGGTTTAAGAATGAAGATGGTCTGACAACTGGTAGTTGAGAGCCAAGCTGGGTTAACGAACACTGGGTTATTATGATGACTTGAAAAGCCACACCGGGCCAATGGACACCGATTCAAGATAAATTCATCATAGGGTAAAAACTTGGCAAAAAAGCAAAACAAAAAACCGTGTAGTTGAGGCTTTTCAAGGGCTGCCAGGCCCAAATTCAAGGCTTTTCATGGGCTGCCAGGCCGCTGAGTTAAACCATTTTGCAAAGCCTTTTAAGATGGGCCTCCAACTAACCAATCGTCATTTTAACTTTGACAAGTTCAGGGTTTGTATAAGATTGACTTGTCAAACATTCGGCGGGTCGTGCCAGGATTACCTGGATAGGAGTGGCTTACTTGATGAAGGCAGGTTAACCCGGGGTTTTAGCTGGATACACCAGGCTTCCAAGCCGTGGGACGATACCCAATTACAAGGGTCCTTTCAAACTCTTTGTTGCTTTGCACAAAGAGACCCCAAGTAACTTTGTGAGTTGTGCTCAATGGGTGCCTATGTTTGAGCTGTGCATAGCATCCAGACTCTCTTTGGCCCCTTGGGTGTGAAGCTCCCAAGCTGTTTTGTGGCATGATAGCCGGTTTAACAGGTAGTACTTCGCTTTGTCAACTGAAGCCCCCATGTAATCAAAGAAATTTGAAGAAAAAGGCAGAGACCCTGCTTATAGCAAGGATGCCGGTTTATTATATTGATCATAATATATACATTGGAAATATGTACATAAGAAAAGCCTATGGCTCAAGTGTAGTAAGTCCAAAGGAGAGCTATGTTCCACGGCCGTCGGGTCTCCTCCTCAGAACTGTGTGAGTCTTCTCGAACGTCAATGAGGTAGTATGATCCGTTGTGCAGATTTTTGCTGACCACAAAGGGTCCTTCCCAAGGTGGGGATAACTTGTGCATATCGGTCTGATCCTGGATGAGTCGGAGCACTAAGTCGCCTTCTTGAAAGGTTCTTATCTTAACCCGGTGGCTGTGATAACGCCGCAGGTCTTGTTGATAAACCATTGATCGAGCCAAAGCCATGTCCCGTTTCTCATCTAACAGGTCCAGCGCCTCTTGGCGTGCTTGCTCATTGTCCGCTTCAACATAATTGGCAACCCGGGGCGAGTCATGACAAATATCACTTGGGAGGATGGCCTTAGCCCCGTAAACCATGAAGAAAGGTGTATAACCCGTAGATCGGTTCGGGGTGGTGTTTATACTCCATAACACAGATGGTAATTCTTCCACCCAACAACCCGGCGTCCGCTTCAAAGGAACCATAAGTCGGGGCTTGATACCCTTCAGGATTTCTTGATTCGCCCTCTCAGCTTGACCATTGGACTGGGGATGAGCCACGGACGCTACATCAAGCCGGATGTGCTCTCGTTGACAAAACTCCTCAATCTCGCCTTTAGAAAGGTCCGTGCCATTATCTGCGATGATGTTGTGTGGAAAGCCAAAACGGAAAATGATCTTTTTGAGAAATTGAACCGCCGTGGTTGCATCACACTTGCTGACGGGCTCCGCTTCAACCCATTTAGTGAATTTGTCAACCGCCACCAACAGGTGGGTCTTCTTATCCTTGGAGCGCTTAAAAGGTCCCACCATATCAATCCCCCAAGTGGCAAACGCCCAAGTGATAGGAATCATCCGTAGCTCTTGAGCAGGAACATGAGCTCGACGTGAAAACTTCTGACAAGCGTCACACTGCTTTACCAGATCCTCCGCGTCAGCATGAGCTGTCAACCAATAGAACCCATGACGAAAAGCTTTAGCCACCATGGATTTTGAACCGGCATGGTGACCACAATCCCCTTCATGGATTTCATGTAGAATCTCTTGTCCTTCTTCAGGGGAAACACAATGTTGGAATACGCCTGAAACACTGCAACGGTGTAACTCGCCATTGTGAATAATCATGGACTTGGACCGCCAGATTATCTGTCTGGCGAAGACCTCATCATCTAATAACTCACCCCGGTTCATATACGCCAAATATGGAACCGTCCAATCCGGGGTGATATTTAAAGCGGCTACCAATTGGGCCTCTGGATCAGGAACAGCTAAATCCTCCTCTGTAGGCAACTTAACAGACGGGTTATGCAAGATATCTAAAAAGGTATTGGGTGGTACCGGTTTACGCTGAGATCCCAGTCGGCTTAAAGCATCAGCTGATTCATTTTTGTGCCGGTCAATGTGCTCAACCTGATAACCCTTAAAGTGACCTGCCACAATATCCACCTCGCGTCTATAAGCCGCTATGAGTGGATCCTTAGAATCCCAAGTACCAGAAACTTGCTGAGCCACCAGATCAGAATCTCCAAAATAGCAAACCCGGCTTAAGTTCATTTCCTTAGCCACGCGGAGACCGTGGAGTAAGGCCTCGTACTCAGTTGCATTCTTAGTACAAGGAAACATTAAGCGGAGAACATAACAAATTTTATCACCTCGAGGGGAGGTAAGGACAACTCCAGCCCCCGAGCCTTCCAATTGCCTGGATCCATCAAAGTGAATGGTCCAGTATGTATTATCCGGTTTGTCCTCTGGTGCTTGTAACTCAGTCCAATCATTGATGAAGTCAACAAGCGCCTGAGATTTGATGGCCGTTCGAGGCATATACTTCAACCCATGTGGACCAAGCTCAATTGTCCACTTTGCAATCCGGCCAGTTGCTTCCCTTTTCTGAATTATGTCGCCCAAAGGAGCAGAGCTAACCACTGTGATGGGATGGCCTAGAAAGTATTGCTTGATTTTACGACTAGCCATAAAAACTCCATACACCAGCTTCTGCCAATGCGGATATCGTTGTTTTGACTCGATCAGCACTTTGCTGATATAGTAAACTGGCCGTTGAACCGGATATTCCTTCCCAGCCTCCTTACCCTCAACCACAATTGCCACACTGACCGCACGGGCATTAGCAGCCACGTACAATAACAAGGGCTCTTTATCAATCGGAGTTGCAAGGACCGGCGGTTCAACCAACTGCCGCTTTAAGTCCTCAAACGCCACATTAGGTGCGTCACTCCAGACGAAATCATCCGTCTTTTTCAACATCTGATACAAAGGAATCGCCTTCTCTCCCAAACGGCTGATAAACCGGCTAAGGGTTGCAATTCGACCCGCCAGACGCTGAACATCATTGATACACTTCGGTTTAGCCAAGGATGTAATCGCTTTGATTTTCTTCGGATTAGCCTCAATGCCTCTGTTGGACACCAGAAAACCTAAGAGCTTGCCTGCCGGAACACCAAAAACGCATTTGTCTGGATTGAGCATCATTTTGTAAACCCGAAGATTGTGAAATGTCTCCTTGAGGTCATCTATTAAGGTCTCCTTCCTCCTGGATTTTACCACAATGTCATCCACATAGGCATGAACATTACGCCCAATCTGCATGTGAAGACAATTTTGCACACAACACTGATAAGTTGCCTGGGCACTTTTGAGTCCAAAGGGCATAGAAACATAGCAGAAGGCTCCAAAGGGAGTGATAAAAGTTGTCTAATCCTGGTCCTTAACTGCCGTTTTAATCTGATGATAACCTGAATAAGCATCCAAGAAACTCAGGCGCTCACAACCCACCGTCGCATCAATAATCTGATCAATACGCAGGAGAGCAAAAGGATCTGCCGGACAAGCCTTGTTCAAATCTGTGTAATCCACACACATACGCCAAGTGTCGTTTTTCTTAAGAACGAGCACCGGATTAGCTAACCACTCGGGTGGAAATACTTCGACGATAAACCCAGCAGCCAACAGCCGGGCTACCTCTTCACCAATGGCCTTGCGTCTTTCCTTGTTAAAGCGGCGAAGAAATTGCTTGACCGGTTTAAACTTGGGATCAAAATTGAGAGTGTGCTCAACGAGTTCCCTCGGTACACCTGGCATGTCAGAAGGCTTCCATGCAAAAATGTCCCGGTTCTAACGGATGAACTCGATGAGCGCGCTTTCCTATTTCGGATCCAGATTGGTGCTGATGCTAAACTGTTTGGATGAATCGCCAGGAACAAAGTCAACAAGTTTAGTCTCATCAGCCAGTTTGAACTTCAGGGTCGGGTCATGCTTAGTGGTGGGCTTATTCAGAGGGGTCATGTCTGCCGGATCAACATTGTCTTTATAAAACTTCAGCTCCTCTGTAGCACAAACCGACTCAGCATAGGTTGCATCACCTTCCTCACAATTCAAAGCGATCTTTCGACTTCCATGTATTGTGATAGTCCCCTTATGACCCGGCATTTTGATCTGTAAATAGATATAGCAGGGCCTTGCCATGAATTTTGCATAAGCTGGCCGTCCAAACAGTGCATGATACAGGCTCTGGATTCTCACTACTTCAAAGGTCAAGGTATCAGACCTGGAATCATGCTCATCTCCAAACACAACCTCCAAAGCAATCTTGCCAACAGGATATGCCGATTTACCTGGTACTACACCATGAAAAGCAGTGTTTGGCGGTTTAAGACTCTTGTCTGTTAACCCCATGCGACGGAAGGTCTCATAGTACAGGATGTTAATACTTCTCCCTCCATCCATCAGCACCTTCGTAAACTTATAACCTCCCACCTGAGGTGCCACCACCAAAGCTAGATGACCCGGATTGTCAACCCGGGGCGGATGATCCTCTCTGCTCCACACAATGGGCTGCTCGGACCACCACAAATAACGTGGCACTGCCGGTTCAACAGCATTAACTGCCCTCTTGTGAAGCTTTTGGTCACGCTTGCACAGACTAGTAGTGAACACATGATACTGCCCACCATTCAACTGCTTTGGGTGACTTTGATAACCTGATTGTTGTTGATTTCCTTGATTATTCTGTTGGTTATGACCACCTTGGTTGTTTTGGTTGCCCTGATTATTCTAAAATCTAGAGTTTGAACCGCCGCCACCATGAAAACCTGGACCTGAACCGCCTGACGGACCCTGATCATATCGGAAGAGATCAGAGTTCTTGAACTCCTTCATGATATAACAATCTTTCCAAAGATGTGTGTCAGGGGCCTCCTTGGTCCCATGCTTTGGGCAGGGCTGGTTTAAGAGACGCTCCAGATCCATCCCTCCATCGCGCTGGGGCGGTTTACCTTTACGACGCTGCATATTGGTGTTAGCCACAAGATCTGAACTATCTGCTTTGCACTTACCATTATTCTCATGGCCTCCTTAGTTGTGATGTTGTCCCTTTGCACCATTGTTCTTATTTCCCTTCTCCGGTTTCTCCTCATCAGAATCGGGGTCCTTGGTATTATCAGAATCGACATATTTGACCAAGGTTGCCATAAGTGTACCCATGTTATTGCAGTGGCGCTTGAGCCATCCCAACTTCATCTTTAGTGACTTAAACCGGCAATTACGCTCCAGTGTTATGATTGCTTGGCCAGCATTAATCCAGTCTGCCGAATGCAAAACTTCTAAAACCCGGCGCACCCAATGAGTTGTTGACTCGCTCTCCCCTTGAACACAGGCATCCAGATCCACAATGGACATAGGCTGTTTGCACGTGTCTTTGAAATTGGCTATAAACCAGGCCTTCAACTGATCCCATGACTCAATAGAGTTGGCTGGTAGGTTCTTCAACCAAGTACGAGTCGTCCCTTCCAACATCATCGTGAAGTACTTTGCACAGGCCGCTTCATCCACATCCAGCATCTCCATTGCCATCTCATAACTTTCGACCCACACCTCAGGTGGCTGATCAGCGGTGTAATTAGGCACCTTACATGAGCCCTTGAAATCCTTGGGCAGTCGCACATTACGGAGAGCCGGAATGAGACACAGCGCTCCCCAGGAACTGAAGGCAAGCCCGGTGCCTCTGTCTACTGACGCCGCTGGTTGAACCGGGGCGGGTGGATAACGATCCACATATTGTGCTGCCAAGGCGGCCTCCCTTCGTGCTCTGCCATTATCCACCATGTCTTGAGCATTTACCTCACCGCATGCCGGATTGGGTCCTTGAGGGACATTACGGTGTCGTGCACTGCTAGACACTTCCGGTTCATCCATGTGCCTGCTATAGCTTTTGCTCGGACGGGGGGGTCGAATGAATTCTATCTCGGCTATAGGAATAAGCCTGCTGCTGCACCACGGCGGTTTGAAGAAGATCCCTGGCCCGCTGCGTCTCAATCTCCGCTAGTGAATCGCCCTCCATCAGAATAGCTGCTAGGCGAGATGCTGCAACAATCATGTTATCCAAAGGGCTCGTAAAGTGACCCGGTGTTGTTGACACGTATTGCGGCGGGTTATCCGTTCGTCGAGGTGGTTCCATCATCCGTGGTTGATCCGGCGCTGCCCTAGGCGCGTCGATCCGGTTTGCAGCTGCTGGATTACTCGGCCTAACCCCCGGTGTATTAAAGAGATTCAATCCTTCGAAGACCGGCTGCATACGCGATCGGTACTTCCTTCGCATTACGTCATTTGATGCATTCTGATCCAACATGAGCCGGTAATTCTGCGCCTTTATCTGTTGTGACTGGGCATCCAAAGCGGCCCGTTCTTCAGCCATCCTAGCATCCTCAGCTGCCAGGTCCTCCTTAGCCTACGTTATCTGGTCCTTCAGCTTTGCAACATCCGCATTATGCTGATCCTGCGTCTCCGGGGTAACCGCCATGGTTAACAAGGTCGCCCAGGCACCCATCAAACTGGAGAGAATTTGAGCCGGCCGGCGCAACGGGCCTCTATCGCGGCCGCTGATCCGGAATTCATTGCTGCTGTAGATGAAGACTGCAAAGTGGGCTGTGTTCCGCCATGAAAACAGCAACCCAACTTGGCGGTTCAAGGAGGTCCGGAATACTATTGCCATCGGAATATCCTTCGAACACACCATCATGAATTTGGTACAGGGACTCGGTTTCACCAGTGGATGACTCGTCGTCGGAATAAACAGCCGTCTCACCTTCAGACACCATTTCAGATCTGATCCCATGGACACATCCTACGAACGCATGCTTCATGGCTGGCTTAACCCGGGCAGGACTCGCACGCTGAGCCGTCTCAACGAGGTCGGTGCAGATGTCCGGCTCAGGGCCCGGTTCGCCGATCTTGCTGATGAAGACATGAATTCCGCCAAAGGGGGCCCGGTACCCATACTCGATTGAGCCGGCCTCAAGGCCCCATCCTTCATCGTTGATGTAGAGCTTGCCGCGACGACTCTTGGCCATCCGGCCAACTGCGTACCCTTTGAGTCCTTCAAAGCTGCCCTTTAAGAACTCAAAACCATCGTGTGATAGCCCCACGGTGGGCGCCAACTGTCGTGCAATTAACACGTCAGATGTCCTCATGAAAGGACTTAGTCGTGGAGCCATCGCGACGGGTTAGCTTGAAGGGGTTAAATCGGACAAGGGACACGGGAGGCTTTATACTAGTTCGGCCCCTTCAATGAAGGTAAAAGCCTACGTCTAGTTGTGATGGAATTTATTGGGTTTCGATGACTAGGGAGCAAATACGCTTAGCCTGGGTCTTGAGTTGTTGTTTCTTGCCCTTGAGCCGCCGCCGAGTCGTCCCTTTATATACATAGGTTGACGCTCGGCCGGTCTACAGAGTCCCGATGCCGGCTCATACAAGTGTCCAGCTCGGTCTCCCCTTTCCTAACTTACAATTCAAGTTACATAACCATGGCAGTTTACCACTATGGGCCCTAATCTGCCTTTGGGCTCCGGGCCTCTAATCTTCATTAGTAAAGCGCCATCTTCTGGGTCTTCCTGGGCTTCAATATAGTTGAAGGTGAACCGGCCCCTCCTGGCCGGTTTACGCTCAGTAGTTATATCCCCAACAATATGTGTAATAGCCGTGATAGCCTAGCATAAGTTGCTTGCTTATTTATTTCCTTGTTGTCTTGTTTATTTGTTTGCTTGTAGTCAGTGTAGTTCTTTTTCCACGGTTTGCTAGTGGCTGCAATAACCTATTTTTTAAAACTAGGCCACAATAACCATGGGCTAATATTTACTGTAGTGACACTGGGCCTCCTACGGGCCGTAGAAACAGTGGGCCTTCTATGGGCCATAGAGACAATGGGCCTTATACGGGCCATAGAAACAATGGGCCTTCTACAGGCCGTATCATCAATGGGCCTTATACGGGCCGTCTGATCGATTGGCCAAACATGGGCCAATAACAGACCGCATTATGGTCGTAAATGGGCTAGAGTTGGAATCGTCCGTTCCTGGGCCGACCATAATGGGCCATCGTTAATAGGTCGTATTTGATGATGCTATGAAAACGGCCCAACGAATTAACGGACCACAAACGGGCCGACTGTAACCACGGGCTGAATTTGGCCCCCAAGCAGAAAATGACAGTAACAGGTTGTAAGTAAATGAATGCTGGAAATGAGCCCAAGAATTAATGGGCTCTAAGAAGGCCGAAAGATAACATGGGCTGTAAACGGCCCAACGGAATAACGGGCCGTTAATGGGTATAAAGTGATACACTGTTCATTATGGGCCAGTTTCACCACGGGCCGTTAATGGGTGTGAAGTGATACACTGTTCATTACGGGCCAGGTTCACCACGGGCCGTTAATGGGCCAAGAGTTACAAAGGGCCTCATATGGGCCGAAAGAAGTCATGGGCCATACATGGGCCAGAAGTGAAAACAGGCTGGAATCATATTGGATGGCCCAGATGACCCTGCTCGGCCTAATTCGGATAGGGCATAATTGGCCTTGGGTTGGCGGGCTGTAAATGGGCTATATGTGAACAGGCCGTTAACAGGCTTTCCACGGGCCGGCCCGCCACCTTTTGACCAAGTCAAACGGGCCGGCCTTTTCACAAGAATGGGCCTCTGTTGGGTCGTGCCACGTGTCGACATATCATAGGCGCCTTCTGTCCAATGAGTGGATGACATCTGTCCCAACGATGAGTCGACACGTGTTTCCTCCAGCCAATGATGATTTTACACGTGGAAAATCCCCATTTGTCGAGGCTATTAATGGGTTATCGTATCCAAAATCCGACCCGATAGCTTAACGGTGTTCTGTTACGGTGGATGCCAAGTGTCGGTCACCCTTGACGAAAGCACTTCTGTGATGCACGATTTATCATCATGGAAGTGGACACTTCCGTGATGATAATTTTGGTAATGTCATGGAACACTTCTACGATAGCACATGTATGACTATCTTAATTCTGTCATAAAATTGTCATGGATATACATGCATGACAAAAAACGCGACCTACTGTGACAAACATGTATCATCACGGAAGTGCATTTTTTTGTAGTGTTAATTGGAGGCTCCCAACTAAACCATGAAGCTTCACCACAATGGACTATGGCTCCACGGTGACTTGGACCGTCTAGGGTGCTCAAACACCCAAGAGTAACAAGATCCGCAAGGGATTAGTGGGGGGAATCAAATTTCTCTTGGTGGAAGTGTAGATCGAGGCCTTCTCAACCAATCCCTGGAGAATCAACAAGTTTGATTGGCTAGGGAGAGAGATCGGGCGAAAATGGAGCTTAGAGCATCAATGGAGCTTGGAGGTGGAAGAGGTAGTCAACTCGGAAAAGAAGACACCCCTTTTATAGTGCAAGAAAAAATCCAACTGTTATCCACCAACTCAGCCTGCGACACGTGGTACTACCGCATCCTACAAGCGGTACTACCGCACGGGCCTGCGGTACTACCACGGTACTACCGCTGGCACTGCAGGGACAGGGACTAGACCTGATGTGCTAAGACAGGGAGCGGTAGAACCGCTGGCGCGGTACTACCGCAAGGCAGGAATAGTCAAGGCTGAGAAGGCACGGACATAAAAAATTACACCCGTGACTACTTCCGTTGAGTTTAGGTCCATGCAAAAATCTGACACGGTACTACCGCAAGCCTGGCACGGTACTACCATGTAGGGTGCGGATGTAAAAAATTGCATCCACCCCTACTTCCGCTCATGCTGTTGTGCCTGGCCAAAGCTCACAATACTACCGCGCCCAAGGCGTGGTACTACCGCGTAGGGCACAGATGTAAAAAATTACATATGCCCCTACTACCGCTCGGGCAGCAGCGCCTGTACTGAGGCCACGATACTACCGTGCAGGAGGCCGGTACTACCTCAAGGGCCTATGGTAGTACCGCTCAGGGGAGCAGTACTACCGCCTGCCTCAGTACATCAACATTAGGAGTCCTTCATTTTGCATAGACACGGAGAGACGGAGGACGCTCCAAAGAGCCAAAGGAAAGGTGGTGCAAAAAGGGGCAGGCATGTACGTGTTGATTCCACCCAAACCTTTCCAACGCGGACCCCCTCTTAATAGTACGGCCTTCCTACGACTCAAATCCACCAAAAAGAAACGTAGAGGAATGGCGTCTTCAATAGTCTTTGAGGGGCACCAAATCGTCTTGTGTTTAGACATGATATATCTAAAATGCTCAATGCACAAGATTAGTCCACAAAAGCATTGTCATCAATCACCAAAACTACTAAGGGATAAATTTGCCCTTACACCCGTCAGCCGAACACCGGGGGTCAGAAGCAGTTTCCCCCCGAGGTGAAGACAGTGAACATGATATATGTCACTCATATCCCCAAAAAGGAGCGCAAATGCACACTACGGGACGTCTATGCCGTAGAGTCTGTCGCTCCCAAGTTTAACCCATGGTCAGACTGTCCGATCACCTTTGATCGCAGGGACCACCTAACCAGTATCCGTCATGGGGGTTTGGCCGCCCTGGTTCTTGATCCAATCATTGACGGATACCACCTCACTAGACTCCTTATGGATGGAGGAAGCAGACTCAACTTGATCTATCAAGATACTGTCTGTAAGATGGGGATCGACCCATCATGAATCAAGCCTAGTAACACTACCTTTAAATGTGTAATACCAGGAGTGGAGGCCCGTTGTACGGGCCCAATTACACTTGAGGTAGTATTCGGCTCCCCAGATAACTTTCGCAACAAAGAGTTAATCTTCGACATCGTCCCTTTCTGCAGTGGCTACCATGCACTGTTCGGACGAACTACCTTCACCCGCTTCAATGCAGTCCCGCACTATGCCTATGTGAAGCTTAAAATGCCTGGACCTCATGGCATTATTACAGTCAATGGTAATATGGAGCGCTCACTCCATACTGAAGAGCACACTGCAGCCCTTGCAGCCGAAGTATATGGCAGCCTTATCAAGCTGAACAGTTCACCAGCCAATAAAGCCAATGAGGTATCCAAACGAATCCAGTCCACACATAATTGCGATAAATCAACGGATCCAGACATTGATTAGCAGTTCGGCCTCCGCCGATCGCCCCACCGGGTTGCGGCTTATGTACCGTGCATACATAATTACGCACTAAAAATACCTTGGGCAGCGCCGGAGACAAACTGCGCAAGAGGTCCATCGCACGGCTCGACCATAGTTGGACTGCATATATCTTTTTCCTTTTAACGCAGGTTCATCAAGAGCCCTACTTGCGAGATGGTTGTCGCAGGAGATCCCCTTAAGGCCGGCGCGTCCCAACCATCAAATACTCCTCTCAAAGGACTTACTGCTAAGGAGAAAAGGCGCAGACGTGCGGCAGGGCATCATTAGAGTTCTTTTCTGAACTACGATTTCTAGGCCCTGTGTTAGACTTTCCCTTATGTAAAATATTTTCTTTTCCTCTCCGGGCATATAATATGACCTTAATATTGAACGACATTGCCCGTCATCAACGTCTCAATAAAGATATAAAGGACGCAAATGATTATCACCTTCTTGGTTGGGTCTTGATATTTTCGTTGTCATTTGTGCTCCCCCTTACATTCAACTGACATACCTGGTTCGCCACGGTCTTCATATCAGGGGTTGTACTCGGCCCTGCAGAATTCTTAAGTCCGAACACCCATAGGGAACTCTTCAGCGTCTCGGATATGGCATTATATGCATCGGCACTGAATCATGTCTTTGGTCTATAGTTGGATTGCCTGTCTCCTGTGTTTGCCACCTTACGTTCCGCAAGTTCGGCTAAGGTAGTAAAGGGAGAACTACTTCGATTGTATTTCTGGTTCTCCGGTTAAGGACCTTAGTAGAGAAAGCCGAAAATGGACTATCATGATGGGCGAGAGCGGGTCAGCGATCCGATGACTTAGTGTTATACTACAAATCATTTGCGATTTATGTCGTGTTATACGAGGGGCTGGGCTTTCGACCAGCCATGTTGCAAAGGCGCCATACTCTGGATTGCCGTTCATGCAACAAGGGGATAGTACTTAGCGCCGCTAATGGACTCTTATGTCTAAGTAAAATTACTAAAGCCGCATAGTCTGATTCCCTAGTTCACCTTGCAAGCCGCCTCCTACATCGGACCAAGACGTTGGATCAAGTGCGGTCATGCGTTTCTGAACACCCCTGTAATATTTA
Organism: Triticum dicoccoides; assembly: GCF_002162155.2. Lineage (NCBI taxonomy): Eukaryota > Viridiplantae > Streptophyta > Magnoliopsida > Poales > Poaceae > Triticum > Triticum dicoccoides. The sequence continues at coordinate 472,328,177 of NC_041391.1, read as the reverse complement.
CATGGGGGATGAAGCCGACGACTGCTAAACTTTCAAATATACAAACAACAGAATAGGAGGATAAACTAATCATAAAGCGTAAGCATAACTATTATATCTCATGAGTTCATTACACGACTCTTAAAAACCGGACTCGACTATTCAAATATGACGTCCTTTGAGCACTGGCCCTCTATCATGCGGGCTCCTTAAAGGACCTCGTCAAAATACATCTCCGGTCCCCGGTGCTCCTTGCCTTCAGGTGGCCCTGCAGTGGCAATCTCGGTGGCCTTCATCTTCGCCCACTGCACCTTGACGCGGGCGAAGGCCATCCGGGCACCTTCTATGCAGGATGACCTCTTGAGGGTGTCGATCCGAGGAAGCGCATCCACCAGCCGCTTCACAAGACCGAAGTGGCTGCTAGGTGTAGCCTTGGCCGGCCACAGATGGACTATCACATCCCTCATGGCCAGTCCGGCCACCCTGTGCAGCTCGGACAGCTGCTTCAGCTGGTCACTCGGCGGTATGGGAAGTTCTAGCGTAAGGTACTGCGACCAGAACAACTTCTCCGACGAGCTCCCCTCTTCGGCTAGGAAGAATGTGGCGGCATCCACAATACTCCTCGACAGATTGGCAAAGGCGCCTAGAGAACTCCAAACTCTGGTCAGCAAAATATATCTTTTACTAGTATATCTACTCTGCATGATAAAGGCCTTACCAGCCGCAATCTTCCACGCCTCTTGGATCTCCTGGCGAGCGCCCTGTGCATCAACCCAGGCTTCCTTCAGGCTCTCAAGAGCTTTGGTGAGTTTGGGGGCCTGCTCCGAACTCTTCTGCTCCAAGGACTCGCACCTAGCGATGGCGTCCTTGAGCTCCTGTTCGACCTCCCCTACCCGCGCCTCATGTCGTTGGCGGGTGGTTTGCTCCTCCTCTAAATCTTTGGCCACTTTGTCCGTGGCCGCCTTGCTCACCTCCACCTCCTTCTTGGCTTCGGCGAGGGTGCTCTTGAGGGACTCGACCTCAGTTGCGCCAATTGTGAGTATTTTATAACATTTTTAGTCAGTTTACATGACTAAATACAAACATCACTTTCGGGTATGAAGTACTTTCACATACCTTGGGTTTCATTAAACCGCTTGTTGATGCGGTCGAGTTCCTCGTCGGATAGCCGAAGCTTCTGATTAAGCTCGGCTATCTCTGCGGCCTGGGCAGTAGCCACCAACATCGAAGCTTGTCCATCAATATATATGGCACATTATTAACTTGTTTTGATCCTCTGTCTGGATTGTCCTAATCAGGACATAGTCTCAGGGGCTATTGTCTACACATGGGCTTCGCCTAACACATATATGTGTACACAAAATAAAAGCTAGTATAGAATATTACATCGCTTACCTCAAAGCCTGTCAATAGGCTGTTGAAGGCCTCGGTCAGTCCGCTCTTTGTGGACCAAATCTTTTCCATGACCGCACCCATCAGGGTGTGGTGTTCCTCCATAATGGAGGCACATTACGGTGCCTCCCGCGTAGTGTCAGCGACCCCTAGATTGACGGAGGCCGCCGATGGAGCTCCTTCTCCTCCTCCCTCTTTCTAAGGGGGATGTTGATCCGAACCCAGAGCCATACCGGACTCCGGGACAGTGATCGGTGGAGGACCGGACTGTTGGAGCCCCCACCCTCGATGGTCATGGGGGTTGTCGTGCCCCACTCTACGGCGTCTAAGGTGTTGTCCTCAGGCGCCTTCTGGACAGTCTCATCCACCCCTCCCCATCTAGGAGATGGCCTTTGGGATGACACCTTGGTGTCCTCCATGGCAGGGGGAGGCGCGAGATGGCCCGTCACTCTCTGCCTCGCAAGGGGCTAGAGAGTTCCCTTCCGAAGTGGAAGGAACCAAGATCTCACGAGGAGGGCTGAAAAGCATAAAAGGGTTGGGCATGACAGAGGCGGATTAAAGTGATAATTGAACGAGTGAGTTTCTGATACTTATGTTTCGGCCAGGGGCTTCTCCCTGTGGACCCGCTCCGGGCTATGTTCGGACTCCAAGTCCGAAATGTACGAGAGGACCACTCGCCCTTACTTTGGCGTCTCCCCCTACAGGATCTCGGAGGCTATCCTTTTTTCCCTCCTTGTCTTGAGGGGGAATCGCTCTCCGCTTCCTCGTCATCCTCCTCCTCCTCTTCTTCGTCCTCTTCTTCCTCGTGGGAGGAGATGAGCTCGGTGTCGGTGTCAAAACCGGCGGATCTCGGGTAGGGGGTCCCGAATTGTGCGTCCAAGGCTAATGGTAAAAGGAGGCGGGGGACACAATGTTTACCCAGGTTTGGGCCCTCTCTATGGAGGTAATACCCTACTTACTTCTTGATTGATCTTGATGAATATGAATATTACAAGAGTTGATCTACCACGAGATCATAATGGCTAAACCCTAGAAGTCTAGCCTATGAGGATATGATGGTTCTGGCTTAAACCCTAGAAGTCTAAACCCTCCGGTTTATATAGACACCGGGGGAGATAAGGTTGTACAAAGTCGGTTACAGAAAAAGGAATCTACATATCTGAATCGCCAAGCTTGCCTTCCACACCAAGGAGAGTCCCATCCGGACACAAGACGAAGTCTTCTATCTTGTATCTTCATAGCCCAACAGTCCGGCCAGAGTATATAGTCCGGCTATCCGAGGACCCCTTAGTCTAGGACTCCCTCGGTAGCCCCTAAACCAGGCTTCAATGACGATGAGTCCGCGCGTGCAGATTGTGTTCGGCATTGCAAGGAAGGTTCCTTCTCCGAATACTCCAACATAGTCTTCCGAACATAGAAAACGTGTCTGGCTCGGCAAAACAAGTACCACACACAACCGTAGAGAGTATAATATTTCACTAGTCCAATCCGCTGACAACTTCTTGTAGTGTGACATCACATTACTGCCTGACCATTATTCGAACCGTTTTTTAGCCCGCCACTCCGTATTTCAAGGTGCGGTTTCACTGGCACGTCTTGTCGAAGCAGAGATCGTGTCCCCTTATCACGGGATTCTCATCAATACAGGCATGGGTAACCCAACCGTGTCATTTGCATGGCGCTTGGGGAATAGGCGGATTTTAAGGAAAGCAGGGAGGCACATAACTTTTACTGCCTTTATAAAGGGATAAGGATTCATCCTCGTTCACCCACGCCTTGTCCTTCCTCTGCCCATCCATTCTCGAGCTCCAGCGCCCAAGATCTCACCTTCTCCGCCCAAGAAAGCACTCCAATCATGTCCGGATCCGGAGCTGGAGGCAAGTGGATGGCTTCCTCCGTCAAGAATAAAGACATCAAAGAGCTCTGGGAGGCCGGGTACTTGGCCAAGGACATCGTTCATTGACTTCCGGCCAAGGGACAGATCGTCCCCACCCCAGAGCCCCATGAGAGGGTTGTGTTCCTCATGCACTTCGTCCATGGGCTAGGGTTCCCTTTCCACCCGTTTGTCCGTGGACTGATGTTTTATTACGGGCTAGACTTCCATGATTTGGCCCCTAACTCTATCCTCAACATCTCGGCATTTTATTGTCGTGTGTGAGGCCTTCCTCCGCATCCCACCTCACTTCGGCTTATGGCTGAAGACGTTCAATGTGAAGCCAAAGGTGGTGAGTGGCCAACAAGCGAGGTGCGGAGGCGCCATGGTGGGCAAAATGCCCAATGTCGCCTGGCCTGAAGGCTCCTTTGTAGAGACCGTAAAAGGGTGGCAGTCGGGGTGGTTCTACATCACCAAGCCACGCGACACCAACTGGGCAGCGGCCCCCGAATTCCGATCCGGAGTCCCGATGCGGCTCACCTCCTGGCAAGAGAAGGGCCTGACTTGGGGTTCTCCGGACGAGCTAACAGCGCTCCAGACGCGCATCCAGAATATGATAATCAGGAAAGTTAAGCTCTTCAACGTGATCCAAGGTATGCTCATCCGCCAGATTCTTTCGTGCCAACGCCGGACTTGCTATCTGTGGGAGTATGACCCGGCCAAGCACCAGACCCTACTAGAGCTCTTCGGCTCGACGCACGAAGATATCTGGAAGGTGCTTTTCAAGGCCAACGAGGTGCCTCCGGCCACGAACGAGGACCATGGGCACGACCTAACTCACCCCGCAAATCCGGTAAGTTCTTTCATGCTTTCAGAGTGTGCCCTTTACTGGCATATTTGAGGGAAACATCTAAGTTTCCCTATCAATTATTTCAGGACTAGACGGAGATAGCGGAGCGGATTGACTGTCCAGCTCCGCTGCCCGAAGACGAAGAAACCCCACTCCTGACGAAGATGTTGTTTCTGGTGCCTTATGAGGTGCCAGAGAAAAAATCCTAGAAGAAGGCCAAGGGGACTAGAGCTGGTCTCCGCCGTAAGGGTACTTCGGACGCGACGTCCGAAGAGGCCGAGGCTCACTCCTCCATCGCCGAAGACTATGAGGAGGTGGAAGAGGAAGAAATCCATTCCTCCCATGTAGGGGGGGGGAAAGAAGAGGACGGCCTCCACACATCTGGAGGCCGATGTGTCCAAGAAAGGGAAAACTTCCTTTCCGAACAGCTCCACAGCCGCCACCAACAACAGTTGGGAGTGGAAGCCCAGGGAGAAGCCCCTGGCTGATTCATAAGTGTCTGGACACATATTCGTATCCAGATTCTTTACTTTATTGTTTTAATGTGCTACAATCATGCATTTGCAGTCCGGCTCAGTCTCGCCCCGAGCGGTCCTTATCAGAGGATTCATTGGACCCAGTGGTGATGTACAGCGAGACCCTTTCGTCGGCCACCTCTCCCCGGGACCTGGATGGCGCCGAAGCATCGTCACGAGGGATCCCCGACCCAGGAGAGAATCCGATGGTCGAGTGGGAGGCGCCAGAGGGCGAAGCCTCGGCTGCCGGACACACGGGGGAGCAGAGCCCCATGGACACTGATGATGGGGGCCGTATTCGATTTGGCCCTCATCCGAATATATTTCCGGAGACTTCTACGGTTCCGGAATCAGGCGAGCAGCCTCCTTCGAAGGGAAAGGGCGTGCCTATCCTGTTGGTGGCTTCTGTCCAACCAGAGGCACCGGATAGGTTGCTGGAACTGCTGAAAGGCGCTTCCATTGTAGAACACCATACCCTGATGGGTACGGTGATTGGGAAGATCCAGTCCTCTAAAAGTGGACTGACCGAAGCCTGCACTAGCCTTCTAACGGGATTTGAGGCAAACAATAAAAAGAATGTCACAGTATAGACAGTACCCCTGATACTCTGTCCGGTGTTCGGAAAGAAAAGCCGAACAGAGGATCAACCAATTTTCACAGGAGTCTAACATAATATGTCTATGTGAACAAGCAGACGATGTTGCTGGCTGCTGCCACTCATACTGCGGAGGTCTCCGGACTGAAGCAGAATCTGGAGCGGGCCGAGGAAGAGCTCGGCCTCGTGAAGAAGCAGCTGGAAGAAAGCAAAGGTATGTAGTAACCTGCATGTATATTTAGGAAGGATGAATGGTTCATACTGACAAAATTGTCATGAACTTTATTAGGGGCCACGACAGAGGTGGCATCACTCAAGAAGGCGTTAGCCGAGGCCGAGGACAAAGCGGCCAAGGAACACGCCGCGTGCGAGAAGCAAGAGGCTCGGGTCAGCGAGGTCCAGCAAGAGCTCCAGGACGCTGTCAAGAAGTACGAGTCCTTGGAGCGTGATTCTAAGACTCAGGAGTCCAAACTATCCAAGGCCAGCCAGAGCACGCAAGATGCCCGAGCTGAAACCCAGAGCACCCTCCAGGAAATCTGGGCGACCAAGAAGATCGCGGCAGGTAAGGCTTTTATTATACAAAGCAAGTATGTGAAGGAAATGTTCCTTTTACTTACCCGAATTTGGAGCTCTCCAGGAGCGTTTGAGGATCTACCGTGTACATATTGGACGCTGCAGAGTTATATCGAGCCGAAGAAGGGAGCTCTATAGAGAAGCTGTTCAGGTCTCAATACCTTGGACCAGAACATCTGGTGCCCTTTAGCGACCAGCAGAAACAGCTGGTCGAGCTGCACAAGGCGGCCAAACTAGCCATGAAGGACCTGATAGTCCGGCTATGACCTGTCGAGCCCATGCCCAGCAGCTACTTCGGACTCGTGAAGCGGCTTGTGAGTGCCTGCCCGTGGCTTGAAGTTATAAAGCGGTCGATCTGCATTGAAGGTGCATCGATGGCCTTTGCCCACGCCAAGGTGCACTGGGCGAAGATGGATGCCAAGAAGCTGATGACCGAGGGGCCGCCTGAGGGCAAGGAGCACCACCGACCCGAGCTATATTTTGATAGTGTCCTGGAGGGATCCCGCCTTATGGCGGAGCAATGTGCAATGGATGTTATATTCCCATGAAAACATTCATGTTATCCTATCCTGTAATATTAAACAGATCCATTATGTAATATAATGTCTGTTAGTTCAAAAAAATTACCTCATGTGTGGCCGTTTATAAAAATCTGAGAGTTGGACAGTCGTCGGCTTCTGCCCCCACATAAATAGTACGGGGGTGTTCGAGATAAATCTAAACACTCTTTACTCCACCTTTTGGTCCTGAAAGGAGGTATTTAGCGCAACGAACAAGGCAATCGGACTATACGGCTTTATCACCCTCACTTAGCCAAAGAAGTTTGACAATGAAAATTTTGGCGCAGCCCCTGGTATTCGGAAGGCCGAACTTGGGCCGCTATACACGCCTAATCGGATAGAAACCGATTCCTCGCAAAAAGCGGAAAAAATCTCTAAGGATTTGAAAACCTCTCGAACAGCTGACCAGCTCTTGCCACATCATGACAGTCAGTTTTCAGCTTTCTCTACTGAGGTGCTCGTCCGGAACAACCGGGACACAATCGCAGTAGTTCTCCCTTTACTACCCTAGCCGATATAGCGGAACGTAAGGTAGTAAGCACAGGAGGCGGGCAACCCAACTATTGACCAAACACATGATTCGGAGCCGATGCATATAATGCTATAAGTTTGGGGTGCCGAACTGTACTGTAAAAGTGTTCGGACTTTATTGCCGTACTGCGGGGCGTGATGGAGCCCCTGGCGAAGCAGTATGTACCATAATGTACGGGTGTGATTGGTAAAAAAATACAAACACAAGGAAAAAACAAGTAATAAGCTAACATCGCAAGTATTGAGCCGCAAATTGTTTTCCATTCTAATTTTATTAATACGTCAAGGCGTATGTGTACAAGTAGTGTGATAAGCAAATAAGGCTATTTAACATCCCACGACCAAGAGTGAGCTGTGTGCAGGTATTTAAAACAAGTATAATGATCATTAGCATAGACCACCTGGGTATTCCCTTGTATGTCAAAGCCCCTTGCCTTCTTGGTGTATCCGTCCCGTGATAGGTCCGATGATTAGGTTATCAGAAGAGCTTCGAGAAGAGAAAAAACCTGAAATGAAAATAAAAAGGTGAAGGTATGCGGATCCAGGCGCGGTTGAGCCGCATTATGGACCATGGTCTAGTTGTGCCTCTGTCACTGCCCATGGTACTTTAAGTGCGTAGTTATGTACACACGACACAAATTTCGCCGCTTTATTGGGACTGGGACGGAGGCCAAATTGCTAGTTGAGCTCTGGACGAGCTAGACGGTCCTGCTGCAGAGTAGTTCGGACTCCCTTGACGTTGTCCGAGGGCTTTACTACCGAATCGAGGTTCTACCTAAGAAGGCTGCTCTGTACTTCTGCTGCAAGAGCCGCGGTGTGCTCCTCAGTATGGAGGGAGTGCTCTGTATTTCCGTTGACCGCTATAACACCGCGTGGTCCAGGCATCTTGAGCTTGAGGTAGGCATAGTGCGGCACCGCATTGAATCGAGCGAATGCGGTTCATCCGAGCAATGCATGATAGCCACTGCGGAAGGGGACGATGTCAAAGATTAACTCTTTGCTTAGAAATTGTCCGGGGATCCGAAGACCACTTCTAGCGTGATTGAGCCCGTACAACAGTCCTCTACACCTGGTATGACACCTTGAAAGGTGGTTTTTGTGGGCTTGATCCTTGAGGGATCGATGCCCATTTTGTGCATTTTATCCTGATAGAGCAGGTTCAAGCTGCTGCCACCATCCATGAGGACATGGAATCCATCAATTATTGGGTCAAGGACCAGTGCGGCTGAACCACCATGACGGATACTGGTCGGGTGGTCCCTGCGATCGAAGGTGATCCGACAGGAGGACCATGGGTTGAACTTTGAGGCGACTGGCTCCATCGCGTAGACATCCCTGAGTGCACGCTTGCGCTCCTTCTTGGGGATATGGGTGGCGTATATCATGTTCACCGTTCTATCTTGGGGAGGGAATTTCTTCTGTCCCCCTGTGTTCAGTGGTCGGGATTCCTCGTCATCGTCGTCACTTTGCGACCCTTTCTCCTTGTTTTCAGCATTTAACTTGCCGGCCTATTTGAAAACCCAACATTCTCTGTTGGTATGATTGACCGGTTTATCAGGAGTGCCATGGATTTGGCATGGTCGGTCTAGTATGCGGTCCAGACTATACGTGCCCGGATTGTTTCTCTTAAATGGCTTCTTCCGCTGACCGAACTTAGAGCCACCAAATCCGGCATTGACCGCCGTGTCTTCGGTGTTATCACTGTTGTTTCGACGCTTATGTCTATTGCGTCGGGCCTTGCTGTTGCTGTTTCTGGCTTCATAAGTGCCAGGTTTGCTTGTGTTGTTGTTGCTACGGGCTAGCCAGCTATCTTCGCCCACACATAAGCGGGTCATGAGTGCCATAAGGGCTGACATGGACTTTGGTTTTTCCTGGCCGAGGTGTCTGGCCAGCCATTCGTCACGGATGCTGTGCTTAAATGCTGCTAGGGCTTTGGCGTCCGGACAGTCGACGATCTGGTTCTTTTTAGTTAGAAACCGAGTCCAGAATTTCCTGGCTGACTCTCCGGGCTGTTGGATTATGTGACCTAGGTCATCGGCATCCGGAGTCGGACATATGTGCCTTGGAAGTTGTCGAGGAAGGCGTCCTCCAATTCCTCCCAGATGCCAATAGAGTTTTTGGGCAGACTATTTAACGAGTATCTGGCTGGTCCCTTGAGTTTGAGCGGGAGGTATTTGATGGCGTGAAGATCGTCGTCGCGGGCCATATTAATGTGGAGAAGAAAGTCCTCAATCCACACCACGGGGTCTGTTGTGCCATTGTATGATTCGATGTTTATGGGTTTAAACCCCTTTGGGAAATCATGTCCCGTTACTTTGTCAGTGAAGCAAAGGGAGTGTGCGGCAACTCTGTATCGGGCCAACTCGTGACATAGCTCGGATGGAGCTCGTCTGCGGTTTTTGGCCCGGACGTGGTTATGTTTGTCACATTCAGCCAGATGGCCATCGTCGCACGTCGAGGCACGCCCCCGTGATCCATAGATCAATCTTGTTTGACTTGCTCTCTTTTACAAGTCGTGTAGCATGTCATGTGTATACCCCCGAGCTGTTGTATTTCTGTTTGTTCGGCGAGGTAGCGCGTGCTGGTGTTCGGCTTGAAGTGCCGCTTTGTCCCGGCCTGGAGGTGGTTGGTCAGCCGTATTGTACCTTGGTAGGACGGGCTCCAGCGCCTCATCATCGAACTATGGTAACAGTTTGCACTTCAGGTAGCTTTTGGTTGGGCGCTCGAGGTCGTATTCCTCGGCTGCCAGCACATCAGTCCATCTTTCATTGAGAAGATCTTGATCAGCTTGAAGCCGTTGCTGCTTCTTTTTCTGGCTTCTTGCAGTGGCAATTAGCTGACGCTTAAAGCGTTCCTGTTCGGCGGGCTCTTCAGGCACGATGAAATCTTCGTCACCGAGGCTAACCTCGTTGAGGGAGTCCTGGATTAGGGGGTGTCCGGATGGCCGGACTATGACCTTTGGCCGGACTCCCGGACTATGAAGATACAAGATTGAAGACTTCGTCCCGTGTCCGGATGGGACTTTCCTTGGCGTGGAAGGCAAGCTTGGCGATAAGATATGAAGATCTCCTCCCATTGTAACCGACTCTGTGTAACCCTAGCCCTCTCCGGTGTCTATATAAACCGGAGAGTTTTAGTTCGTAGGACGAACAACAAGCATACCATAGGCTAGCTTCTAGGGTTTAGCCTCTCTGATCTCGTGGTAGATCAACTCTTGTACTACCCGTATCATCAATATTAATCTAGCAGGAATAGGGTTTTACCTCCATCGAGAGGGCCCGAACCTGGGTAAAAACATCGTGTCCCTTATCTCCTGTTACCATCCGCCTAGACGCACAGTTCGGGACCCCCTAACCGAGATCCGCCGGTTTTGACACCGACATTGGTGCTTTCATTGAGAGTTCCTCTGTGTCGTCACCGTCAGGAAGGATGCCGCACCCCGTCTTTAAAGACGGCGTTGTTGCTAAAGGAGCTTTGGCTGTCGTCCAAACTCTCCGGCTAGGCAGTTTTTTTATGACCGCCTGTTCGGCCGCCGTGCCGACGATGACCTCTCGGGCCATCGAAAGCACTCTCCACATCAGCTCGGAACTTGCCGAGCAGTTAGATCCGATGGAGCTCTCTTCCCTAAACGAGCTCTTGGATCGCATTGCCGCCCTGGGAGTCGCTGCAGATTACGGCCAGATTGGGCTTAAACCCGATCAGAGAGAGATCGACTCTCCCCAGGTCACCCACCACGTTGAAGTGGTGGAAGAACAATGCAGTGAATCTTCGCCCATCCTAAGGACCAGATGTGTCCGGATTCCCGACCCCTCCAAGCCGGACACCCGTGGAGGGGAGGATGTTGCCCAAGCCCTGAACCTAAAGTCAGGCAGCAGGCCTGATTCATTGAATAACGTCCAAGAAAACAAGCTTCCGAATTTGGAAATTTCTTGGCCCCTGAATCTTATATCGGGCGAGGTTCCGGATTTAAATCCACCCGCCCACCCAAATATAAGGGATCTATCCCAAATACGGCAAGAGCCCGGGGAAACAGTACACCACTACTGGGCCAGATTCCTCCTGGTTATGAACAGGATAAGGGACTGCCGTGAGAAAGACGCAATTTCATTCTTCTGTAACAACTGCACGGACATCGGAATCCTCAACGCCATAAGTCACCGCGAAATTACATGCTTCGCCGACTTGCCATCCATAGTACGAAAGTACTGTGCGACAGAAAGCGTTCGGAAAACCGAAACTAAATTCTGGGACAATCCGGCCTTGAATACAATCCCAGTCCGAAACAAAAGGGCGCATTATCGCCAGGCACCTGAGCCAAACAGCAAAAAACAAAAACCCTCTACAGGGTATGGGACCGTACTAGAGGGATTGCTCAATGGACCCTGTAAAATTCATAGTTCAGGGGAAGTCACACCAACTCACAGCCTTAGAGCATGTTGGATACTCCGGCAGGTGGCCAGAAGTGGCGAGGAGCTTCTAACTCCAGAATCCGCAGAGCACCACCCCAGAAATGCCAGTACGGTGTCGACAGTCTTCGAGACTTTCACATCAAACAATGCGAGGAAACGAACGCTCCGCAGCCTTACCGAAGTCTACCAAGTAGCAACAATAAACCCATGGAGTGACACGGCTATTACCTTTAATGCCAGTGACGAACCTAAATTCCGGACAGCCTGAGCACCAGCCGCATTGGTTCTCAGTCCGATAGTGGATAGCTTCCGGCTTACAAAGGTACTCATGGACGGCGGCAGTGGACTTAACCTCATCTACGAGGAAACCCTGCGAAAAATGGAAATAGACTGGAGCCGCATTGAGCGAAGCAACACAACCTTTAGAGGAATAATACCAAGCCGGGAAGCGTGCTGTTCAGGGAAAATCACACTGGATGTGGTGTTCGGCATGTCGGATAATTACAGATTCGAGGAGGTCACATTTCAAGTGGCCCCGTTCAGCAGCGGATACCACGCTCTGTTAGGGCGAGAAGCATTCACAATTTTTCAAGCTATACCCCATTACGGGTACATGAAGCTCAAAATGCCCGGACCCAACGGAATCATCGCTCTTGCTAGTGATCCGGACACAGCGCTCTGCGCCGAAAACAAGACAGCCGCACTAGCCCTCGAGGCATTATCCGAAGCCCTAGGGGCCGAGGAACTAACTGCGTTGCGCTCCATGATGGACAGGGACGATGTGATACTAGATAAGAGATCCAAGTCCACCTCTTTTAAACCAGCGGACGAAATAGACAAATTCCAAGTCCATCCAACGGACCCTACAAAAACGGCCTCCATCGGGGCACAATTAAACCCCAATGTAGACGCCGCACTACGAGAATTCCTACGGGAAAATTGGGACATCTTTGCCTGGCACCCCTCAGACATGCCAGTAATCCCACGCCAGCTGGCCGAGCACAGCTTAAATATCCTAAAAGGATTCAAGCCAGTCAAACAAACTCTTCGGCGCTTCTCCGAACCCAAGAGATAGGCCATGGGAGAGGAACTAGCCAAACTATAGGAGGCCGGATTCATCAGAGATATAAAACATTCGGACTGGCTAGCAAACCTAGTAATGGTACCAAAGAAGGACAAATCCTGGCACCTATGTGTCGATTTCAAGGACCTTAACAAGGCTTGCCCAAAGGATCCCTTCCCCCTCCCCCGCATCGATCAAATCATCGATGCCACTGCAGGACACGATTCATTGTGTTTTCTCGATGCATACTCTGGCTACCACCAAATCAAGATGGCAGAGTCAGACCAAGCCGCGACGGCATTCATCACCCCATACGGCCCATTCTGCTTCAACACAATGCCCTTCGGGCTCAAAAACACCGGCGCAACATATCAGCGCATGATTCGGACATGTCTGGCCAACCAGATCGGCAAAACAGTTGAAGCGTACGTAGATGACGTGGTCGTCAAGACCAAACACGTCGAAACTCTAGTAGACGACTTGAGGCTCACATTCGACAATCTCCGAGCATATGACATTAAGCTCAACCCGGAAAAATGCGTTTTTGGCGTACCAGCCAGAAAGCTCTTGGGCTTCATCATATCCGGTAGAGGAATTGAAGCAAACCCGGCCAAGATCCGAGCTCTGTCACAATTGGATATCCCAAAAGACCTCAAACAAATACAAAAATTGACTGGATGCGTGGCGGCTCTAAGCCGCTTTATCTCCCGCTTAGGAGAAAAGGCATTACCCCTTTATCGCCTCCTGCGACGCACCGAACACTTCGAGTGGACGGATGCCGCCACGGCCGGACTCGATGAAATCAAAGCCATATTGGCAACAAATCCGGTCCTATCCGTGCCCAACACGGGCGAACCAATGCTATTATACATTGCGGCAATCCATCAAGTTGTAAGCGCGGTGCTCGTTGTCGAACGAGAAACGGACGGACACAAGTTCCCTCTCCAAACACCAGTTTACTACGTGTCCACTGTCCTAACCCCATGCAAGTCACGGTACCCGCATTATAAAAAGATAGCATAGCGGTGTTCATGGCATCCCGAAAGCTGCGACACTATTTCCAAGAGTGTTCAATAACAGTAGCCTCTGAAGTACCTCTTAATGACATTATAAACAACTGTGATGCAACAGGCCGGATTGCCAAATGGGCCATTGAGCTCCTCCCATTCGACATAACTTACAAGCCACGGCGAGCTATTAAGTCGCAGGTTTTGGCCGACTTCATCACCGAATGGACTGAAGCCGAGCTCCCTAAAGAGTACGGCGCATATTCCAACTGGATCATGCACTTCGACAGCTCCAAAATGTTGGCTGGCCTGGGTGCTGGTGTTGTTCTGACGTCCCCAACCGGAGATATAGTCCAATACGTACTTCAGATAATGTACACGGACTCCAACAACGCGGCCGAATACGAGGCCCTTCTACACGGTCTCCGGATGGCAGTCTCCATGGGCATTCAGCGCCTAGAGGTCCGCAGGGATTCAAACCTCGCGATATCCCAAATAAATGGAGACTTTGATGCCAAAGATCCAAAAATGGCAGCTTATCGCAACGCCATCTTAAAGATGTCAGCTCGGTTTGAGGGGCTCGAATTTCACCACATAGCCCAGGAGAATAACCAGGCAGCAGACGTGTTGGCACGCATTGGCGCAAAGCGCGATGCCGTCCCTCCCAACATCTTCCTAGAGAGGCTTTTCAAGCCATCCGTATCATGGGAGGGAGAGTCCGGAAACAACAGCCCGGACACAACCACACTGCCCCTCACCGAACATTCTGACAGAGTTGGTGGCTCCGCCAACGAAACAACACCGTCAGCCCACACAATAATGGCAGTCATTGCCCCATGGACAGAACCATTCCTAGCCTACCTAACTAGGCAGGAACTTCCCGAGGACCAAAACGAGGCCCGCTGCATAGTGCGGCGATCTAAAGCCTATAAAGTCCACGAGGGAGAGCTTTATAAGAAAAGCACAACCGGAGTCCTTCAAAGGTGTATCTCTGAAGAGGAAGGGCGAAATCTTCTGGCTGAAATTCATGCCGGACTTGGTGGGTACCATGCCGCAGCCCGAGCCCTTGTAAGCAAGGCCCTCCGTACCGGATTTTATTGGTCGACGGCCCGGGCAGACGCTCGGGACTTAGTGCAGTGATGCGTCGGTTGCCAATTATTCGCTAACCAAAGCCACATGCCGCCTACCGCCCTACAAACCATACCCATTACCTGGCCTTTTGCGGTCTGGGGGCTTGACATGGTTGGACCCCTTAAAGGAGGAACCCACAAGCAAAAATATCTACTGGTCATGGTGGACAAATTCAGCAAATGGATAGAGGCCAAGCCTGTAAAGACGGCTGAATCCGGACCGGTGATAGACTTCATATCCGAGGTCGTACACCGTTACGGCGTCCCCCACAACATCATAACTGACAACAGCACAAACTTCACGGCTGATGAAGTTAAACTCTGGTGCCAAAACATGGGCATTAAGCTCGACTACGCTTCAGTCTATCACCCTCAAACCAACGGTCAAGTCGAGCGAGCCAACGGTCTCATCATGAGCGGCATCAAACCCAGACTAGTGCGATCCCTCAAGGAATCTAACACGCACTGGGTAGAGGAGCTTGACTCTGTACTCTGGGGCTGCGGACCACGCCGAATCGAACTACCGGATTCACACCATTTTTTATGGTATACGGCGCAGAGGCAGTCCTACCCTACGACATAATTCATGACTCACCTCGCGTGCGCATGTATGAAGAAAGAGAAGTCGAGCTCGATCGGCAGGACAGCTTGGACGCAATGGAGGAGGAGCGTGACGTGGCAAAAGCTTGTTCCGCATTCTATCAACAGCAGGCTCGAAGATATCAAAGCAGAGAAGTACGGGCCAAAACTTATAACGTTGGTGAACTAGTTCTACGCCTGCCGGACAAGAAAAAGGACAAACTAAAGCCCATATGGGAGGGCCCTTCATAATAGACCAAGTCCTGACTGGTGGAGCGTACCGTCTGCGAAACGCATCGAACAACCGACCCGAGCCAAACCCATGGAACGCAGCACGCCTATGAAGATTCTACGCCTAGCGCCGGACTCCGTGTTCGTCTCCTTCTCTGTCTCTTTTTTTACTTTTTTCAAATTAGCTGCCGGGTATTTCTCTCCTTCTCCCTACCTTTTTCTCCCAAGCCCTTAGGGGCTTGCTTGCGCGTTGTTCGCACATACTTGACGCGCCACCCGCGCTCATTATACCTGGCGGCTTCTTTATCAGAAGTTTATATAAACGGGCCTCATGCCCAAAACATGTGTGAAACCTCCGCATGAACCTTTTATACACCATTATATGCATCGATATGACTTAAGTTTTGGCCAAGCTGGGTTGCCTGGCCCCTGTGCTTACCCCTACGTTCCCGTTTGTTCGGCTAGGTGGTAAAGGGAGCACCTCTGCGATTGTTACTGCCGGGTCAACCGGATGTGTACCTCAGACTAGGTGAAGCCGAAAGCTAGCGTTCTTAAGGGAATATTCGGTCGGTGAACTAAAAGATGATTTTTCTTGTTTATTTATCTGCCCCCAGATGCTTTTCTGCTTTTTTCTTGCAGTTCGGACATGCACTTTAGGGCATGCCTCCCAGGGAAAGGAACCCCTAACGGAACTATTCTCCCTGGAAGATGTTTCTTACTAACCATGTAATATAACATAACTAGTTGGGCACTTGTCTGCTAAAGAACTTATGACCCCTACGCCTGGTCTCCATGCATGCCCTGGTTCTTATATAACGGAGAAGGTATTTGGACACACTCCGGACTATCGGGTCCAGAGATTGAAGAGAAAAGGTCCACAATGACAAACGATCTACAATCCGGCTAGAAGGCATTTTACATGTCATTTTAAAATTACATAGTCAATTTGACTCGGTATACTCTTCTTCAATACCATCCAACAGGCTGTCTAATTTACAGTCCTATTGAGAATACTTGGCAGCCAGCTCTACCTGGCCATACACCAAACTGACAGGGATCTCCTTCCCATCAGGCCCCACAGGGCCGACCTTGGCCATGTGGTTTGGGTCAGCCTTCATGTACCGAGTCTTCACCATGGTCCAGGCCTCCCTGGCACCTTGACAGCAGGCTGATATCTTCCATAACCGGAAGCGCTACCACACTCCCTTCAGCTTCTCTGCAAGCTCTCCAAGGCCTTCGGGCATGGAGAGGGATGGCCACATAGCCTGGACGGCGCCTTGCATCGCCTGGCGAACTCGTTCGTGCAGTTGCAACAGCTCGAGAAGAAGGTCCCCCGTTGAACCGGGCATCTCCTCCGCGGGACGACCTGTCAGCACATCTGCAGACATAGCTCTGTCAATCGACTTCCTCGCCGAACTCTTTTTTCAAAGATTCGCTTAAGCACTTACTAAAAATGTCGCGTTGAAGTCGCCGATTCTCCTTTACGGAATCAGACAACTGAGCACGAACATCCTTTAGTTCCTCGCCCAGCTGGGTATTGGCGTCTTGAAGTTTGTTCTTCTCTTGCCTCACCCTCGTCAGCACGCTCTCACCAGCCTTTAACTGGCGTAGGAGTTGCTGCTTGTCCGGATTCACTCCGGCCCCATCTGCACTGTTATTGTCAGAATTGCACATATGCCGCACTTCACAGCAGAATTATCTTTCAAAGCATAAATTACCTGAGGGGGTACCCTTGGCACTCTCTGAAGCGGCCAGTGCGGCCTCGAGTTGGGCCTTGCACTCTTCCAGCTCGTGGGACAGTTGCGTGTTCCTTTTTGTAAGATCTTGCATAACATATCATCCTTAAATCAGTTATCTTAACTGTTTCAAGTCTCGGGGGCTACTGACATATATAACCATCAGATTTACTCACCCGTATGTCTTTCACATACTGCTCTGTGGCTCTGGCTAGACCATTTTGAGCGGCACGGAGGTACGCATCTCCCGTATTAAAGGAGTCCAACGCCTCTGGGGAAAAACATGTGTCACGAAGAACAGTCCGACGATGCTTGTGGTTCATGGCACTCTCCACCTCTGAATTGGTGGCAGAAAGCCCGTCTGCGTCCTCTGTCGGAGGAACGTCCGATGCGCGCCCCGTGTTCGCCTCCGCTTCCGGACCCGGCCTTGAAGCCTGGCCGGTGGATATAGTCCGGCGGGCTCTCTTCTTCCTGAGGAGAGCATGAGTGTTAGTGTGACTTGAGGGCATAAACCCTAGGTGTTAAATTTGCACGCCGTACCGTTGCGCTGGAATCTCGATCTGGTCCGCACTTATTTTTAGCCCGCCTGGCTTCAGCGGCCCTTGTTGGCTACCCACCGCGGGCTCGGCTCTCCGCCTCAAGGATTTCCCCTGCAAAACGAAACACTATTGGTTTACGGCATTCAAAATAAGGCATGGATGGATCCTCTTGAAAGTACTGGGATTTTGATCTCGGTTACCTTTGAGGCTGGAAGTAGTCCGGGATAGTCGGCCGTAATGGCAACTAAGGTATTGTCCTTACTAAGTTGATGAAACACCCCATCAATTAGCTCCACACATAAATCCGGATCCTCTTGGGAGTTCGGATCGAGGGACCGCTCTGGGTCCTCGGGTTGTGGAGGAGGGATGCTTATCTCCTTCACTGTCTGGCGCAGCTCCTGCATTAGAATTACTAGGCTGAGTACTCAATTATGGGAATTTGAAAACAGGTAGGCAGGTGTAAATGTTCGCTCACCCAGCTTGGAGGACTGTACATGGATAATCCGCCCCGTGGGTTGACCCGGAGGAATTCCTCTTCTTCTCCCTTGTACAAAGCGGATAAAATCTTCGTTAAAGTGGTGGCCGAGTCCGGCCCCTTGCGACCGCACCGGGTGGCATCGTCCTTCCCGTTGAAATCCCACATGGGGTGGCCTCTGTACTGAAGCGGCTGCACCCCCCGCGTAATGCATGTGGCCATGACCTCGATCATGGTCAATCCGGAATGAGCCAACAATCTTATCCGGCTCATCAGGTAAAGAACGTCCCTGTCCGTTTCCCTCTGAGGGTTCCGTGGGCGCTAGCTCAGGCGTTTCTTTAACGGAGCGTTATTAAACTCAGGGAGGCCGATCCGTACAGGGTCTGGCAGGGGGACGTCATCCATATAAAACCAATCGGAAGGCCAGTCCTCAGACGCCTTCTTTGGGGTACCGGATAGATATCTGGTCCCGGCGATGCGCCATAGTTCGGCTCCGCCCACTTGATAAATTGACCCCTCCTGAGAGTGGGGCACAAGGCAGAACAACCTCTTCCATAGCATGAAATGGGCCTTGATGCCCAAGAATAGCTCGCGGAGGGCCACGAAGCCCGCAACATGCAGTATGGAGGCGGGCGTGAGGTTGTGTAGCTGGAGGCCGTAGAACTCCAGTAGGCCTCGGAGAAACGGATGAATTGGAAATCCGAGTCCCCTTATTAAATAAGGAACTAGGCACACCCGCTCTCCTTGAGAGGGATTGGGGACGCTCTCCGCCTGCTCTCCGCCGCTATAGGTGGCAATCCCGGATCGAACTGGGACCATATATGCTGGGGGGAGGAGCCCCTTGGTTTGAAGCACTACTAGCTTGCTATACGGGATGGAACACCGCTCCCAGTCTCCGGGCCGAGGGCTGGAGAGGCGAGAGGAGGAGCTGCTTCGGCCGACCATGGTGGAATGGATCTCTGTCGAAAGCGCTCTGATGAATACTCGCGGGGGGAAGGTGGTGTGAATTGGATCTAAATCCCCGCCTCTTTTTATAAGCGGTTCATTTACGCGGCCGGGGGGTAAACGGAAAAACTCCCTGGCTTTTCGCATTCGTTTGACACATGGAAGATGGTCATTATTGGGCACAGAAGCTGAGGAGAGCAACACGCACCAGAAGCCGGACACTATCCGACAGGTACATGGAATTTGGAGAAGAACCCGCCTTGCAATACCGAAGACAAACTTGCGCACCGGACTCGTCGTCATTGAAGCCTGGTTCGGGGGCTACTGAGGGAGTCCTGGATTAGGGGGTGTCCGGATGGCCGGACTATGACCTTTGGCCGGACTCCCGGACTATGAAGATACAAGATTGAAGACTTCGTCCCATGTCCGGATGGGACTTTCCTTGGCGTGGAAGGCAAGCTTGGCGATACGATATGAAGATCTCCTCCCATTGTAACCGACTCTGTGTAACCCTAGCCCTCTCCGGTGTCTATATAAACCAGAGAGTTTTAGTCCGCAGGACGAACAACAATCATACCATAGGCTAGCTTCTAGGGTTTAGCCTCTCTGATCTCGTGGTAGATCAACTCTTGTACTACCCATATCATCAATATTAATCTAGCAGGAGTAGGGTTTTACCTCCATCGAGAGGGCCCGAACCTGGGTAAAAACATCGTGTCCCTTATCTCCTGTTACCATCCGCCTAGACGGACAGTTCGGGACCCCCTACCCGAGATCCGCCGGTTTTGACACCGACACTCGTCCTCGGAGGGTGGGGGTAGTTGCTATCCTATGAGTCTTCGTTCATGGCATGTTCGCCAGGGCTGACTCGCCCTCGTCCCGTTCCTCCTGTTCGGAGGTTGGCTCAACGGGGTCTTCATTGTTTTTGGCACCGTCCGAAGTGTTATCCTCTTCTGTGACGGTATTGCTGTTTTTACTACGACGTGGCTTGGAGTGGTGGCGCTGACGTCGGCGCTTCGGCTGTATCTCAGGAGGTTTATCCTCAACTAGATTTTCATCGTCGCTGTTATTTTGTTTGGGTGTATCCACCATGTATATGTCATACGAGGAGGTGGTTGTCCAACGCCCTGTAGGCAGTGGTTCCTGATCCTCTCCGGCATCGTCATCCATACCGTTGATGTCTTCAGAGTTGTAGTCAAGCATGTCTGTTAAGTCATCGACAGTGGCTATAAAAGTGGGTGGTGGGTGGGGAACGAATTTCTTCATCATCCGCTTCCCATTCGAGCCGGACATAACTCAGCCAAGAATCCCCTAACAGGGAAAGGGATTTCAATGAATTTAACACGTCACCAAAAGGCGAGTGCTAGAAGATGTCCGCGAAGCTGAACTCCAAGATCGGCGCCCAATCAAGTTCGATGGACGCGGATGCCTGCGGTCCGGAACCCATGTCCGGAGACGAGTCTGGGGTTCCAGTAACACCAGCCCAACCTGATGTTAGGTCTGTGTGTGGCTCGAGTGCCGCTGAGTTTGCGGCCTCTGCGACGGGGTTGAGCTTCCCGACTTCGGACGCAGCAGTCCCGTCCGGCTCTAGGGCCGGGGCGGTCACAGGCAATATCTCTTGTATGCGGCCAGATGACAGATCTAGGTCATGCTCATCGTAGTGGTCGTGGACAGCCGTCATGTTCGAATCCATCGAAGATCAAGTCTCCGAGGATATCGACCACAAAATCTAGGCTTCCAAATCTGACCTGGTGGCCAGGGGCGTAGCTATCGATCTGCTCTAGATGGCCAAGCGAGTTGGCCCGCAGTGCGAAGCCGCCGAATACGAAGATCTATCCAGGAAGGAAGATCTCCCCTTGGACTGCGTTGTTGTAGATGAATGATGGAGCCATCAAGCCTATCTTCGACGACACAGCGGAACTCTCAATGAAAGCACCAATGTTAGTGTCAAAATCGGCGGATCTCGGGTAGGGGGTCCTGAACTATGCATCTAAGGCTAATGGTAACAGGAGGCGGGGGACACAATGTTTACCCAGGTTCGGGCCAACTATGGAGGTAATACCCTACTTCCTGCTTGATTGATCTTGATGAATATGAATATTACAAGAGTTTATCTACCATGAGATCATAATGGCTAAACCCTAGAAGTCTAGCCTATGAGGATATGATGGTTGTGGCTTAAACCCTAGAAGTCTAAACCCTCCAGTTTATATAGACACCAGGGGAGCTAGGGTTATACAAAGTCGGTTACAGAGAAAGGAATCTACATATCCGAATCGCCGAGCTTGCCTTCCGCGCCAAGGAGAGTCCCATCGGGACACGAGATGAAGTCTTCTATCTTGTATCTTCATAGCCCAATAGTCCAGCCAAAGTATATACTCCGGCTGCCCGAGGACCCCTTAGTCCAGGATTCCCTCACTCGGTCTCTCCGGACACGGTTTCTAGAGGTCCTTTATGGTGGGGGCCCCCCCTGGGCCCCTTGCACTTCTTCTTGGCCTTCCTCTCCAGCGCCTTGTAAGGTGTCGGGACCAGCATCTCCGCTAGCGCAAGAGTGACTAGGTCCTCAGGCAACGAAGCCGGACTCTTGATTTGGACCGACTTCTTGGTCCAGCCCTGTAACAAAGAGATGGGTTGATAAGTTTGGTATAGATTGAATATATGAATATGAACTAAGTATGTCTTCGGAAATATCGAATACTTACCGGAGAGGCCGGATTTGTAGCGTTCAAGCCGGCGTCTTCGGTCTCCATGGGCCAGCTCTTCTGCGCCTTGAAGAGCACCTTCCACATTCCCTCGTACGTGATGCCAAGGAAATATTGTAGAGTCCGCTGCTCCTCCGGCTTGAATTCCCACATGGGGGAATCCCGGCGCTCGCAGGGGAGAATGCGGCGGTAGAGCATAATTTGAATCACGTTGGTTAGACCAACATTCTTCCCCAACACGTTGGTGATGCACATTTGTAGCGCTCCACCTCCGTCTGGGACCCCCAGGCATGGCCCTTCGCGTTCCAGGAGGTGAGCCTTATGGGGGGTCTGGATCTGAACTCCAGAATCGCCGCCCACTTAGTGTGGCGCGACTCGGTTATGTAGAACCACTCCTGTTGCCAGATCTTCATGGTCTCCACAAAGGCCCCCTTGGGCCAGGTGGTGTTCAGCAGCTTGCTGATCATGGCTCCACCGCAGTCCGCGTGCTCCTTGTCGACCACCTTTGGCTTCACGTTGAAGACCTTGAGCCATAGGCTGAAGTGTGGATGGACGCGGAGGAGAGCCTCACACACGACGATGAACGCTGAGATGTGAAGGAAGGAGTTGGGGCTAGATCATAGAAATCTAGCCCATAGTAATAGATGAGTCCATGAACGAACGGGTGGAGTGGAAAGCCTAACCCTCTAAGGAAGTGGGGAAGGAAGACGACCCGTTCGTCGGGCTCTGGAGTGGGGATAACTTGACCTTCGGGGGGAAGCCTATGCTTGATGTTGGCCGCGAGGTACCCCGCACTCCGAAGATTGTTGATCATCTCCTCCGTCATGGAGGAGGCCTCCCACTTGCCTTTGGAACCAGATCCGGCCATCGTCGGAGGAGGTGTGGTGGTGGTGAGAAAGACGGAAACTTTGCGGATGCAAAGAGCTTGGGAGATTCGAAGGCTGAGGAGATGTGAAGGTGTGGGTAGAAAGTAAAGGTCCATTGCCCTCTTATAGGCAGTAAAAATGCCAACCGCCCCCCACTTGTGCCTTGAATGTCGCCTATTCCCAATGAAGGCGTGCGCCACAAATGGTTGGATTACCCAAATATCATTGATGTGCAATCCCGTATTGGGTGGGAACGATCTCTGGTATGATAGAACATGCCAATGAGGCATGGCCTCGAAACACGGAACGCGGGATGGAAAAAACGGTTCAAAATAACGAAGTCTCAAGTGTGACGCCTCGCCGAAAAAGTTGTCATTAAAGACATTGTTCTCGTTCTGTATCCTGCCTTTGCGGCTCAGGGTTGTGTTTATTATGAAAAGCCGGATATAATTCTTTTGCAGAGGAAAGCCAGTGTGTATTCTTCAAGGAACCCTCCTTGCAATGTCGAAGACAATTTGAACGCTGAATATATCATCACTGAAGACTGGTTCAGGGGCTACCGTGGGAGTCCTGGACTAGGGGGTCCTTGGGCGTCCGGTCTATTGATGTGGGCCGGACTGATGGGCCGTCAAGATACAAGACAAAAGATTATCTCTCATGTATGGTGGGGACTCACGTATGTGTGGATGGAAAGTATAGGTGTCTGAATATCTTATTCCTTTCTATAAAACGGACTTTGTACAACCCTAAGCCCCTCCGGTGTCTATATAAACCGGAGGGTAGATCGGAGGCAGGATCACAACATTGTTAGGCAAGCTAATCTAGCGTTAGCCGAATCGATCTTGAGGTATATCAACTCTTGTAACCCCTATACCCTCGAATATAATCAAGTAGGAGTAGGGTTTTACCTCCATTAAGAGGGCCTGAACCTGGGTAAACACTGTGTCCTTTGTCCATAGTTACCATTGGTCCTCAGATGTACAGCTTGGGCCCCCCTATCCGAGATATGCCGGTTTTGACACCGACATTCCCCAAGATAAAAAAACTATATATACCTCCCAAACCTGTTAACCTCCATATCACGGAGAAATCTCATGTTTTCTTTTCTCTTTGTTTTCCTATCAGATCTGGAATAATATCGTCCCAACACTCGGAGGGTGAGAGCTATGTTGCTGATCTCATCGCAAACCCCAAATCCTATGGGGATAAGAGGCACTACAGCTAGACCTGGACCTCCAAGGAAGATGAAGATGAATCGGTTCCTTCCCTGTTCAAAAACGAAAGCATGGAGGCATTATGCAAGAGGATAATAAAACTCGAGACAGATAATGACGAGTTGAGGATAGATAATTTTATTCTCCGACAGAAGCTGGAGGAAGCAAAGGGCAAACCCTCTACTTTTTCACCACCACCATCTACTTCATCACCAAATCTTCTTCATCACCAACAAAAAAAACTGAGTATTGGGTATGGGCGCTCCCCTTGGCTTTCGCCAAGCTTGGGGGAGGCGCCCCGGTATCGTATCAATCTCCACTATATTTTGCCTTTACTTTCTTAGTTCGATCAATGGTTTTGCTATTAGATGAATAAAAGTTTAGTTTGATCCTTTCTTTTTGTGAGTTTGCTTAGTGATCAATCCTTGTAATCGTGTGCGAGATATAATAGAGTTTAGTTTGAGTTTTGCCTTCTTTACTTTCTTGTTGCAATAAAAAGAAAGTAAATAAAATGAAAAAGTTCATATGCTAATCTTATGGTAAGTGATGACATTACACAAGGAAAAGTATAAGTAGAAAATTTTATTGTAGATTGAAAAACATAGCATTGGTCAATGATGCAACACATGAAAGAATTAATAAGGGAAGAGAAGATTCACATATAAATATACTATCATGGAAATCTTTTATGATTGTGAGCACCCATCAAAATATATTATGCCAAAACTTTTGACATTGGACAAGGAAGAAAACTTAATGATTTATGTTTGTTCATATTCACATAGAAGTTATATTGTCATAGATCCTTCAACATGTGGTGCTTGCCCCTATCTTTGCTAGCCAAAAACTCCGCACTAAGTAGAGATACTACTTGTGCATCCAAAACCCTTAAACCCTATCTTGTTTGAGAGTCCACCATACCTACCTATGAATTGAGTAAGATCCTTCAAGTAAGTTGTGATCGGTGCAAAAAGGGTAATAAAAATTGCTTATAAAAATGTGAGATCATTTAGTGTAGGGGAAAATTGAGCGTTGTACGAACTTGTGATGGTGAAGAATAAAAGTGACATACTGCATAATAAAGGTTGCCATCACAAGGGGCAATATAACGTGACGTTCTCTTGCACTAAGGGGTTGAGCATACAAACAAAAAGCGCATGGCAACCTCTGCTTCCCTCTGCGAAGGGCCTATCTTTTACTTTCATGTATTTACTTTCATGCAATAGTCAAAGTTTTTCTCTCTACTCCTTTTATTTTTATCCTTTGGCAAGCATCATGTGGTGAGGAAAGATATAGGCACATATGTCCAGTTGAATATGGGTAGCATGAGTTATTATTGTTGACATCACCCTTGAGGTGAGTGCGCTGGGAGGCGAAACTATAAGCCCCTATCTTTCTATGTGTCCGGTTAAAACATTTTTCTCATGTGTACGCGGTGAGTGTTAGCAATTATAGAAGACTAAATGATCGTTGAGTATGTGGACTTGCCTAAAGGCTCCGATACGTGACCCTTCTTGAAAATATGATGAATTGTAGTTGCAAAGTTGACTGAGAACATAGTTTGTTGGTTTCCAATAGAGTTTATGCTTTATACTTCAATGTTGTGATGAATTGTCACTTGTTCATGAGAAGTCTATGATAAAAGTTCTATGATAAAAGCTCTATATTAAAGTTTGTTGCTGTTATAATAAGTCACATGATGCTGCTATGTCCGTATTTTTGTTTTTATCGACACCTCTCTCTCTAAGCATGTGGACATGTTCTCGATTTCGGTTTTTGCTTGAGGACAAGCGAGGTCTAAGCTTGGGGGAGTTGATACGTCCATTTTGCATCATGTTTTCCTACTGTTATTTATGTTGTTTTATTGTATAATAATGCTTTTTGGAGTAATTCTAATGCCTTTTCCCTCATAATATGCAAGGTATGCACCAAGGGGGGGAATTCTGGCAGCTGGAAATCTGGACCTGAAAAAGCTACGTCAAGCTACCTATTCTGCACAACTCCAAATGAGCTCAAACTCCGTGAGGAATTTTTATGGAATATTTAATAAATATTGGAGCAAATAAGTACCAGAGGAGGGCCACCAGGTGGGAACAACCCACCTGGGTGCACTAGGAGGTCCAGGCGCGCCCTGGTGGGTGTTGCCCTCCTCGGCCCACCTTTGGTGCCCATCTTCTGGTATATAAGTCATTTTGACCTAGAAAAAACCAGGAGAGGACATTCAAGACAAAGCGCCGCCACCTCGAGGCGGAACTTGGGCAGGAGCACTTTTGCCCTCCGGCAGAGCAATTCCGCCGGGGGAACTTCCCTCCCGGAGGGGGAAATCATCGTCATCATCATCACCAACAACTCTCCCATCTTGGGGAGGGCTATCTCAATCAACATCTTCACAGCACCAACTCCTCTCAAACCCTAGTTCATCTCTTCTGTTCAATCTTTATATCAAAACTATAGATTGGTGCTTGTGAGTGACTAGTAGTGTTAATTACATCTTGTAGTTGATTACTATATGGTTTATTTGGTGGAAGATTATATGTTCAGATCCATTAGGCTATTTCATACCCCTCTGATATTGAGCATGTTTATCATTTGTGAGTAGTTACTTTCGTTTTGAGGTACGGGAGAAATCATGTTGCTAGTAATTATGTGAACTTGATATGTGTTTGATATTTTGATTATATGTATGTTGCCATTCTCTTAGTGGTGTCATGTGAACGTTGACTACATGACACTTTACTATATTTGGGCCTAAGGGAATGCATTGTGGAGTAGTTATTAGATGGTGGGTAGCGAGAGTGACATAAGCTTAAACCCCAATTTATGCACTATTCCATAAGGGACCGATTGGATCCAAAAGTTTAATGCTATGGTTAGAATTTATTCTTAATACTTATCGTAGTTGTGGATGCTTGCGAGAGGGTTAATCATAAGTAGGAGGTTTGTTCAAGTAAGAACAGCACCTAAGCACCGGTCCACCCACATATCAAATTATCAAAGTACCGAACAAGAATTAAGCCAACATGATGAAAGTGACTAGATGAAATTCCCGTGTACCCTCAAGAACACTTTGCTTATCATAAGAAACCGTTTTGGCCTGTCCTTTGCCTCAAAAGGATTGGGCTACTTTGCTGCACTTTTGTTACTACTATCATTACTTGCTCGTTAAAATTATCTTGCTATCAAACTACTCCGCTACTTACAATTTTGACACTTGCATACAATACCTTGCTGAAAACCACTTGTCATTTCCTTCTGCTCCTCATTGGGTTCGACACTCTTACTTATTGAAAATGCTACAATTGACCCCATATACTAGCGGGTCATCAATACCGTGTGCACTTTGATCCAAATTATGCCAAATTACAAAGATCTCAAGCCAACCAAAGTCATTAGAAGAATTGTTGCCCATGAGATGTCACTCAAGGATAGAGAAGAGCTTCAAGAAGTATAGTGGTGCTTACAAAGCCTCATGTGATGCTCCTACATCATCAAGTGAGAAACAAGCCTTCAATGAAGAATTGAGATTAATGGTGAAGAACTTCAACAAATTCTACAAGAGTTGAAGCAAGGAAAGAAGTTCCAAGTCAAGGTCCTACAATGAGAAAAGATCTTCTAGTCGTGAGTGAAATTTCTACAATTGTGAAAGACCTGGACACTACTTCAATGAGTGTATGGATCCATACAAAAGAAGAGAAGACTCACCTAAAAGGAGAAGCAAAAGGGAAGAATCACCTCCAAGAGAGAGAAGGAGTAGAGATGATCGCTATGAACGAAGAACCTCTTGAAGAAGCAAGGATTCAGAAAGGAAGGACAAGTCATCAAGGAGCTACACAAAACAAAGACATCAAGCTCATGTTGGTGAATGGGTACCCGGCTCCGACTCCGACCATCACTCCGAGAGAAGTTACCACTCCGACTCTGAATATACTCAAGATGAAGGTGTTGTCGGTCTAGCACTTGTGTCAACCAACTCCTATGACATATTTGAGTCACCAAATGAAGTAATTGGAAGATGCTTCATGGCTAAAGGACCCAAGGTATCACACTCCGAGTATGTTGATTGCAATAGTGATGAAGATGATTTGGTAGGTGATGACGATTTACTTGTTGACAACTCTAGTGATGAATACTATGATGAAAATGCTATTAATCATGCTAATCAAGATGAAACGAATGACAATGATAAGAAGGAGATTGAGCATCTAACTAAAGAACTAAACACTCTTAAGTTAGCTCATGAAACTACTTTGGAAGATCATCGAGAACTTTTAAAAACACATGAGAAGCTACACTTCGAGAAGCTCAATCTTGAGCAAGAACATGGGTTCTTAAAAGCCATCAATGATGATCTTTGGAAGAAAAGTTCTTCTTACATTTCCAAGAGTTTACTCTTGTCTACTTACATGCCACAAGTAAAATCTAGCAACAAGGGCAAGAAAGATTCTTCTTCTAGTAGTAACAATAATCATGCTAAATCCAATATTGTTGCTTCTAGTAGTTCTCTTGATTCCACTAATGATTCTCTTAGCCAAGTTACACTTGAGCAAGAAAATAGCTTATTGAAGGGAATTATAGAGAAAGGTGTTTACAAGAGTCTTGCCGTAAGTAAGCAATTTGAGGAAATTGTACGCAAGCAAGGAAGGCACAGGAAGAATCAAGCTCTTGGTTTTGAATGGAAGTTCAATGCCAATGGAGTTGAGTGGGAAGAAGATCAATACCCCAAGACGAAGTTTGTTCCTCAACAAGAGAAGTATGATCCTACTTCCTTCAAGGGAACGCAAGCTCAAGATGATCTTCCACCACAAGACCACAAGCTAAAAGGCAAGGACAAGCTTCAAGAGGAGATTGATGCATTTGAAGATGCTCCAAAGGCCTTGGTCAAGTGGGTTCCCAAGTCTACATCAAGTTCTACTTCATCAAGTACATCTACAACCCCAAGGATTCCCATCAAGATGATGTGGATCTCGAAGAAGAAGAACTAGAGAGTTCTTTAGGGTGACTCTGCCAACATTCTTCACTCATATTCATTTTGGCAAGGACAAGTGCAAACAACTTCCACATCTTGCACTAGTTCAAGGAGTCACAAACCCCCATGTTGGTAAGACAAGGGACAAGGTAATCTAATGCTTTCATGGACATCATCATGTGTGTGCTTCACTCTATGTCTAGGGATATCCTTGTTTGTTCCTTGTGGGACTAACCCATGTAGGTATTGAAAGTGCAACTCACTCCAATGGATTGCTCCAAATGATCTACATCAACAAGGAGCATCCACATCTTCAACACCTACATGAAGTCATCATCGACAAAACCCAAGATTAGTTCATCCCTTTTAGGGGGATATCACATCTAGGGGGAGCTTTACTCTAAGAATTGGGCTAAAGAAACTCTAATTGTGTGAACACAACAATGCTTTATGTAAAAGTGGTAACCCCACTTGTGCTTAAACGATGAGTATGACCTATGATCAAATGTTCTCATTTGACTCCTAAGTCAATATACTCATATATAGATGACCTAGTCATCACCAATTGCTTGATAGATGCTAGAGTGATTGTGCATGCTTTGCCACATATTTCATTTGCCATTTTATTGTGTGAGCATGTTGAATGCATACTTTTCTCATTCAAGGACATCCATTTGTTGCTTTGATTGTTTGGCTCTTCTTCTTTTGCCAAATGGATGGACAAGAATGCCTAAGAACTTCTTCTAGCTATCTATGTTTTTCTGATCTCAAACTCTATTCATGCTACATCACAAAGTTTGAACAAGTCAGATTCGAACCCTCTGGGTGAGGAGCACTCGAAGTCACCGGTTCGTCATAGACTTAAACTTCCAAAACCTCTCTGTGTATTTCGGTCTGACCGATTCATCTT
This sequence comes from Triticum dicoccoides, assembly GCF_002162155.2. NCBI lineage: Eukaryota > Viridiplantae > Streptophyta > Magnoliopsida > Poales > Poaceae > Triticum > Triticum dicoccoides. The sequence goes on along the minus strand of NC_041391.1, from coordinate 472,298,537 downwards.
TTCGGTCATACCGAGTTCACTGAGTTGATCTAGGTTTTCAATCTCGGTGCAACCGATTAGAACTATTCGGTCACACCGAGTTGCAGTAACCGCTTGCGATTCTGCATCTCGGTGCCACCGAGTTGTTCCACTCGGTCACACCGACAGGGTCAGGATATATATACCGACGTGTCAAATTTTGGAAATTTCTCTGAAACCTTTTTGCCCGTGCGTGTATATATATACCGCTATGATGACTCATGTCTCTAGATTGTCCTCTCGTCGCCAGCGACCTCCCGTTGCTGGTCTCCGCCGCCGTCAATGGAAATCTTCACCTCCATTGCCGCCGTAGCGAGCTCATCGCCAAGTTAGGGTATGAGTTCGACTCTTTGTGCAATCTTTTACCCTGATTCTTAGCACAAAGACAATGGCATGTTTCTTACCAAGTATGAGATCAATCTATCCAGAGAAAACTTCCTTTGGATTAGTTTTGATTCGAAAATTTAGGGTTAGGTTTCCGCCGAACTCATCTCGGATCGACCGAGTTGTAGAAATCGGTCTCACCGATTTGGCTTAGGCCATTGCACTTGTGATTTTTGGTCTCACTGAAACTTGCAAATCGGTGTGACCGAGTTCAGAACTTTGTGAAATCCTAGCGCACTGTGTCTCGGTCTGACCGAGATCACTGGTTTAGACATAGATTGTTGCTTCGGTGTCACCGAGTTCACAAATTGGTAGCTCCGAAATGCTTTCTGTGGAAAATTAAAACTAAGTTTTTGACTCATTTGTTTTACAAAAATTCTGCACTTTGTGATTCTCATCCACTCTATCTCATCTATAACTATTCACAGGGTCAGCTCTCAGTTTGCAGTGGCAGTATGTCTGATCAGAGTGACAGATAGAATAAGTCTAAGGAGCATATGGATCTGAGTGAGGGCACTAGTCTCTCTGGCAGCTATGATGAGGGGAGCAAGAGCACTCCCAGCAACCTGCCTAAGGCAACAACAAGGCGGATAAAGAAGAAAACCTCAGATTCAGAGGATGAATATTTTGAAGTTGAGGAAGTGAGCTCAAAGAAGAAAGTGCTCAAGAAGGAATATGGTGCTGCTGCTACCACCAAGCCAGGTCAGAACAAGAAAGCTCCTGCAAAGAGAGTGCCAATGTCAAAGGCCAGAGCATCAACACAAGAGATAATGGAATTTACTCTTGAGACCAGAGAAGATGGAGATGGAAAGAAAAGAAAGGAAAGGGTCGGGAAAACAACTGCAAGAGTGGTTGGAAAGCCATCAATGGTGAGAGATTCTGCAGGAGAGGAGGAGGAAGAGCAAGATGCACCTCCTGCCAAGACTCAAAAGCTGATGGAGGATGCCATCAAGTCTGGGGCTGCTCCTTCAAAGCCCAAGACTGCCCCCAAAGCTCCAGCTCAAGCTTCCAAGTCTGCACCAAAGAGAAGCACTAGGAACATTCCTACTGTAGAGAAGAACAAGGCCCCAGTGCCTGAGATTGAAAAGAAGAAGAAGAGGAAGCCCAAGTGCTCAGAAAATTAAAGCCAAAGATACGAGATCATGATGACAATCATCCAGTGGCTGAGAACCTGAAGGAGAGAAAGGATGCAGGTCTCAGACTGTGGAGACAAGTAGATCCCTATGTTGTGTGGAGAAGAACTGTTGTGGACTACAGGTTTCACACCAAGGAACAACAGGACTTCTATGAGACTATAGTCCTAGATAAGAAGCCCATTGTGTGTGACATGAAGTGGGTAGACTAGAAATACATTGATGATAATGAAGATCATTTTCCAGGAGTGCATGAAAGCTTCAGACTCAATGGAGTTGACAAATTTTTGGGTCAGAAATTGACCAAGTGGAATGATGAGCTCATTATGCAGTTCTATTCAACAACTCATTTCTACCCTGACGGCAAGATTGCCTGGATGTATGAAGGTACTAGGTACCAATCTTTTGTTGCTGAGTGGGCCAAGCTCATTAATACCCCTGAAGAAGCTGAAAAAGACATTGATGTCTATGCTAAGCGCAAGAAGGACCACAACTCCATGGCTAAGATGTACAAGGAGATACTTGACAAGGCCTTGGAGACACATAATCTAGGCTCAGTGTACTATCTGATGTCAGGATTGGCCACCATGAACACCATTCTGAGGCACACCTTGTTGCCCAAATCAGGAGATCGCGGGATGATCAGAGGCCACTCCATCAACTTGCTTCAGCTCTTTGATTTGCCCCAGAAGTTCAAAGTGATGAGTTTGATTGTTGAGACCATCAAGAGAACAATTGCTTACTAGAAGAGGTCATGTGGGTATGCTCCACACATCCAGATGCTGATTAATTCCAAGATGAGCGAAGGTGTGTATTTTTTGGACAAAGAGAACCTTCCCTTGAGGCCTGACTTTGAGGACAACATTGTTGTCATGAATGCTGAAGATCCCAGATTAGTTGAGGCTCAAGAGAAGAGGTAGAAAGCAAAAGTTGAGAAGACAACAAAGATGCTAAGTGCTGAAGAGGCCTCATAGGGTTTCCTCAAATCAAAGCAAGACCAACTTGGATGTCTTATTCAAGCTACCTTGAGGATTGAGAAAGGATTCACCACCCTGACTCAGAATCAAGAGAGCCTGGAGAGGATCATTGAAACAAAGTTCTATGATCTTGACTTGAAGGTCACAGAAATACAAACAGCAGTTGAGCAGCTCCAAGAAGAAGCTGAAGAGAGGAAAGGTAAAGCAACCACTGAAGTGTTTCAGAGAGTGCCTAGGGCACAGAGATCTGCAGCAGTGCAAGTGACAGACACAAGAGCTACTGCGTCAGCACCTGCAGCCCCATCTTCAGTTGCCCCTCCAGTGGCAACTCCACCAGCTCCATCAACCTCAACAGATACATTCATCCTTGGAGTCCTCTCAATGCCACCTCCTGAAGATCAAGCTTAGAGAGCCGCATAGCACTATGCATTTTCAAGCTTTTTGGTAACTTATTGCCAAAGGGGGAGAAAGTGTATAGATCATAGGCTTCGAGAGAGAGAGAGAGCTTTGCTTCTTTTGCTACTTATTTGCTTGCTTGCTTGGTTGATACTTCTTGATTATGCGTGTGAGATACTTGTATGGTCATGTGTTTGATCATATCATACTTAATGCTTGTGCTTGGATGATGATATTCTCTATCTTTTATGTATGATCATTAACTTTGCATTGGTGATGAGTGCATGTTCCTCTTTCTATCATTTTGAGCGCTCCACCAAGATGTATGTGACATGGAAGAGTAACCCATCATCCTAATTGGTTGTGCATTTGCATTCAAAAGCAAATCTTAAATAATGCACAAATTTAGGGGGAGTTCTTGCTTATCACATACTTCTCAAAGCGACGATGTTTTTCATTCTTATTATCATTTGTCGAAGCTTTGATCTATATGTTGTCATCAATTACCAAAAAGGGGAGATTGAAAGTGCAACTAATCCCTGGGTGGTTTTGGTAATTCTTAACAACATATAGCTCATTGAACTAATACTCTTTCAAGATGATCATTTCAGAAAGTTCAATGATTCGCATGGCATGCACTAGAGATGTGGACCCCTCAAAATGCTAAGGACACATATTGGCAACAAGCTCAAGACTCTACATTTTCTTTTTAGTGATCCAAGATCACATTGAGTCCATAGGAAAGCCAATACTATTAAAAGGGGATGAGGTGTTGCTTAATGGCTTGCTTGCTCAAAATGCTTAGTGATATGCTCCAAAACCCTCAACCACTTTCTCATTTCCACATATGTCCTAAGCCTAAAAGTCAAACTCGGCCCCACCGATTTGATCTATCCGGCGCCACCGAGTTCATCTGACATAGCCACTGCTACAAACCCTAATCACTTCGGTTTCACTGATAGGGATCTCGGTCTCACCAAGATGGGATTGCAAACTTCCTGTTTCCCTTCGTAACGTTTCGGTCTCACCAAAATGAGTGATCGGTCCCACCGAGTTCGCATTGCAAACTTCCTGTTTCCTTTTCGTAACGTTTTGGTCTCACCGGAATGAGTGAATCGGTCCCGCCGAGTTTGCCTGACCAACTTCCTGTGTGCCTATTACTGAAATTGGTCCCACCGAGTTCATGTGATCGGTCTCACCGAGATTAAGTTATGCCCTAACCCTAACGCATTGGTCCCACCAAAAAACCTAATGTTCACATTTTGACCGGAATCGGTCTGACCGAGTTTCACCATTCGGTCTCACCGAGTTTAGGAACCTGTGTGTAACGGTTAGTTTTTTTGTGGAGGCAATATATACCCCTCCACCCACTCTTCATTCGTGGAGAGAGCTATCAGAACATGCCTACACTTCCTGCATTCATTTTTGAGAGAGAGCCACCTACTCATGTGTTGAGACCAAGATATTCCATTCCAACCACAAAAATCTTGATCTATAGCCTTCCCCAAGTTGCTTTCCACTCAAATCATCTTTCCACCATAGCCAAATCTATAAGAGAGAGTTGAGTGTTGGGGAGACTATCATTTGAAGCACAAGGGCAAGGAGTTCATCATCAACACACCATTTATTACCTTTTGGAGAGCGGTGTCTCCTAAATTGGTTAGGTGTCACTTGGGAGCCTCCATCAAGATTGTCGAGTTGAACCAAGGAGTTTGTAACGGCAAGGAGATCGCCTACTTCATGAAGATCTACCCAAGTGAGGCAAGTCCTTTATGGGTGATGGCCATGGTGGGATAGACAAGGCTGCTTCTTCGTGGACCCTTCGTGGACTCACGCAGCCGTTACCCTTGGTGGATTGAAGTATCCATCAACGTGGATGTACGATAGCACCACCTATCGAACCACGCCAAAAATCTCCGTGTCAACATTGCGTTTGCTCCCTCCAAACTCCTCCCCCTTACCTTCATATGCAATAATTTACATTCCGCTGCTATACTCTTAGAATTACATGTGTAGGTTGATTGCTTGACTAGTGCTAAGTTGCTAAAATCTGCCAAGAAATAAAATTGGGAAAAGGCTAGGTTTTTATTGGGTCAAGTAGTCTAATCACCCCCCCCTCCCCTCTAGACATACTTTCGATCCTACACGCCCGCTGTCCGGATAGCGTGGTCCGGACGGACGCGAGAGGTTTGAGGGTCGGCATTGGAGATGCCCTTAGTTGGTCTTTCCTTCATGATGTTCTTTTGGCTAAGGGTTTTGAGGGGGCTCATGTTCAATGTCTTATGGAGTTGGTTGGTTGTGGCCATACCACTGTCTCTGTCAATGGGGTTGCTGCCCTTACTTCAAGAATGGGAGTGGGTTGAGACAGAGTGACCCAGTTTGCCCTATTATTTTCAACTTTGTCGCCGATGCTTTATCCTCCATTCCAAACCACTCGGTGGCCACTGGTCATATTACCCCAGTTATCTCCCTCCTCACCCCTTTCGGATCTTTCACCTTCAGTATGTCAATGACACAATTATCATCATTGAGAATAACGATCTATGTATCTCTAACCTTAAATTCTTGCTACTTTGCTTTGAACTCCTCTCCGGCCTTAAAATTAACTTTGCTAAGAGTGAGATTATGTTAACTTGTTGCCATGATGTCGGCGCTTCCGGAGTTGCTAACCAACTTTGAGTTGGGTTCCTTCCCTTTTGTTTACCTTGGTCTCCCAATCTCACCTTTTAGCCTTGCAATAAAGATTATGCCCCCTTTGTCCTTAAGGTGGGAAACATGGTCACTCTGTGGCGTGGTCATTATAACTCAATGACTAGTAGGGTTTGTCTCACTAGCGCGTGCCTCTCTTCGCTCCCCATGTTCCTGATGGGTTTCTATCGCCTCCCAGATTGCACCATTGCTAGTTATGATAAGCATTGCAGTGTCTTCTACTGGAGCACTGCTGATAACAATAAAAAAATAGGCTTGTTAAGTGGAAGATAATGTGTCGGCCCAAAAAGCTTGGGGGCTTGGGCATTGTTAATACCTCAGTGATGAACCTTTGTCATATTATCAAGTTGTTGCAGAGGATTGTTCATACAAATCCAGTTGTCCACTGGTTTGATATCCTTAAAGCCAAATACTTCCCTACCTCTGATCCATTATTTGCTAGGGGGCAAGGTGGTTCCAATTCTGGAGGCAACTTTTGAAAGTTCGTGATGTTTTCAGATCTTTAGTCAAATTCTCTCTTGGCAATGAGGCGTCAACGCGGTTTTGGTTAGACTAGTGGTGAGGGTCTGGTCCCTTAGCTAAGTCTTTTCCAAGTTTATTTTCTTACTCTACTTCCCCAGGCATTTACATCTCGGAGCTTGCTCTCAATAATTGGGGCTTGGGGTTTCGTCGCTTTTGTCTCCTGAAGAGTTGGTTTAGTGGCATCGTCTTACTGCCCTATTGCCGATGCTCTTGGACTTAGGATATGATATCTTGGCCTCACACTGCTTCTGGGTGTTTTTCGGTTAAGTCGGCCTATTCTAAGCTCGTCGTGATCACGCCCATGAATAATTTCAATGGTATTTGGCATGCCAGGATCCCGCTTAAAATTGAAGTCTCTATGTGGCAAGCGGTGCGTGGTAAGTTGCCCGCTGCTAATCAAATCAAGAAAAGGCATGGCCTGATACGTCTCCAACGTATCTATAATTTCTGATTGTTCCATGCTATTATATTATCTGTTTTGGATGTTTTATATGCATTAATATGTTATTTTATATTATTTTTGGGACTAACCTATTAACCTAGAGCCCAGTGCCAGTTTCTGTTTTTTCCTTGTTTTTGAGCTTCGCAAAAAAGGAATACTAAACGGAGTCCAAACGGAATAAAACTTCACGATGATTTTTCTTGGACTTGGAGTGCAAGTCAGAAGAGCAACGAGGCGGCGACAAGGGTGGAGGGCGCGCCCTCTACCTTGTGGGCCCCTCGGTGACCCCCTGACCTAGATCTTCCTCCTATATATTGGCAAATATTCCCAAACCACCATAAGCATCCACGAAAACACTTTTCCACCGTCGCAACCTTCTGTTCCCGTGAGATCCCATCTAGGTACCTTTTCCGGCACCCTGTCCGAGGGGGATTCGATCACGGAGGGCATCTACATCAACTCTATTGCCCTTCCGATGAAGCGTGGGTAGTCCATCATAGACCTACGGGTCCATAGCTAGTAGCTACATGGCTTCTTCTCTCTCTTTGATTCTCAATACCATGTTCTCCTCGATATTCTTGAAGATCTCTATCCGATCTAATCTTTTTTTGCGGTGTGTTTGTCGATATCCAATGAATTGTGGATTTATGATCAACTTATCTATGAATATTATTTGAATCTCCTCTGAATTCTTATATGCATGATTTGGTATCTTTGTATTTCTTTTTGAATTATTGGTTTGGTTTGGCCAACTAGATTGGTTTTTTTGCAATGCGAGAGGTGCTTAGCTTTGGGTTCAATCTTGCGGTGTCCTCACCCAGTGACAAAGTAGGGGTAGCGAGGCACGTATAGCATTGTTGCCATCGAGGATAAAAAGATGGGGTTTTCATCATATTGCTTGAGTTAATTCCTCTACACCATGTCATCTTACTTAATGCATTACTGTGTTCTTTATGAACTTAATACTCTAGATGCAGGCAGGAGTCGGTCGATGTGTGGAGTAATAGTAGTAGATGCAGAATCGTTTCGGTCTACTTGACACGGACGTGATGCCTATATTGCATAATCATTGCCTTGGATATCGTCATAACTTTGCGCTTTTCTATCAATTACTCGACAGTAATTTGTTCACCCACCGTATTGTTTGCCTTCATGAGAGAAGCCTCTAGTGAAACATATGGCCCCCGGGTCTATTTTCCATCATATTAGTTTCTGATCTTCTATTTTCCATCATATTAGTTTCCGATCTACTATTTTGCAATCTTTTATTTTCAGATCTATAAAAAAGCAAAAATCATTTTATCTTTTGTTTATCTATCTCTATCATATCTTAATTTTGCATGTAACCGTGAAGAGATTGACAACCCCTTTATCACGTTGGATGCAAGTTGTTTGATTGTTTGTGCGGGTATTGATGATTTGTGCGTTCTTCTCCTACTGGATTGGTACCTTGGTTCTCAAACTGAGGGAAATACTTATCTCTACTTTGTTGCATCGTCCTTTCCTCTTCAAGGGAAAACCAACGCAAGCTCAAGAAGTAGCATGGCCCTGGTTCCCAATTTTGTGCGCTATGTGTGCTAGACAAGAACACCAACCATACTTTATTTTGCTGCCACTTGGCATCCCACTTCTAGGGTGGCATCCGGTCATGGCTAGATGTTAATTGGGCCCATGGCACCTTCGTGGACCTACGACCTCTCGTGCTCTCTTTCTGGCCAACATAGGCCCCGTTCAGATCCTCTCCCTGAGCCAGCTTCACCTTTTTCGTGCGAGAATCCAGCCCGAACGCTCCATCTCCTAGAATCCCGCTAAGCGAAGCCCGTCCCGACATAGTGTATTTTCCTGGAGCAGCAGAAGCCCAACTCCAGAAAAAACTGAAGGCAGAGTTTATGCAAATTACAGGAAATGCCATTCCAGAGTGGGGCCTCCTACCGCTTCGATATGTAGAAGCCCACCCCGAGCGACCAAGCAACCGCAAAGAACACCCTACGGGTCACCAACCCTAGCAGTCGCCAACTCCGCCGCCGCACTGTTGCCATTCTCCGCCACCCTCCCCTTGCATCTCTATCGCCTCCATGTCGCCGGCAACAGGACGCCAAACCCTAACGGGAGTTGCCCCTTCCCCTACCTTTCTCTGTTTTCTACTCACAGAGAGGAGTTGCTTCCCGCTGCTGATCGCATCGCTGCTCCCGTCGGAAGCTGGAGCTGGCAGGCTTCTCGGGAAGTTGACTTTTTGGGGAAGTTGGAGAGGATGCGACCGGGCCTTAATCGCTTGTTTTGGTTTGCGTTTTCTGGTATGTGTTGAACTCTGTGGAGCACACGCAATAAATTCACATTGAACATGTGTTTCCTAACATATTGCCTCTATAAATTTGTGATCCTTTTACATCAGTGGAGATCATTGACTAAGGCTGGTCATAGTGGGGAGTAATTTAGACTAGTAACATATGAATGGTAACATGCAAGCCTTTATTAATTGACTCATTTTACCTCTGGGTGTGTTATGTTATAGTAACATATTATGTTACCACGAGCATCTCTTTCCTCGTTAACTCCATGCAACATAAGAAATTTTTTCTTGGGTTATGTTATGTTACTACCTAAGTTACTCCCCCTATGGCTAGCCTAAGAATGCGACAAGGAGGCCACCGAGCTGCTAATCATCGCGACCGTAATTAGCAGCTCGGTGGCCTCCTTGTGGTCTCGCATTTGTTCTACCTAAGTTACTCCCGCTATGGCTAGTTTGGGTAGTGGCTCGTCCTAGTGGTCGTCCTTATTGGCATGCGTGCCATCTGAAAACTTTTAATTGCTACGATGACAGCCCCGTAAACTTGTTAGAGCATGGTTAATAACAGAGTCCGCTGCCTGCTCTATAGGAACGCCATGTCATTTATAGCCTTCACAAAAAAGGTCTCGTATAATAAACTGGATGTAAGTATTGGCTGTAGTGATTAATGTTGCATGCATGGGAGAGAGAAAACTGCAACTGATTGGAGGGGAGGAAGCAGCGCCCCTTGCATGCAGTACTTTTTGGTATGGCGCTAGAGCCGGGCTGCAACTCAAGCGCCCGCTGTCCTCTCTCTCCTTCGTTCTCTCTCATCCAGGTAAGATTTTACTGACATGGAACGGCTTACAGCCTGCTGAGTAGGACCTATTATACTTGCTCTTATGTCGTGGTCGGCGCCTCTGATGTTGTATTGGATGTTGGGAACTGTTGATTGTCTTTTGGTTTTACTAGCAAAAGAGCCCGTGTGTTGCAACGGGACAGAAAAATACACGCTCTTAACCCAATGACCACGACTCAAGACCCTGATAGGTAGACGTTCTTTATTTAAAATGGCATCACATTTGTGTTCCCGACGGTGGTCTCACTGCTCACACAACGAAAATGCATTTGAATATGGTCAGTCCTAAGGCGTCTCTCTCTCTCACACACACACACGCGCGCTCGCACGCACACAATCGCTCAGAATAAGATGAGAAAAGTGTTGTTTTTTCCCGCGAGGTTTTTCAGAGTTGTGTATGCGTGGTTATCAATGTTTTTTCCCACTCAATCTGGTTTTAATGTATGTTTATTTGCAATTTGGATCGCCGCCGGTGCGAAAGAAAAACGGACCGTGCACTATAGATTAAGTTTGCACCCAAATTAATAGTTTACAAATATTTAACAGCTAAAAGTAACAGCATATTTAGATTTTACACATTTTTCTAATCAAATTTCATATATAATATGTTAAAATCGGAGTTACGGTTTAAAAGATATGGATAATTTTGTTTTAGATAAACTACGGATTGACTAACCGAAAGGTTAGGGGGTTTTCTGTTAAAATACAAAAAAACGATTCGTATGACTTAAATATGGACGGCGGGTTGATTACCTGAAATCTCAGGGGGTTTTCTAAAAAAGTTAAAAAAACGGTTCGTTATGACTTATAGATGAACCGCGGGTTGATTTCAACAAACTGTAGGGACCTTTTTGCAAATAGGGGTGACGGACGACGGAAACCCACGGCGCTTTATTATTACTAGCAAAAGAGCTCGTGCGTTGCAACGGGGCAGAAAAAATACACGCTCTTAACCCAATGACCACGACTCGAGACCCTGATAGGTAGACGTTCTTTACTTAAAATGGCATCACATTTGTGTTCCCCATGGTGGTCTCACTGCTCGCACAACGAAAATGCATTTGAATGTGGTCAGTCCTAAGGCGTCTCTCTCTCACACATACGCGCGCGCGCTTGCGCGCACATAATCACTCAGAATAAATGAGAAAAGTGTTGTTTTTTCCCGCGAGATTTTTCAGAGTTGTGTATGCGTGGTTATCAATGTTTTTTCCCACTCAATCTAGTTTTAATGTGTGTTTATTTGCAATTTGGATCGCCGCCGGTGCGAAAGAAAAACGGACCATGCAATATAGATTAAGTTTGCACCTAAATTAATAGTTTAGAAATATTTAACAGCTAAAAGTAACAGTACATTTAGATTCTACACATTTTTCTAATCAAATTTCATATATAATATGTTAAAATCGGAGTTACGGTGTAAAAGATATGGATAATTTTGTTTTAGATAAACTGCGGATTGATTAACCAAAAGGTTAGGGGATTTTCTGTTAAAATACAAAAAACCGATTCGTATGACTTAAATATGAACGGCGGGTTGATTACCTGTAATCTCAGGGGTTTTCTAAAAATGTTAAAAAATGGTTCGTTATGACTTATAGATGGATTGCGGGTTGATTTCAACAAATTGTAGAGACTTTTTTGCAAATAGAGGTGACGGACGACGGAAACCCACGGCGCCTTATTATTAGGTAGAGATTTATAAAGTGAGACATATACCGCTTTTCCTTAAAAAAAAAAAAGAAAACTAAGAGACGAGAGAGGAGCTTGTTTTCGCCGTGCAAAAGGAGCATACACCCATTATTTCCAGCTTTGCACGGTGTGATGCATGAGGCAACGGGAGAGAGGGCCAAACTAACCGAGACACGAGCATTTGTCACATTGCTGTGAACAGCCATATTCTCTTCACGCTACAGCGGCTGACAGGACAAGAGCCTGAACAAGGATAATGGAAAAGTGAGAGGGAATCCCAACAGTGCGATAAAACTCTTCCACAATTTCGTACTGGGCCAAAGGCTTCACCTGCTTGTTGATAAGAAACGCAGGGACTGGACTAGTCTGAAACTATGAACGTGCCAAAAGGCTGTTGGATTAGTCTGCTGCTTCTCACAAACATTTCCTGCACTTTTCAGCTATCCCTAAGAGCTACATCAATTAATTAAGCTTTAACCACCTATTTTGCGCATAATCAACCTTTAACCACTGTCATGTACTATCATTTTCACACCCTAAACCAAAACCAGGGTTTATGTTTATCTCGAATAGTTCACCGTAGCACAGTACACTAGTCGTGTGGTCTACAGTACAGTTGTGACTTGTGAGTGGCGACTTTTGCCGACCCACGGCCGCGATGAGTTCGAGGCAGCAAGGCCTAGACAGGGTAGTGGCATGTTTGGACGTCGGGGAGCGGGCCGTTGGAAGGCCGAGCCAGATGTGGGAACGGATTTTGGGCGGTGGAGCCACCCGTCTATCCGCCGGGTCCCGGTTCCCGGCACGTCTAGCCGCAGGTGCCCACGCGGGCCGCCGACCATAAAAAGCAGCGTCGCCGTTTCCTCCTCCCGGCCCCCGGCCCCTAGCCCGACGTGCCAAACAGCTTCCTATCCTAGTACGGCCGTGCGCCGTCACACTCATCACGCCACACGGCAACGTCCGGGCCATAGTTGACTTGAACCGCTCCAGTACTCTACTTATCTACCACTCCAGTTGGCAGTGGCCATGCATGCATGCGAAGGTGGTTTGTTTTCCGCGATTGCTTTCGCAGCGAGATGGACCCGTGATCCGGAAATTATCCCCCGTCCTTTTGCTCTTTTGCAGCTTTGTTCTTTTCCCCACTCGCTCATTTTATCCCTGGACAGAGGACGGGAGGGAAGAACACGATCCTTCCCTCCACCATCGAAAGCAGGGTTCGGAGCCTGCGAGGATAAGATCATTTGCTTCCCTTAAAAGCGTATGGCTATCGATTGGCATTAGATCCGCGCTTTTCTTTTTCTTCTGTTCTTTTTCTGAATGGCTCCGGCGATGCCTGATGGAGAAAGCTACCCTGCGCACTGTGATCTTTGGAGTTGGAGGTGGCCTAAGGGCATCTCCAGCCGCGCGCCCAACAGGCCCTCCCCAGACGATTTTGCCGCGCCGGCGTCAAAAAAAGGCCCCGGTCGCGCCCCCAAAAGCCCGTTTTTCGCCAGCTCGGGCCAAAACTGGTGCCGGCGGACCCAGGCCGAACCCGGCGCCCTGGGGGCGCTTGGGGAGCCGGCGCAAGCGAAAAAAGCGCGTGGGCCCATCCTGGAAGCGACCCGAGGGTCTTTTCCCGCCGTTTCTTGACGCTTTTCCCTCGCATCTCTCCCGCTCGCTCGCCTTCCTCCCGCCATTCTATCCCTTTCTCCCGCCAAACCCCCTCCCGGTCGCCGCGAAGAAGCACGCCATGCCGCCGAAGAAGAAGGCCATGCCGCGCGCGGCGGCAACCGCGACTGGCGCGGTGGTCCAGCCGAAGCAGAGGAAGCCGAGGGCGCCGCCATCGAAACCACCGGGCCTGTCGAACGCCGAGTGGAGGGTGGAAGTTCAGCGGCGCGAAGCGGTCACCGCCGACAGGCGGAACAGGGCCATAGCCAAGAAGGCCCGCGACAACGCGGCGCGCGCGGCGGCGGCGTCTTCCTCATCGGTCGACCAGGCGGGGATGAATCCGCCCGTCGTCAGCCACGCCCAGTAGGCGCCCTGGGGACAGCAAGGCGCCGGATCTCCATGGGGTTCATCATCGCCCGGCTACGCCGACGGCGACGCGCACGACGGGTTCAACCCAAACGTGACCTTCGCTCATGGTCACCTCGCTACGCGCACGCCCTTGCCCGCCTTCGTCGGCGTGCAGTATCCTCCATACAACTACTCGACGCCCGCCTCCTATGCGTCCACACCGACGCCCCATCTCTACCGCGGACCGCTACCCTTCTCGCACCTCGGCGACGCCGACGACACGGGAGCCGACATGGACGACATCATCGAGACAGGATCGACCGCGGCCGCCGAGTCTTCCGGGTTCGCCACCCAGGACGAGGTAGTGGACCCCAGCGGCGACATGGAGGCCGAGCTCGGCTACGTCTACGGCGACGACGCGCAGGAACCCGAGGAGGAGGAGGACGAGGAGGAGGAGGAGGAGGAGGAACCGGCTCCTGTTCCGACGAAGGGGCGCCAGAAGAAGAAGAAGCGGGCGGCTAGGTCAGGCGAACCGCGCATCAAGTGGACGTCCAAGGAGGAGGAATGCCTCGCCGAAGCATGGAAAATCGTCTGCCTCGACCCGACCACCGGCGCGAACCAGAGCTTGGACACGTACTGGGACCGCATCAAGGCCGAGTTCGACGAGCGGAAGCTCGTCGACCCCTACTTCAAAGGCGTGTACATGCAGCGCGGCTCCAAGGCGATGGCGAATCATTGGGGGCGTATCCAGTTGGCGTGCAACAAATGACATGGAATCGTCGAGGAGGTCGCGGCTCGCCCGGAGAGCGGCGCCAGCATTGAGGATCAGGTACGCACGCCGTTCGCCCGCATATCTTCGTCCCCTACGCCCGCCGCGCCGCCAACTGCTTATCTCTCCGAGCAGCTACTGTGTATGTTCGCCATGTATCAGGGCAACAACCAAGACGCCGACTTCAAGCACCTCCACGTCTACAAGCGCATTGAAAAGTGCGAGAAGTGGGCGGAAGTCCGGCGTGCCCTCGACAAGGCCAAGGAGACATACAAGCCAGACGCGGCGACTCCGGGCGTGTCAGAGGGACGGCCGGACGGCCACAAGTTGGCAAAGAAGGGGAAAAGCGCCGACGCGGAAACCGCGCGAGTGCAGGAGTCCATCGAGCATTTCCTCGCCGATGCCTAGGCCCGGGCCGTCCTACGCGAAGAGAAGACCGAGGCGCGGTGGTCGTCACTTATGAAGAACAACGCCATCAAGCTCGACCTGCTCCGGACGAACGTCACCGCGAAGAAGAGGAACACCGACATGTCTTTTTTGATGAGCGGGGCGGACATGCTCCAGAGCAACTGCGAGAAGCTCAAGGCGTGGTACCTGGTGCAGCGCGGCAACGAGCTGCCGACGGCAACGCCGACGACGCCGATGACGCCCACAACCGCACGGATGCCAAGCCCGGGCGGCGCCTCTACATCGCCGCCCAGCAGTGCCGAAGCCGCGCCGACGCAGCCCTGCGATGAAGCAGGTCCGACACCGACGAGCCCGCGCACGCCGACTCCGCCAACGCCTGGAGCCGACCAAGTCGAGTGAATCGTTGCGCACGGCGGCCCTCTATTTTTTGTAACGCCAGACTACGCCCGATCGCCGGATTTGCGGCGTCTTTTGAGAGCGGGAACGACCAAGTTTGAATTTCCCGCATCCTGGGGGCGGCGCGTGGGGGCGTGACTGGGAGCTAGGTCGCCCCCAGGGGCCGAACTAGCGCCGGCACGCCCCCAGGCCGCTCTATTTAGGCGCCCTGGGGGGCCGAACGGCTGGAGATGCCCTAAGGCCAACTCCACCACGCGACCCATTCTGTCCGGCCCCGTCCGTTTAGGGTAAAACGGACAAACGAGGCGGCCCAGCGCGCGACGGTCCGGACCCATCTTGTCTGTTTTGTGTCCAGGCCGATCCATTTCAAGCGCAAACTTGTGTCGGGTTTGGGTCGTGGCGGACACCAAACGGACGCGCGTCTCCTCCGTGTCGGGGTCGTGTGGCAGGCGGCCACCTACCTCTCATCTGCCCACATCAATGCGCACGGGCGGGCGGCCTCACCTGTCATCTGCACATCGAAAGGTCACCGTCCTTCTTTAAATGAAAACCGTGGACCGGTCATCGTTCACACTGCCCCACACCACCCCGCGGCCTCCTCAAAATCCGACAGCCCCAGTCTCAAACCCTAGCCAAGAACTCGCCGGCCGGCCGGCCGCAGCCATGGGGCTCTGGAACTACGGCCGCAAAGGCAAGCACGACCGCGAGGCTGGCTCCTCGTCGGGGCGTCGCCGCGGCTCGGTGAAGAAGGAGGAGCCGGCCTCGCCATCGCCACCACGCCGGGCCCCTTCACCGCCCGCGTTCTCCATCGCCCCCACGTCCGCCGGCGAGCGCGACCGGCACTACATCTTCGTGTCTCGTGCAGCGTGTCATGGAGGACTCCATGAACACGCACGACGAGCGGCAATGGGACGGCTTGGAGGAGGCCATGGCACTCTCTGCCGCTGGCGACGTCGCCTTCCCGGAGCTGCAGATGGCGGCCGTCACGGAGGAGAGGAGGAACGACGCGATGGAGGAGGAGCCGCCGGCCACGTTTCAGGAGCTGCTGGGCCAGGGGTGGGGCTGGTCCTGCACTGCTCCGGAGATGGCCGCCGGCGTGGGCGTGAACTGGTGCGCCACTCCGCCGCGGTCACCTGAGCGGGAGGCGTCGCCACGGGAGGAGGTGGTGCAGGTACCTCCCGCCGTCCAATTCACCCCCGTCTACCACGCACCGCACGCACCGCCGGCCCACCTGTGGACGCCGCCGGCCTATGCCGACCTCGTCAGCGACGACGACGACACATGCGGCCACTGAAGACAGCCACGACGACGGCATCGACGGGCACGGGCAGGAGCGTGCCGGCGGCGGCCGTTTTTTCTTTTCCTTTTTATGTATAATTATTAATGTCACTCGGACGTGAAACTGGGCCGTTTTGTGGCCGTGACCCCCCTAACTAAGTTTTATGTTTATTAAACTGCGTTTATTTACTTTTTTTAGTCATTTTATTTATATTTTCTGTTTTTTTAATCCTGTTCTGACATGGACGAGATTTGGGGTGCGGCCGCGCGGTGGGCGCACGAACGACCCAACGGACAAAGCCGGACACGGGCAAACCCATCGGCGCCCCAAAAGGACAAAATCCGGCCAATCCGGATGTCCGTTTGAGGTCGTGCGGTGAAGTTGGCCTAAGGGCATGTACTATGGAAGCAGTAGCAAGATGATGCTCCCGTACATCCATGTAGGATTGAAGAGCTAGGACCACCCTCCATACTGATTAGTGCCCAACGCAATGCTGCCTCATATTCGTTAGCCTGGGCTATTTTCTTCTCTAGCTCGTCACACACTTTTCCTTTTTTTCCTTCTCTCTTTCCTTTCCTTACCTTTCTTCAGCGAGGCAGCAGCCTCCTCTGCAGGAATCATCTCCTCTCTGCATGCTATAGCTTTATTATCTTCATGGCATCCTAGCCTACCTGGCCTGCGAAGCAGCACGTCTGGGGCTAACCGTCGGCCATCCCAAATTCGAGAATCGGGGAAATACTCCCTATCTGTAGGAGGACGGGTCAATGACTTGGCGTGCAGAAATAATGGCTGGGAGAGTTGGGCGTGGAATCAGTGCAGAAAATTTTTGCAAGGCCCTTTCCATATGGCTGTCAAATCAATCTCTGCGCTAGCAAGTACTTCCTTCCTTCGTTTCAAAATAGATGATCTAACTTTATATTGGATCATCTATTTTGAAAGAAGAGAAGGGAGTACTCCATTGAGAGAGGAGGGTGTGACAATTGCCCCGATTATTTTAGGCACCTTGGTCTAAGAGCTCACCTATGATTTTACTACTAGGTTATCACTACAGTACATATCACTCTATCTAGGACCGATTGCTCTGACAGAGAAGACTCGTGCATTAACACGCTGAGCTGAACTGACACCCTCTCAATTATCGGAAGAGTGCAAGAATGCGCCCCCACATGGACCGACCTGCTAAATCAATCAATGGACGCCAGGACTGCACAGCACGGGATGATGCAATTCGATTTTTTACAGCCGAGGATTCTTCAACTGCCAACTGTTCCCGGCTCTATCAATCAATACTCCTACTAAGCGCACTGCCTATTGCTCGCTTCTGTCCTGCGGCTCTGTTCCAAAAACCTGCAGCGATCACGTAGGAGTTCACTATTGGTAACCTCTTATCTTGAGAATTTCCATGGCATGGCAGGTATCCACTGCCGCTGGTTTGAAGGCTGACGGCGACGTAAAAGTCCAAGCACGAGCACGCCGGCCCGTGAATCCAAGCCGCAGAGGGTCTCGCGAATCCACACCCGCCACTGTGTCTCACTCAGTGCGCCCATGTGACCCACGAGTACAGTCCATGACCCATTGTCCCGAATCCAGTGCACCCGAGGTCGAATCGAAGCACCGCTGGCTGGGTACACTCACCAAGCCTCCACAAGCTACCTCCCAGTATAATCTAAAAATTTTTGCTGCTCCAAGTGCAGGGTTGATACTGTATTGCATTTTTTTGACCTACTAGATTTAAAGGTTTAAGCAGGTAGCCAGTCACTAATACGAGTAAGTCTGAAATTCCTCTCAGAAATCAGCGGGAAGACAAGCGTCCAACGCATACCAGTAGAAGTTACGGTGAAATTTGGCTAAGATTCCTATACCACCTACCTACTAGTCCTACTAGCTACTGAAGTGGAGTGGTACCGTAGTAGTACCACTGGACCCACGACATGAACCGAAGCAGGCACAGCCAGGGAGGCGATGGCGTAACGGAGCAAAAGGTCTCGACTTGGGAGGGAGGTCGTTATATACGCTTTCCCCGCACCACATCAACACCATATCCTCGCTCTCTCTGCCCACACTGCCCGCTCCCGGCAACCTACCACTGCACACAACACAGCACAGCACAGCACAGAGAGTGGAGAAGAGAGCGCTCGCACAGAGACAGCATGCCGCTCTAGCTAGCTTACAGCAGTCTGGGCGTACCCCCACCGTACCCGCGCAAAGAGAATGGCGACTGTGGTGGCGGCCGTTGAGGCCGGGGTGGTGGCGGTGGCGAGCGGGCGGAGCAGCAAGCTGGTCCGGAGCCTGTACTGGCGCCTGCGCGCGGGGATCCGGCGGCTGCAGTCGGAGCGGCGCAGGTGGCGCGGCGGCGGCGGCAGACGGGAGCGCTTCAACTTCCACTACGACGCGCTCAGCTACGCCCTCAACTTCGACGACGGCCGCCGCGCCGCCGACCTCGTCCTAGCATGAAGCAGATGCCGCGCTCGCTAGGTGCTCGATTGTGTTGTGGGCCTTGAGGCTGGGCTGCGTATGGAAGCTGGTGGCTTTTAGGGGTCGGGGTTCTTCCGTCTGTGTGCATCTTTAATTAGTGCTTTAGTTAGTTTAGGAGCTGCAATGTTTCGGGGTGAACCGGAAGAGCAATCTCTCTAGTCTACGAGCTCTGCGCTACGCTCTGTTGCGACTGAACGCCATGATTTGCAGGGGTGAGATTCTTTCTTCGCATTCGGTGATTGCTCATCTGCAGCGGAATTCGAATGGCATGAAAAGTACGCGCAACTTTGTATGTAGGTGTCACTAGATAGTTGAAGGCTCCTCCTGATTAGTGACATGAGCTCATGGAGCAGTTATGTTGGCGTGCTACTTCAATTCTGTTTGCCTTATTTCCCCGCGAGAAAAAAAAGATCTTCAGTTCTGTTTCCAGTGCCCATCGTAATGCTCAGTTCGGAAAAGTGACACTTGATATGGCGAGGGTGCAATTGTGACTATTGCAATTTCCTCTTGTGACTATTGCAATTTCTTCTTAGGCTTCAAGATCAAATGCAACCTCTGGTATGGACAGTGGTTGCTCCGGGCATGAGCATTTTTCTTCGGCTGCCTCAGCCACGTATGCATTTTTGCTCGTCAGTCGTCATGTGCATCGTACTAGTCGTTTAGTGTAGATGCCATAAAATAACGCTATCCGTACTCGTTTTGTCGCCATCAGTGAACAAAAGGGTTGTAACTTGTTTAATAAGGAGAGCGGGCAATCTCGGCATCAGCGCCGGGAAGAAAATGGTGGGAACGCTGATTTGGGACGGAAAGGAAAGAAGAAAAAGAGGCGGATCAATGTTGGTCTGAAATCCTTATCCTTTTTCCTTCTCCTGCGGGTGCCTGAATTGTGAAACGAACCAAAGCCTTGTCACACGAGAGGTTTTTTCTTTCTTTTTGTGTAGTGGTTTTGATATAGGAGTCGTTCACACTTGGCAGGGTGACGACGGAGGAAGCGAAGAGTCATGATTCTTCATCATGGAGAAGGAAGGAGCGGGGTAGCAAGGAGGACGGCATAACGGGGTGGGTTGTTACTCCAGGAGGAGAAAGTGAGAGCCTGCTCTGCTCTGCCTTTTTCCATCAGCCCCGTCCAATCCATCAAGTTCGTCCGTAAGCTCCGGGCCATTCTGATGTCACAAATCGCCGGGAAGTACTCTAGATCGCAGGAGGAGGATCGGACGTGGGCGGCAGCGAGAAACGGTAGCTGCTCCGCGTGCCTACAGTTCCGGCTGTATTGTCCCGTCACATCCATCCTGGCGCGGTCAGCTGCTCCCGATGACGTGAGGAGCAGGAGCCAGCACCGTACTTAATCTGGTGGACAATGGTAATGAGACAATCATAATTCACAGTTCGGAGTAACCGCAATCTGTTTTAAGGAAAGACTGTCACGCGCTGCTGTATTGGGAGTACAAGTCCCGCTCCGCATGAAATTATCATTCATGAAGCAAACGTTGTTTGTTCTTGTTCAGCCATGCACGGAAAGCACCACGGCACGGCACGACACGACACAGCGAGTGCCTGTTGTGTGGTGACGCTTTTGATCATCGATGAATCACTTGGGTGGATAAGATGAATCGTGTGCTCGCGTATACGTCTCTTTTTGCGATCCACAAAACGAGGTACATATCCGTCAAAGGAAATAAAACGGCACCAAGAAACTGGTGAGGTTTTCCTCACCATTTAATATCAGTCATTTGTGCCTTTATTTAGGAAGGAAACGAAAGCCTGTTTCGAGAGGTTACACATCCGAAAAACCAAGAATTTCTTGGGCAATGATATGTATGGCTTAAAGCGTGCGAGCGGTATACTTCACACGTCCGACTTTTTTTTCTTTCGCACTAACCTGTGGTTGGATGTTTAGGTAAACAGTGGTATATAGAGCTGCAAATGAATTGAGTTCGAGCGCGTTGAATTGGGCTCAGCTCAGTTTATAATAACTAAAATTCGAGCGAGCTCAACCTGAGTGACGCTCATGGTCGAACTGTAGAATATGGGACATGCTCATCTTATAACGACTCGAGCTAGTTTCGACCTGATTCTTTTTATATTCTGTGACAAATTTTCAAATAAGGTAAGCCACAACACAACACAAAAAACCATTATATTATTCAACTCATTCTTTCTCAACTAAAAACTAATACTTAATCATAAAATATCACGGATAAATTAGCAAGAGAAGAACGCAAAAATGGGCTTGTTTTAAAACTTCAATCAAAATAACATGATATTAAATACATGGCTGACCATATACCATATTGTGGTTAAATTTTCTCCGCACTTAAACTACCATGTTTGAAAGTGGGTAAATTGAAGAAAAATCGTAAACAACATATGTGGTAATGGTCTTTTTACTATCTATATAATAATAAATTATCCCATTTCTTTTTAATATATATCAAAATTATGTAATAATTGATATAATATCGGACCATCGAGCTAAAATTGAGCTAAGTCAGTCTTGGCTCAAGATTAGCTCGTTTATCAATCGAGCTACATAAAGTGTTCATACACAGCTCATTATTTTCGAGTCGATCACGAGTCGAGCCAAAATACGAGTCGATCTCGAGTGGCTCATGAGCCTCGACTTTTTCTTGCAACTCCAGTGGTATTCCCAACCCACCAGGGTTCAAGTCTTGATGCTCGCATTTATTCTTGAATATACTTCAGGATTTCCGGTGATGTGCGTTCAGTAGGAGAAGACGTTCACGTCAACTACGAGACGCTTTTGATGACTTCGTCAATCTCAAGATGGTTTGTCGGCTCAGTCTCTCGGAGATGCTCATAGAGGTAGGGTGTGCATATGTGTTCATAGGATGAGTGAATGCATGTATATAAGAGCGCATGTGTCTGTACTGTGTTAGAAAAACAAAAGCCCATGATTATGCAGCTGGTGTTGTTTTCCTTCATGGTTAGTTCTTTCCTTTCTTCTCAATAGAACGAACTGGTTTGTTCCATGACTGACATGGTTGGAGAAAATGATGTTGTTTTCATGAAATAATAACAATTATTGGACAAAAGAAATGTGTCCATTGAGAACAATATTTTCCTGTAGAAATCATTTACATTAGTAGTTGATTTCATTATATTTTTTTAACAAGAAACAATTTATGGCACATATTGACCGAGCTAAATCCGGCGGACCTCGAGGCAGGGGATTCTGAGCTAAGCGTCTAGACACGAGGTTTTACCCAGATTTAGACTCTTCAAGGAGATAAAACCCAACGGTCTTCTTGTGTTTATTGTTGAACTAAGTACAAAGTACATGTGATCTGCTCTGATTTTGTTATTTGTTCTCTACGTGCCCTGCCCTGTTTATTTAGACACCAGGTAGTCGGCTACGCACGAGGAAACAGAGTCTCCGGCGAATCCGACATCTTGGAGTACACGCATCATGGACCACCCAGTGTGGCCCACTTTTGAACCGACATGAGGGTCCTGGCCCAGCCCAACATGCCAGGAGATGACATGGTGAGAGACCCCCTCGCCGAAACACCATTGGAAACTTTTTCGCAATTTTGGTTTCTCCTAAAAACCGTTTTATTATTGTTGATAAGTAGTACTACTATATAGAAAAATGCTCATGAATTAAATAAATGTTCACAAGTTTAAATAATGTTTGCTATGTTTGAAATATCCATGAATTAGAACGAAGTTCCTGAATGTGATTTTTTTCGCAAATTTTAGGAATGTTCACAAATTTTAGAATGTTCACGAATTTGTTAAAATGTTCGCAAATTAGAAAAATCATGTATTTGAAAAATGTTCTGAATTTTCAAAATGTTAGCAAATTTGGAAATACAAGTGAGGAGAGCCATCTCCCAAATATTCTGCTATCTAATTTGTGAACCACATAAAAACATACAATGAGAAGCAAGTGTTGCCTAGATTTTTTTAAGATGGAAACTAATGCAACCAGGCATGGTTATTGGTGAACATATGAAAAACATCCAAAGAATTGGTACTTATATAAGAATCAAATCGATCCTCCTGCTCAACCAAAACCTGCAACACAAAACATACGAGGCCATGTAAATGAATGAATGAAAAACACCTCAAGGTAGCATATCAACCAAAGGCACGAGGATTAGATGTAAACTACCTTAAAATTGCATCACACACCTCTTGATTCCACTAGGTACCTTGAGAACACCAAACCTTAGAATCATAAACCGCACAAGAAGAAACACGCCACCATTGGAAAAAAAAACCCAAGGAATGTGAAACACATATGGGAACGAAGAAGAAAACCCCAAAATCAGAAACTAGACCTAGCCAACACACGATGAAAATAAACCTGCACCGGTCAAGTGGCCATGAAACACAGATGGGAATGAATTCTTCCTGGTGAGCTCAAAGTTGCTGATGGTGCTATTTCGTGGAAGTCTTGCAAGTAGACTATCTTAACAAGGTCAACAATGGAAGCAGAACTCACAACATTAGGCACGACAACCGTTGAAGCAGAATGGCTTCGAGAACTTTTGATGGACTTGTTGGTGGTTGAAAAACCAATACCAGCTACTCTAATGAACTGTGATAATCAAACGGTGATCGTCAAGGTAAACAGTTCCAAGGATAATAAGAAGCCATCAAGAGATGTGAGGACACTAAAATATGTCAGGTTTATGAGAAACTCCGGAGTTATAGCAGTGGACTATATAAACATATCGAAGAATTTGGTAGATCCCTTCACAAAGGGTTTATCACGAAATGTGATAAACTATGCATCGAAGGAGATGGGATTGAGACCACTACATAAGTTGTTCATGGTGGTAACCCATTCTTTGTGATTGGAGATCTCGTGGATAAGAATTGGTGAGACAAACTATTGGATAACTGAGAGGAAAATATTTATTTTATAAAGATCCACTCCGTTATGATGCAATTTTCTCCTAATCAGTATGGTAGGTTGATATTTATCTCAGTGTGTTTTGAATGGCTTGGGTAGGCAAAAATGTTGTCCTACAGAACATCTAAAAAGAACACACTATATGAGTTAGACTATTAAACGTCACAGTTTGTGAGAGTTGGGTGTTCTCTGGTGAACTCATGAAGAGGCTCCGGAGTATGACGTATATGCTCTGATACATCTCCAATGTATCTATAATTTTTGATTATTTCATGCTATTATATTATCCATCTTGGATGTTTTATATGCATTTATATGCTATTTTATATGATTTTTGGGACTAACCTATTAACTTAGAGCCTGGTGCCAGTTTCTGTTTTTTCCTTGTTTTTGAGTTATACAGAAAAGGAATACCAAACGGACTCCAAATTATCTGAAAATTTACGGTGATTTTTTATGGACCAGAAGAAGCCCCCGAAGCAAAAGAGTTGGTCCAGAAGAGTCCTGAGGTCACCAAAAGGATGGAGGGCGCGCCACCCCCTAGGGCGCGCCCCCTGTCTTATCGTTTACTCGTGGACCCCCCTGACTTGTTCTCGACGCCAAAAATTCCTATAAATATAGAAACCCACAGAAATAAAACCTAGACCAGGAGTTCCGCCGCCGCAAACCTCTGTAGCCACGAAAAACCTCTCGGGACCCTGTCCCAACACCCTGACGGAGGGGGAATCCATCACCAGTGGCCATCTTCATCATCCCGACGCTCTCCATGACGAGGAGGGAGTAGTTCACCCTCGGGGCCGAGGTTATGTACCATTAGCTATGTGTTTGACATCTCTCTCTCTCTCTCTCTCTCTCTCTCTCTCTCTCTCTCTCTCTCGTGTTCTTGATTTGGCACGATCTTGATGTACCGCGAGCTTTGCTATTATAGTTGGATCTTATGATGTTTCTACCCCTCTACCTTCTTGTAATGGATTGACTTCTCCCTTTAAAGTTATCTTATCGGATTGAGTCTTAAGGATTTGAGAACTGATGTATGTCCTGCATGTGCTTATTTGTGGTGACAATGGGATATTCACGTGATCCACTTGATGTATGTTTTGGTGATCAACTTGCGGGTTCTGTGACCTTGTGAACTTATGCATAGGGGTTGGCACACGTTTTCATCTTGACTCTCTGGTAGAAACTTTGGGGCACTCTTTAAAGTTCTTTGTGTTGGTTTGAATAGATGAATCTAAGACTGTGTGATGCATATCGTATCATCAAACCCATGGATACTTGTGGTGACATTGGAGTATCTAGGTGACATTAGGGTTTTGGTTGATGTGTGTCCTAAGGTGTTATTTTAGTACGAACTCTAGGGCTTTTTGTGACACTTATAGGAATAGCCCAATAGATCGATCAGAAAGAATAACTTTGAGGTGGTTTCATACCCTTCAATAATCTCTTTGTTTGCTCTCCGCTATTGGTGACTTTGGAGTGACTCTTTGTTGCATGTTGAGGGATTGTTATATGATCTAATTATGTTATCATTGTTGAGAAAACTTGCACTAGTGAAAGTATGAACCCTAGGCCTTGTTTCCAAGCATTGCAATACCATTTTTACTCACATTTGTTACTTGCTACCTTGTTGTTTTTATATTTTTCAGATTACAAAAACCTATATCTACCATCCATATTGCACTTGTATCACCATCGCTTCGCTGAACTAGTGCAACTATAGAATTTACCATTGTATTGGGTGTGTTGGGGACACAAGGGACTCTTTGTTATTTGGTTGCAGGTTTGTTTGAGAGAGACCATCTTCATCCTACGCCTCCCACGGATTGATAAACCTTAGGTCATCCACTTGAGGGAAATTTGCTACTATCCTACAAAACTCTGCGCTTGGAGGCCCAACATGGGTCTACAAGAAGAAGGTTGCGTAGTAGACATCAAGCTCTTTTCTGGGAGGTTAGTGCTTGAAGGTGTATCTTTAGATCTTGCAATCGAATCTTTTATTTTTCTTGTTTTATCACTAGTTTAGTCTATAAAATAAGACCGCCAAAAAATCGAATTGAGGTTGCCTCATATGCTTCATCTTTTTAATGTATTTCGTGAAAATAAGGATTCTGATAATTATGCCAAAGTATTAGAAGAAGAATGCAATGAAATGTTTGGCATACAATATTTGAATGATGAGCATGATTGCAATGTTGTCAATATGAATTCTTTGAATATCCATAGTACTAATGATGATTGCACTAGTCATGATAAAAATGTTTCTTATAAGCATGTCGACTTTTGTGGAGTGCATAGATGATACGTCTCCAACGTCTATAATTTTTGATTGTTCCATGTTATTATATTATCCATCTTGGATGTTTTATATGCTATTTTATATGATTTTGGGGACTAACCTATTAACCTAGATCCCAGTGCCAATTTCTGTTTTGTCCTTGTTTTTGAGTTTCACAGAAAAGGAATATCAAATGGAGTCCAAAGGAGCTGAAAATTTACGGTGATTATTTTTGGACCAGAAGAAGCCCACGGAGCATCGGAGTTGGGCCAGAAGAGTCCCGAGCCAACCATAAGACAAGAGGGCGCGCCCCCTATATTGTGGTTGACTCGTGGACCCCCCTGACTTGTTCCCAACGCCAACACCTCTTATATATCCCCAAGCTTCCAGAACAAAACCTAGATCGGGAGTTCCGCCGCCGCAAGCCACTATGGCCACCAAAAACCAATCGGGACCCCGTTCCGGCACCCTGCCAGAGGGGGGAATCATCACCAATGGCCATCTTCATCATCCTGGCGCTCTCCATTACGAGGAGGGAGTAGTTCATCCTCGGGGCTGAGGGTATGTACCAGTAGCTATGTGTTTGATCTCTCTCTCTCTCTCTCTCTCGTGTTCTTGATATGGAACGATCTTGATGTACCGCGAGCTTTGCTATTAAAGTTGGATCTTATGATGTTTCTCCCCCTCTACCTTCTTGTAGTGGATAAGTTTTCCCTTTGAAGTTATCTTATTGGACTGAGTCTTTAAGGATTTGAGAACACTTGATGTATGTCTTGCATGGGATACCCGTGGTGACAATGGGGATTTCTATTGATTCACTTGATGTATGTTTTGGTGGCCAATTTGCGGGTTCCGTGTCCTTGGGAATCTGTGCATAGGGGTTGGCACACGTTTTTGTCCTGACTCTCCGGTAGAAACTTTGGGACACTCTGTGAAGTTCTTTGTGTTGTTTGAATAAATGAATCTGAGATTATGTGATGCATATCATACAATCAAACCTGCAGATACTTGTGGTGACATTGGAGTATCTAGGTGACATTAGGGTTTTGGTTGATGTGTGTCGTAAGGTGTTATTTTAATACGAACTCTAGGGTTGTTTGTCACACTTATAGGAATAGCCCAATAGATCGATCAGAAAGAATAACTTTGAGGTGGTTTCGTACCCTACAATATTCTATTCATTTGTTCTCCGCTATTAATGACTAGAGTGACTCTTTGTTGCATGTTGAGGGGTTGTTATTGATCTAATTATGTTATCATTGTCGAGAGAACTTGCACTAGTGAAAGTATGAACCCTAGGCCTTGTTTTGAAGCATTGCAATACCGTTTTAGCTCACTTTTCTTACTTGCTACCTTGCTATTTTTATATTTTCAGATTACAAAAACCTATATCTACCATCCATATTGCGCTTGTATCACCATCTCTTCACCAAACTAGTGCACCTATAAAATTTACCATTGTATTGGGTGTGTTGGGGACACAAGAGACTCTTTGTTATTTGGTTGCAGGGTTGTTTGAGAGATACCATCTTCATCCTACACCTCCCACGGATTGATAAACCTTAGGTCATCCACTTGAGGGAAATTTGCTACTGTCCTACAAAATTATGCGCTTGGAGGCTCAACACAAGTCTACAAGAAGAAGGTTGTGTAGTAGACATCAAGCTCTTTTTTGGCGCCGTTGCCGAGAAGTTAGTGCTTGAAACTATATCTTTAGATCTTGCAATCGAATCTTCCAATTTCTTGTTTTATCACTAGTTTAGTCTATAGAAGAAAACTACAAAAAATGGAATTGAGGTTGCCTCATATGCTTCATCTTTTTAATGTCTTTCGTGAAAATGATGGAAAGGAAAATTGTGCTCATGTGTTAGAAGAAGAAGTCTATAAAATGTTTGGCTTAAAATCTTTGTATGATGAGCATGATTGCAATGTTGTTAGTATGAATTCCTTGAATATCAATGATGCTAATGATATGCAAAGCTACAAGCTTGGGATGCTATGTTTGATGAATATGATCTTTTTAGTCCCCCAAGTTTTGATGAGGAAATTTATTATGATGAAAGCATGCCTCCTATCTATGATGATTATATTGATGAAAGTGGTTTGGAAGTGTTAACTTTAGGAAGTAATGATCCCACTATTTTGGAGGGTGTTGAATCTTATTGTGATAATTATGAAAGTGGATTTGGAGAGGTCATGACTTTATTTAGTGATGAATCCACTATTTTGGAAGAGGTTCCAATTGGTTACGAGAACAAAGTTGCTATCTATGACGATTATTGTGATGAAATGTGTGCTATAAAGAATAATGATAACCATGAAACTTGTCATCTTGATTTTAATTTTCAATTGTATTATGCCTCACATGATAGTTATTTTGTTGAGTTTGCTCCCACTACTATCCATGAGAAGAAATTTGCTTATGTGGAGAGTAATAAAAGTTCTATGCATATGCATCATGAAAAGAGTGCTTTATGTGATAGTTATATTGTTGAATTCATTCATGATGCAACTGAAAATTATTATGAGAGAGGAACATATGCTTCTACATATTGCAATAATACCAAGTTCCCTCTCTATGTGTTGAAAGTTTTGAAGTCATGCTTGTTTTACCTTCCTATGCTAGTAGATTCTTGTTCCCATAAGTTCTTTGCTCACAAAATCCCTAGGCATAGGAAGTGGGTTAGACTTAAATGTTCTTGTCATATTCTTCATGATGCTCTCTTTGTGTTTAATTTCTAATCTTTTATGTGAGCACCATTGAAATCATCATGCCTAGCTAAAAAGGCATTAAAGAAAAGCGCTTGTTGGGAGACAACCCAATATTTACCATTACTGTTTTTGTGTGTTCACATGATTATGCTACTGTATTAATCATGTTTTATGTTGTTATTCATAGACATGGTTATTTTTGCTTGTTGTATTACCCTTGTTGTTATTCGGAGACATGTTTTATATCTTTTAGTTCAATAAGAATCATCATGCCTTTACCATGATTATTTTACAAGTCTATATGTTGCTATTTGAAAGCAGAAAGTTTGGTGTTATGTTTTGAATATTGGTGAATAGTCAGGACATGATAAAATTTTGCAATTTTTACACAATGAGTAACAACAAATTTTCTACAGTGTGGTTTTTCAGAATTTTTGGAGTTAGGGAAGTATGAATCTTCTTGCATTCTTTACAGACTGTCCTGTTTAGATAGATTGCTGTTATGTTTGCATTGTTTGCATATGTTTGCTTGTTTAATGATTCTATTTGAGGATAGGAGTATTAAATATGCAGAGGATTTAGTATGCAATATCAAATAATAATTTTATTGATTTGCTACAATAGAGAATGATAAGGTTACTGCGTTGATTTATACTAACTTATCTCACGAGTTCTTGTTGAGTTTTGTGTGGATGAAATTTTTAAGATTTAGGGAATCCATGATATAAAAGGAATTAAGGAGACACAAAAGCTCAAGCTTGGGCATCCCTACTTAATATTTCAAGAATTCTCAAGCATCTAAGCTTGGGGATGCCCCGGTTGGCATCCCACCTTTCTTCTTCAACAACTATCGGTCAGTTTTGGTTGAGCCTAAGTTTTTGCTTCTTCACAACATATGTGCTATCCTTGCAATGTCATTTTATTTTGTTTTGCTTTCTGTTTGATCCCAAGATTTAAAATTCTTAAATGTTAGAGAGTCTTCACATAGTTGCATAATTATTCGACTACTCATTGATCTTCACTTATATCTTTGGAGTAGTTTGTCATTTGCTCTAGTGCTTCACTTATATCTTGTTAGAGCACGACGGTGGATTTATTTTGAAGAAATTGATGAACTCTCATGCTTCACTTATATTATTTTGAGAGTCTTAAACAGCATGGTAATTTGCTTAGGTTATTAATTTAGTCCTAATATGATGGGCATCCAAGAGGGATATAATAAAAACTTTCATATAAAGTGCATTGAATACTATGAGAAGTTTGGTTCCTTATGATTGTTTTGAGATATGAAGATGATGATATTAGAGTCATGCTAGTGGGTAATTGTGAATTTGAGAAATACTTGTGTTGAGGTTTGTGATTCCCGTAGCATGCACGTATGGTGAACCATTATGTAACGAAGTTGGAGCATAAGGTATTTTTTGATTGTCATCCTTTGTGTGGAGGCCGGGATCGCGGGATGGTTAACTCCTACCAACCCTCCCCGTAGGAGCATGCGCTTAGTGCTTGGTTTCAATGACCAATAGATTTTTGCAATAAGTATGTGAGTTCTTTATGACTAATGTTGAGTCCATGGATTATACGCACTCTCACCCTTCCACCATTGCTAGCCTCTCAAGTACCGCGCAACTTTCGCCGGTACCATACACCCACCATATACCTTTCTCAAAATAGCCACCATACCTACCTACTATGGCATTTCCATAGCCATTCCGACATATATTGCATGCAACTTTCCACCGTTCCATTTATTATGACACGCATCATCATTGTCATATTGCCTTGCATGATTATGAAGTTGACATCGTATTTATGGCAAAGACACCATCCATAATTCTTTCGTACATGTCACTCTTGAGTCATTGCACATCCCGGTACACCGCCGAGGTATTCATATAGAGTCATATTTTGTTCTAAGTATCGGCTTGTAATTCTTGAGTTGTAAGTAAATAAAAGTGCGATGATCATCATTATTAGAGCATTGCCTCATGTGAGGAAATAAAAAAAAAGAGGCCAAAGAATCCAAAGAAAAAAGAGAGGCCAAAGAAGCCAAATAAAAAAAGGGGGGAAAGAGGGGAAAAAATAAAAAAAATGAGAGAAAAAGAGAGAAGGGGCAATGCTACTATCTTTTTCCACACTTGTGCTTCAAAGTAGCACCATGATCTTCATAATAGAGGGTCTCCTATTTTGTCACTTTTATATACTAGTGGGAATTTTTTATTATAGAACTTGGCTTGTATATTCCAACAATGGGCTTCCTCAAGTTGCCCTAGGTCTTCATGAGCAAGCAAGTTGGATGCACACCCACTTAGTTTCTTTTTGAGCTTTCATAAACTTACAGCTCTAGTGCATCCGTTGCATGGCAATCCCTACTCACTCATGTTGATATCTATTGATGGGCATCTCCATAGCCCGTTGATACGCCTAGTTGATGTCAGACTATCTCCTTCCTTTTGTCTTCTCCACAACCACCATATTCTATTCCACCTATAGTGCTATGTCCATGGCTCACCCTCACGTATTGCGGGAAAGTTGAAATGGTTTGATAAAAGTATGAAACAATTGCTTGGCTGAAACCGGGTTGTGCAAGATTTGAATATTTTGTGTGATGAATATGGAGCATAGCCAGACTATATGATTTTGTAGGGATAAGATTTCTTTGGCCATGTTATTTTGAGAAGACATAATTGCCTTGTTCGTATGCTTGAAGTATAATTGTTTTTATGTCAATATTAAACTTTTGTTTTGAATCTTATGGATCTGAATATTCTTGCCACAATAGACAAAATTACATGGATAAATATGTTAGGTAGCAATCCATATCAAAAATTCTGTTTTTATCATTAACCTACTCGAGGACGAGCAGGAATTAAGCTTGGGGATGCTTGATACGTCTCCAACGTATCTATAATTTTTGATTGTTCCATGCTATTATATTATCTATCTTGGATGTTTTATATGCATTTATATGCTATTTTATATGATTTTTGGGACCAACCTATTAACCTAGAGCCCAGTGCCAGTTTATGCTTTTTCCTTGTTTTTGAGTTTAGCATAAAAGGAATATCAAACGGAGTCCAAACGAGCTGAAAATTTGTGGTGATTATTTTTGGACCATAAGAAGCCCACGGAGCATCGGAGTTGGGCCAGTAGAGTCCCGAGCCAACCACAAGACAGGAGGGCGCGCCCCCTATCTTGTGGTTGACTCGTGGACCCCCCCTGACTTGTTCCCGTCGCCAAAACCTCTTATACATATCCAAACTTCCAGAACATAACCTAGATCGGGAGTTCCGCCGCCGCAAGCCTCTGTAGCCACCAAAAACCAATCGAGACACTGTTCCGGCACCCTGCCGGAGGGGGAATCATCACTGGTGGCTTTCTTCATCATCCGGACGATTCCATGACAAGGAGGGAGTAGTTCACCCTTGGGGCTGAGGGTATGTACCCGTAGCTATGTGTTTGATCTCTCTCTCTCTCTCTCTCTCTCTCTCTCTCTCTTGTTCTTGATATGGCACGATCTTGATGTATCGCAAGCTTTGCTATTAAAGTTGGATCTTATGATGTTTCTCCCCCTCTACCTTCTTGTAATGGATTGGGTTTTCCCTTTGAAGTTATCTTATCGGATTGAGTCTTTAAGGATTTGAGAACACTTGATGTATGTCTTGCGTGGGATACCCCGTGGTGACAATGGGGTATTCTATTGATTCCCTTGATGTATATTTTGGTGATCAACTTGCGGGTTCCGTGACCTTGGGAATCTATGCATAGGGGTTGGCACACGTTTTCGTCTTGACTCTCCGATTGAAACTTTGGGGCACTCTATGAAGTTCTTTGTGTTGGTTTGAATAGATGAATCTGAGATTGTGTGATGCATATCGTATAATCAAACCCGCGGATACTTGAGGTGACATTGGAGTATCTAGGTGACATCAGGGTTTTGGTTGGTGTGTGTCTTAAGGTGTTATTTTGGTACGAACTCTAGGGCTGTTTGTGACACTTATAGGAATAGACCAATAGATCGATCAGAAAGAATAACTTTGAGGTGGTTTCGTACCCTTCAATGATCTCTTTGTTTGCTCTCCGCTATTGGTGACTTTGGAGTTACTCTTTGTTGCATGTTGAGGGATTGTTATATGATCTAATTATGTTATCATTGTTGAGAAAACTTGCACTAGTGAAAGTATGAACCCTAGGCCTTGTTTTGAAGCATTGCAATACCGTTTTCGCTCAATTTTGTTACTTGCTACCTTGCTGTTTTTATATTTTCAGATTACAAAAACCTGTATCTACCATCCATATTGCGCTTGTATCACCATCTCTTCGCCAAACTAGTGCACCTATACAATTTACCATTGTATTGGGTGTGTTGGGGACACAAGAGACTCATTGTTATTTGGTTGCAGGGTTGTTTGAGAGAGACCATCTTCATCCTACGCCTCCCACGGATTGATAAACCTTAGGTCATCCACTTGAGGGAAATTTGCTACTGTCCTACAAAACTCTGCGCTTGGAGGCCCAACACGAGTCTACAAGAAGAAGGTTGCGTAGTAGACATCAATAGAGTTTGCTGTTACATACCAAAATGGAGATAGATTTTGCAAGAGGCATAAGTATTTAGAAACTAAATGGTTACAAGAGAGGCTAGATGCTTGTGCTAAAAATTTAATTTTCTTCGTCATCCATGTGTACTTTGCAATGAATGTGGTCATTTAAATCTCGAATGAAAATTGTTTCATGATCTAATCGTGTCCAAAAATAGTGATGACTTGATTTCCCTTGCGCATAATGATAACTGTAGGATCAAAAGTATGTCTAGAGGGGGGGGGGGTGATTAGACTACTTGACAAAATAAAAATCTAGCCTTTTCCCAATTTTAGTTCTTGGCAGATTTTAGCAACTTAGCACAAGTCAAGCAATCACAATACAATTCAAGCAAGCATGCAATGAGTACATGAGCAGCGGAAAGTAAAGCATGCAACTTGCAAGAAGGTAAAGGGATGGGATTGGAGTATGCAAACGCAATTGGAGACACAGATGTTTTTGTCGTGGTTCCGATAGGTGGTGCTATCGTACATCCACGTTGATGGAGACTTCAACCCACAGAGGGTAACGGCTGCGCGAGTCCATGTAGGGCTCCACCCATGAAGGGTCCACGAAGAAGCAACCTTGTCTATCCTATCATGGCCATCGCCCACGAAGGACTTGCCTCACTAGGGTAGATCTTCACGAAGTAGGCGTTCTCCTTGCCCTTACAAACTCCTTTGTTCAACTCCACAATCTTGTCGGAGGCTCCCAACTGACACCTAACCAATCTAGGAGACACCACCCTCCAAAAGGTAATAGATTGTGTGTTGATGATGAACTCCTTTCTCTTGTGCTTCAAATGATAGTCTCCCCAACACTCAACTCTCTCTCATAGGATTGGATTTGGTGGAAATATGATTTGAGTGGAAAGCAACTTGGGGAAGGCTAGAGATCAAGATTCATATGGTAGGATTGGAATATCTTGGTCTCAACACATGAGTAGGTGGTTCTCTCTCAGAAAATGTGTGGTGGAAGTGTAGGTATGTTCTGGTGGCTTTCCTCCCGAATGAAGAAAGGGTGGAGGGGTATATATAGCCTCCACACAAAATCTAACCGTTACACACACTTTACCAATCTCGGTGGGACCGAATCAGAAAACTCGGTCGGACCGATTTGGTTCATTATGTGACCGTTAGGCATTTCGGTGGACCAATTCCATTAGGGTTAGGTCATAACATAATCTCAGTTTGACCGATTACACAAACTCGGTGGAACCGATTTTGGTAATAAGCTAACCAGAGAGTTGGTCAGGCAAACTCAGTGGGACCGATTCGCTCAATTCGGTTGGACCGAAATGTTACGAAAGGGAAACAGAGAGTTTACATTGCGAACTCAGTGGGACCGATCGCTCATCTCGGTTAGACCGAAACGTTACAAAGGGAAACAGAGAGTTTGCAATCCCATCTTGGTGAGACCGAGATCCCTATCAGTGAGACCGAAAAGACTAGGGTTTCTGGCAGTGGCTATGTCAAATGAACCGATGTGGCGCCAGATAGATCAAATCGGTGGGGCCGAGTTTGACTTTTGGTTTGGGACATATGTGGATATGAGAAAGTGGTTGAGGGTTTTTGGAGCATATCACTAAGCATTTTGAGCAAGCAAGCAATTAAGCAACACCTCATCCCCTTTTAATAGTATTAGCTTTCCTATAGATTCAATGTGATCTTGGATCACTGAAATATAAAATGTAGAGTCTTGAGCTTTAGATCATGAGCCAATCTTTTGTCCTTAGCATTTTGAGGGGTCCACATTCCTGATCCATGCCATGCCAATCATTGAACTTTCTTGAAATATTTATCTTGAAATAGCATTAGTTCAATGAGCTATATGTTATTAATCATTACCAAAACCACCCAGGGATAGTTGCACTTTCAACCTCCCCTTTTTTGGTAATTGATGACAACATATAGATCAAAGCTTCGACAAATGATAATAAGATTGAAATACATCGTCGCTTTGAGAAGTATGTGATAAGCAAGAGCTCCCCCTAAATTTGTGCATTATTTAAGATTTGCTTTTGAATGCAAATGCACAATCAATTAGCATCATGGGTTACTCTTTCATGTCACATACATCTTGGTGGAGCGCTCAAAATGATAACAAGTAAAAGCATGCACTCATCACCAAGCAAAGTGAATGATCAAATATGGATATGAAAGATAATATCATCCAAGCAAACGTTAAAGTAGCACATGATCAAACACTTGATCACACAAGTATCTCACAAAAGACATAAGTATCAAATAAGCACACATTAAAGTTCAAATAGCAAGATAGACAAAAAGAAGCAACACTCTCTCTCTAAGTCTATGATCTATACATATTTCTCCCCCTTTGGCAACAAGTTACCAAAAAGTTCAAATATGCATAGTGCTATGCGTCTCTCAGGCTTGATCTCCATGAGGTGGTGTAGATATGACTCCCAGGACGAAGGCTTCTGTAGATCTAGCTGGAGCTGGTGGAGTGGCTGTAGGAGGTGGCACTGAAGTTGTGGCTGCCGGTGCAGATGTGGTTGCTCTTGTATCAGGAACAAGCATTGCATCAGACCTCTGACCTCTTGGCACTCTCGAAAAGGCATCTCTATTTGCCCTTCCTTTCTTCTCCTCTGCTTCCTCCTGGAGCTGCTCTACTGCTGCCTGAATCTCTGTGACTTTTAGATCAAGATCATAAAATTTTGTCTCTATGATCCTCTCCAAGCTCTCCTAATTTTGAGTCAGGGTTGCCAAGCCCTTCTCAATCCTCAAAGTAGATTGGATCAGATATGCAAGTTGATCTTGTTTGCTCTTCAAGAACACTTCAGAAGCTTCCTCAGCAGATGGCATCTTTGCAGCTTTTTCTGCCTTTGACCTCTTCTCATGTGCTTGCACTGATGAAGGTTCATTTTCATCCATCACAACTATGTTGTCTTCAAAATCTGGCCTAAGTGGTAAATGCTCCTTGTCCAACAAGTAGGTGCATGTGCCCATCTTTGAGTTGATGAGGACCTGAATATGTGGAGCATACCCACAAGACCTTTTCTGATCAGCAGCTGTCCTCTTGATTGTCTCTACAATCAGACTCATGACTTTGAATTTGTGAGGAACATAAAAAATATGCAGCAAGTTGATTGAATGTCCTCTTATCATCCTATGATCTCCAGATTTGGGCAATAGAGTGTGCCTCAAGATTGTGTTGATTGTAGGTAAACCAGACAATAGAAACTTCACTGAGCCAAACTGACGAGTCTTAAGGGCTTCATCAGGAATCTCCTTGTACATGCTTGCCATTGAGTTGTGATCGTTCTTCTTCTTGGCATACACATCCAGATCATTCTCATGCTCAGCTGGTGCATTGATAAACTTGGCCCATTCAGCAACAGTTGATTGGTACCTTGTACCTTCACACATCCATACTATCCTTCCATATGGATAGAAGTGAGCAGTGGAATAGAATTGCATGATCAGCTCATCATTCCATTTGGTGAGCTTCTGTCGAACAAACTTGTCAACTTCACAAGACTTGAAGCTGTCAAATACTCATGGGAAGTGATCTTCATTCTCTCTGATGTAGTTCCAGTCAACCCATCTCATGTCACAGACAATTGGCTTCTTGTCAAGCAGAATGGTCTCATAGAAGTCTTGCTGTTCTTTTCTGTGGAACCTGTAGTCCATTGCATTTCTCCTTCTCACAGCATATGGATCAGACTGTCTCCATAGTCTCAATCCCGCATCCTTCCTGAGTTTCATGTCCTCTGCCACTGGATGTGTGTCATTGTGGTCTGGGATCTTGGGTTTCAGCTTTCTGAGCACTTGGGCTTCAACATCTTCTTCTTCAACTTCATGCACTGGGGCCTTGTTCTTCTCTTCAGCAGGTATATTTCTAGTGCTTCTCTTGGGTGCAGACTTGGTGGTTTGAACAACAACTTTGGGAGCAGATTTGGGCTTAGAAGCAGCCCCTGACTTGATTGCATCTCCCATGAGCTTTTGTTCCTTAGGTGCTGGAGCAGCATCCTCTTCCTCTTCTTCTGCATCATCTCTCATCATAGAGGGATTGCCAATGATCCTGGCAGTGGTCTTCTTGACCCTCTCCTTCCTCTTATTCCCTTCTACAACTTCCTCTTTGGGTTCAGATCCCAAAGTTTCTTGAGTGGAGGCTCTGAGCTTAGACATAGGAACTCTCCTTGCTGGTGCCTTCCTGTTCAGACCAGGCTTTGTTGTAGCAGCAGTGCCATACTCCTTCATCACTTTCTTTTTGGAGGTGGTCTCATCCTCAGCAGCCACATAGTCCCGATCTTCAGAATCATAGGTTCTCTTCTTTCTAGCTCTGGTGGCTGCCTTTGGTAAGTTACTTGGTGTGCTCCTGCTACCCTCATCATAGCTGCTCACTCATATGCTCTTGCTGTTCAGATCTGTTCTGGCTGTCACTCTGGTCAGACATCTTGCAGCAAACTTACAGTAGTCCCTGTGAATGGATATATATGAGGTAGAGTAGATGAGCATCACAAAGTGCAGAGGTTTTTCAAAACAAATGAGTCCAAAACTTAGTTCTAGTTCTCTACTGAAATGATATCGGATCTACCGAATTGATAAACTCGGTGATATCGAAGCAACATTTGGAACCTAAACTAGTGAACTTGGTCAGACTGAGTCACAGTTTGGTGGCACCGAGATTGC
The DNA here is from genome assembly GCF_002162155.2 of Triticum dicoccoides. NCBI lineage: Eukaryota > Viridiplantae > Streptophyta > Magnoliopsida > Poales > Poaceae > Triticum > Triticum dicoccoides. The sequence goes on along the minus strand of NC_041391.1, from coordinate 472,260,718 downwards.
TAGGGTTTCACAAAGAATTGAACTGGGTCACACCGATTTGCATTTTTCGGTTAGACCGAAAAGCGCATGTGCAATGGCCTAAGCAAAATCGGTGAGACCAATTTCTACGACTGAGTTCACCGGAGATCTAACCCTAAAATTTTCGAATCAAACTAAGCCTAAGTAGGTTTTCTCTAGATAGATTGATTTCATCCGTGGCAAGAATCATGGCATTGTCCTCATGCTTTGAATCAGAGGTGAATAGATAGCACAAGGGGTCGAACACATACCCTAGTTTGGCGGGTGTTCGCTACGGCGGTGACGGCGGATCAGAATCCATCGTCGACGGCAGAAACCAGCGGCATGTGGTCGCTGGCGGCAAGGAGGCGATCCGGAGACCCGAGGAGGCAGAGCAGGACATGCGCGGGCTGAGGGGTTTTGAAGAAGTTTCCAAAATCTCACCCGTGGTTATTTATATCCCGACCCTGTCGGTGTGACCGAGTGGAACAACTCAGTGGCACCGAGATGCAGAATCGCAATAAGTTGCTGCAACTCGGTGTGACCGAAGTGTTCAAATCGGTTGCACCAAGATGAAAGTTAGTGAACTCGGTGTAACTGAATTGGATGACTCGGTCAGACCGAAATGCACAAAGAGGTTTTGGAAGTTTAAGTCTATGACAAATCGAGGACTCCGAGTGCTCCTCACACAAAGTGGCCCGAATCTGACTTGATCAAACTTTGTGATATAGCATGAATAGAGTTCGAGACGAGAAAAGCATAGATAGCTAGAGAAGGTTCTTAGGCATTCTTGTCCATCCACTTGGAAAAAGAGAAAGAGCCAAACAAATCAAAACAATAAGTGGATGTCCTCGAATGAGTAAAATATGCAAACAACATGCTCACACAATAAAATGGCAAATGAAAATATGTGACAAAGCATGCACAACCACTTCTAGCATCTATCAAGCAATTGGCGATGACTAGGTCATCTATATATGATTATATTGACTTAGGAGTCAAATGAGAACATTTGATCATAGGTCATACTCATCGTTTAAGCACAAGTGGGGTTACCACTTTTACATAAAACATTGTTGTGTTCACACCATTAGAGTTGCTTTAGCTCAATTCTTAGAGTAAAGCTCCCCCTAGATGTGATATCCCCCCTAAGAGGGATGAACTAACCTTGGGGTTTGTCGATGATGACTTCGTGTAGGTGTTGAATATGTGGATGCTCAATGTTGATGTGGATCATTTGAAGCAATCCATTGAGTGAGTTGCACTTTCAATACCTACACGAGTTAGTCCCACAAGGAACAAGCAAGGATATCCATAGACATAGAGTGATGTACACACAATATGATGTCCATGAAAGCATTAGGTTACCTTGTCCCTTGTCTTACCATCAAGAGGGTTTGTGACTCCTTGAACTAGTGCATGATATGAAGGTTGTTTGCACTTGTCCTTGCCAATATGATATGGAGTTTGTTGGCGGAGTCACCCTCAAGAACTCTCTAGTCCTTCTTCTTCAAGATCCACATCATCTTGATGGGAATCCTTGGAGTTGTAGTCGTACTTGATGAAGTAGAACTTGATGTAGTCTTGGGAACCCACTTGACCAAGGCCTTGGGAGCTTCTTCAAATGCATCAATCTCCTCTTGAGGCTTGTCCTTGCCTTTTTTGCTTGTGGTCTTGTGGTGGAAGATCATCTTGAGCTTGTGTCCCTTGGAAAGAAGTAGGATCATACATCTCTTGTTGAGGAACAAACTTTGTCTTGGGGTATTGATCTTCTTCCCACTCAACTCCATTGGCATTGAACTTTCATTCAAAGCCAAAACCTTGATTCTTCCGGTGCCTTCCTTGCTTGCGTACAATTTCCTCAAATTGCCTACTCACGGCAAGGCTCTTGTAAACACCTTTCTCTATAATCCCCTTCAATAAGCTATTTTCTTGCTCAAGTGTAACTTGGCTAACAGAATCATTAGTGGAATCAAGAGAACTACTAGAAGCAACAATATTGGATTTAGCATGATTATTGTTACTACTAGAGGAAGAATCTTTCTTACTCTTGTTGTTAGATTTAGCTTGTGGCATATAGGTAGATAAGAGTAAAATCTTGGCAATGTAAGAAAAACTTTTCTTGCGAAGATCATCATTGATTGCTGATACGTCTCCAACGTATCTATAATTTTTGATTGTTCCATGCTATTATATTATCCATCTAGGATGTTTTATATGCATTTATATGCTATTTTATATGATTTTTGGGACTAACCTATTAACCTAGAGCCCAGTGCCAGTTTCTGTTTTTCCCTTGTTCTTGAGTTTTACAAAAAAGGAATACCAAACGAGTCCAATTGACGTGCCAATTATTTACGGATTTTCATGGACCAAAAGAAGCCCCTGGATTGCAAGAGTTCGGCCAGAAGAGTCCCGGGCTGCCCACGAGGGTGGAGGGCGCCCCCCTAGGGCGCGCCCGCTGCCTCGTGGACAGCCCGGAGACCCTCCTGATGTGAGACCTACGCCAAAAATTTCCTATAAATACCGAAACCTCCAAAAATAACCTAGATCGGGAGTTCCGCCGCCACAAGCCTCTATAGCCACCAAAAACCAATCCAGAACCTGTTCCAGCACCCAGCTGGAGGGGGGATCCCTCGCCGGTGGCCATCTTCATCATCCTGGCGCTCTCCATGATGAGGGAGTAGTTCACCCTCGGGGCTGAGGGTACATACCAATAGCTTTGTGTTTGATCTCTCTCTCTCGTGTTCTTGATTTGGCACGATCTTGATGTACCGCGAGCTTTGCTATTATAGTTGGATCTTATGATGTTTCTCCGCCTCTACTCTCTTGTAATGGATTGAGTTTTCCCTTTGAAGTTATCTTATCAGATTGAGTCTATAAGGATTTGAGAACACTTGATGTATGTCTTGCATGTGCTTATCTGTGGTGACAATGGGATATTCACGTGATCTACTTGATGTACGTTTTGGTGATCAACTTGCGGGTTCAGTGACCTTGTGAACTTATGCATAGGGGTTGGCACATGTTTTTGTCTTGACTCTTCAGTAGAAACTTTGGGGCACTCTTTGAAGTACTTTGTGTTGGTTGAATAGATGAATCTGAGATTGTGTGATGCATATCGTATAATCATGCCCACAGATACTTGAGGTGACATTGGAGTATGTAGGTGACATTAGGGTTTTGGTTGATTTATGTCTTAAGGTGTTATTCTAGTATGAACTCTATGATAGATCGAACGGAAAGAATAGCTTCGTGTTATTTTACTACGGACTCTTGAATAGATCGATCAGAAAGGATAACTTTGAGGTGGTTTCGTACCCTACAATAATCTCTTAGTTTGTTCTCCGCTATTAGTGACTTTGGAGTTTCTCTTTGTTGCATGTTGAGGGATAGTTATATGATCCAGTTGTGTTATTATTGTTGAGAGAACTTGCACTGGTGAAATTATGAACCTTAGGCCTTGTTTCCTACCATTGCAATACCGTTTACGCTCAGTTTTATCATTAGTTACCTTGCTGTTTTTATATTTTCAGATTACAAATACTCATATCTATCATCCATATTGCACTTGTATCACCATCTCTTCGCCGAACTAATGCACCTATACAATTTACCATTGTATTGGGTGTGTTGGGGACACAAGAGACTCTTTGTTATTTGGTTGCAGGGTTGTTTGAGAGAGACCATCTTCATCCTACGCCTCCCACGGATTGATAAACCTTAGGTCATCCACTTGAGGGAAATTTGCTACTGTCCTACAAACCTCTGCACTTGGAGGCCCAACAACATCTACAAGAAGAAGGTTGTGTAGTAGACATCAAGCTCTTTTCTGGCACCGTTGCCGGGGAGGTGAGTGCTTGAAGGTATATCTTTAGATCTTGCAATCGAATCTTTTTGTTTCTTGTTTTATCACTAGTTTAGTCTATAAAATAAAACTACAAAAAATATGGAATTGAGTTTGCCTCATACGCTTCATCTTTTAAATATCTTTCGTGAAAATGATGGAAAGGAAAACTGTGCTCAAGTACTAGAAGAAGAAGTCTATAAAATGTTTGGCACTAAATCTTTGAATGATGAGCATGCTTGCAATGTTGTTAGTATGAATTCTTTGAATACCCATGATGCTAATGATATGCAAAGCCACAAGCTTGGGGATGCTATGTTTGATGAATATGATAATTTTTGTCCCCCAAGTTTTGATGAGAATATTTATTATGATGAAAGCATGCCTCCTATTTATGATGATTATATTGATGAAAGTGGGTTTGAAAGAGTGTCAACTTTAGTAAGTAATGATCCCACTATTTTGGAGGATGTTGAATATTATTGTGATAATTATGAAAGTGGATTTGGAGAGGTCATGACTTTATTTAGTGATGAATCCACTATTTCGGAAGAGGTTCCAATTGATTATGAGAACAAAGTTGCTATCTATGATGATTATTGTGATGACTTGTAAGCTATTAAGAATAATGATAACCATGAAACTTGTCATTATGATTTTAGTTTTCAATTGGATTATGTTTCACATGATAATTATTTTGTTGAGTTTGCTCCCACTACTATTCATGAGAAGAAATTTGCTTATGTGGAGTAGTAAATTTTCTATGCAAGTAGATCATGAAAAGAATGCTTTATCTGCTGGCTATATTTTTGAATTCATTCATAATGCCACTGAAAATTATTATGAGGAAGGAACATATGCTTGTAGGAATTGCAATAATATCAAGTTTCCTCTCTATGTGCTTAAAATCTTGAAGTTGTGCTTGTTTTGCCTTCCTATGCTAGTTGATTATTGTTCCCATAAGTTGTTTCCTCACAAAATCCCTCTGCATAAAAATTTGGTTAGACTTAAATGTGCTAGTCATATTCTTCATGATGCTCTCTTTATGTTTCAATTCTTATCTTTTATGTGAGCATCATTGAAATCATCATGCCTAGCTAGGGGCGTTAAACGTTAGCACTTGTTGGGAGGCAACCCAATTTTATTTCTGTTTCTTTGCTTTTTATTCCTGTTTAGTAAGAAATAATTCATCTAGCCTCTGGTTAGATGTGGTTTTATGTTTTAATTAGTTTTTTTGCCAAGTATAACCTATGGGAAGACTTGGGTGAAATCTATGCGATCTTGCTGTAAAAAACAGAAACTTTTGCGCTCACGAGGTTAGCTGACATTTTTTACTGGAAAGTGCTTTTAGGTTGATTCTTTTTTATGATTATTAATAGAAAAATTCCTCAGGTCCACCAATTTATTTCAGAATTTTTGGAGTTCATAAGTATTTGAATGATACAGATTACTATAGACTGTTCTGTTTTTGACAGATTCTGTTTTCTATGTGTTGTTTGCTTATTTTGATGAATCTATGAGTAGTATCGGAGGGTATGAACCATAGAGAAATTGGAATATATTAGATATTACATCAATATGAATTTAAAATGAGTTCACAACAGTACCTAAGTGGTGGTTTTATTTTCTTATACTAATGAAGCTTATGAGATTTTCTGTTGAGTTTTGTGTTGTGAAGTTTTCAAGTTTTGGGTAAAGATTCGATGGACTATGGAATAAAGAGTGGTAAGAGCATAAGATTGGGGATGCCCAAGGCACCCCAAGGTAATATTAAAGTACAACCAAGAGCCTAAGCTTGGGGATGCCCCGGAAGGCATCCCCTCTTTCGTCTTCGTTCATCGGTAACTTTACTTGGAGCTATATTTTTATTCACCACATGATATGTGTTTTGCTTGGAGCGTCATTTTATTTTGTTATTATTTGCTTTCTGTTATTCAGAATAATGTTTTGCATCTATATTTTCAATAAAAATGTCAAGGATAGCCTTTACCATGCTTATTTTGCAAGTATACATGTTGCTGTTTCAAAACAGAAAGTTTACCGCTGTTGCAAAAATTCCTTAGAAAAGTCAGAGAATGATATAATATTGAATTTTTTTTCATAATGAGCTATGATAAATCTTCTACAGTGTAGTATTTTTATCATAATTTTTGGAGTTAGGGAAGTATGATTAATCTTGCATTGTTTACAAACTATACTGTTTTGGCAGATTGCTGTTATGTTTGCATTGTTTGCATATGTTTGCTTGTTTAATGATTCTATTTGAGGATAGGAGTATTAAATATGCAGAGACATTTAGTATGCAATGTTTAATAATAATTTTTGTGATTTTTTACAGTATAAATTGATAAGGTTTTTGCATTGGTTTATACTAACTTATCTCACGAGTTTTTGTTGAGTTTGGTGTGGATGAAGCTTTCGAGATTTAGGAAACCGAGATATAGAAGGAATTAAGGAGACACAAAAGTTCAATATTGGTGATTCCCAAGGCACTCCAAGATAATATTTCAAGAAGTCTCAAGCATCCAAGCTTGGGGATGCCCCGGTAGGCATCCCACCTTTCTTCTTCAACAATTATTGGTTAGTATCGGTTGAACCTAAGTTTTTGCTTCTTCACATGATGTGTGCTATCCTTGGAATGCCATTTTGTTTTGTTTTGCTTGATGTTTGAATAAAACACCAAGATCTGAAATTCTTAAATGTTAGAGATTCTTCACATAGTTTCATAATTATTAGAATACTCTATATACTTCACTTATATCTTTTGGAGTAGTTTGTCATTCGCTCTAGTGCTTCACTTATACCTTTTTAGAGCACGGCGGTAGTTTTATTTTGTAGAAATTATTGACCTATCATGCTTCACTTATATTATTTTTGAGAGTCTTTTAGAACAGCATGGTATTTGCTTTGGTTATAAAATTAGTCCTAATATGATGGGCATCCAAGTTAGGTATAATAAAAACTATCATATCAAGTGCATTGAATACTATGATCAATTTGATACTTGATAATTGTTTTGAGATATGAGGGTGGTTATATTAGAGTCATGCTAGTTGAGTAATTGTGAATTTGAGATATACTTGTGTTAAAGTTTGTGATTCCCGTAGCATGCACGTATGGTGAATCGTTATGTGATGAAGTCGGAGCATGACTTATTTATTGATTGTCTTCCTTATGAGTGGCGGTCGGGGACGAGCAATGGTCTTTTCCTACCAATCTATCCCCCTAGGAGCATGCGCGTAATACTTCGTTTCGATAACTAATAGATTTTTGCAATAAGTATGTGAGTTCTTTATGACTAATGTTGAGTCCATGGATTATACGCACTCTCACCCTTCCACCATTGCTAGCCTCTCTTGTGCCGCGCAACTTTCGCCGGTACCATACACCCACCATATACCTTCCTCAAAACAGACACCATACCTACCTATTATGGCATTTCCATAGCCATTCCGAGATATATTGCCATGCAACTTTCCACCGTTCCGTTTATTATGACACGCTCCAGCATTGTCATATTGCTTTTTGCATGATCATGTAGTTGACATCGTATTTGTGGCAAGGCCACCTTGATAATTCTTTCATACATGTCACTCTTGATTCATTGCATGTCCCGGTACACCGCCGGAGGCATCCACATAGATTCATATCTTGTTCTAAGTATTGAGTTGTAATTCTTGAGTTGTAAGTAAACAAAAGTGTGATGATCTTCATTATTAGAGCATTGTCCCAAGTGAGGAAAGGTGAATGGAGACTACGATTCCCCCACAAGTCGGGATGAGACTCCGGACTTTATGAAAAATAAAAGAGGCCAAAGAAGCCCAAATAAAAAGAGGCCAAAGAAACCCACCAAAATAAATTAAAAAAATAAAAACAATGAGAGGAAAAGAGAGAAGTGACAATGTTACTATCCTTTTTCCACACTTGTGCTTCAAAGTAGCACCATGATCTTCATGATAGAGAGTCTCCTATGTTGTCACTTTCATATACTAGTAGGAATTTTACATTATAGAACTTGGCTTGTATATTCCAATGATGGGCTTCCTCAAAATGCCCTAGGTCTTCGTGAGCAAGTGATACGTCTCCAACGTATCTATAATTTATGAAGCATTCATGCTATTTTATTATCTGTTTTGGACAATTACGGGCTTTATTATACACTTTTATATTACTTTTGGGACTAACCTACTAACCGGAGGCCTAGCCCATATTGCTGTTTTCTGGCCTATTTCAGTGTTTCGAAGAAAAGGAATATCAAACGGAGTCCAAACAGAAGGAAACCTTCGGGGGCGTGATTTTTGGGAAGAATATGATCCGGGAGACTTGGAGTTCATGTCAGAAGAGCCTCGAGGAGGCCACGAGATAGGAGGGTGCCCCCCCTATAGGGCGCGCCCCTGTCTCTTGGGCCCCTCGAGCACCCCCCGACCGACTTCTTTCACCTATATAATCCCATATACCCTAAAAAACATCGATACAAAAGATAGATTGGGAGTTCCGCCGCCACAAACCTCTGTAACCACCAAAAGTCAATCAGGACCCTGTTCCGGCACCCTGCCGGAGGGGGGATCCCTCACCGGTGGCCATCTTCATCATCCCGACGCTCTCCATCCCGAGGAGGGAGTAGTTCACCCTCGGGGCTGAGGGTATGTACCAGTAGCTATGTGTTTGATCTCTCTCTCTCTCTCTCTCTCTCTCTCTCGTGTTCTCTCTATGGCACGATCTTGATGTATTGCGAGCTTTGCTATTATAGTTGGATCTTATGATGTTTCTCCCCCTCTACTCTCCTGTAATGGATTGAGTTTTCCCTTTGAAGTTATCTTATCGGATTGAGTCTTTAAGGATTTGAGAACACTTGATGTATGTCTTGACGTGCTTATCTGTGGTGACAATGGGATATTCACGTGATCAACTTGATGTATGTTTTGGTGATCAACTGGCGGGGTCCGTGACCTTGGGAATCTATGCATAGGGGTTGGCACACGTTTTTGCTTGACTCTCCGGTAGAAACTTTGGGGCACTCTTTGAAGTACTTTCTGTTGGTTGAATAGATGAATCTGAGATTGTATGATGCATATCATATAATCATGCCCACGGATACTTGAGGTGAAAATGGAGTATCTACGTGACATTAGGGTTTTGGTTGATTTGTGTCTTTAGGTGTTATTTTAGTATGAACTCTATGATAGATTGAACGGAAAGAATAGCTTCATGTTATTTTACTACGGACTCTTGAATAGATAGATCAAAAAGGATAACTTTGAGGTGGTTTCGTACCCTACCATAATCTCTTCGTTTGTTCTCCACTATTAGTGGCTTTGGAGTGACTCTTTGTTGCATGTTGAGGGATTGTTATGTGATCCAATTATGTTATTATTGTTGAGAGAACTTGCACTAGTGAAAGTATGATCCTTAGGCCTTGTTTCCTACCATTGTAATACTGTTTACGCTCACTTTTATCACTTGTTACCTTGTTGTTTTTATAATTTCAGGTTACAAAAACCTTTATCTACCATCCATATTGCACTTGTATCACCATCTCTTCGCCGAACTAGTGCACCTATACAATCTACTATTGTATTGGGTGTGTTGGGGACACAAGAGACTCTTTGTTATTTGGTTCTAGGGTTGTTTGAGAGAGACCATCTTCATCCTATGCCTCCCACGGATTGATAAACCTTAGGTCATCCACTTGAGGAAAATTTGCTACTGTCCTACAAACCTCTGCACTTGGAGGCCCAACAACGTCTACAAGAAAAAGGTTGTGTAGTAGACATCAAGCTCTTTTCTGGCGCCGTTGCCAGGGAGGTGAATGATTGAAGGTATATCTTTAGGTCTTGCAATCGAATCTTTTTGTTTCTTGTTTTATCACTAGTTTAGTTTATAAAAGAAAACTACAAAAAAATGGAATTGAGTTTGTCTCATACGCTTCATCTTTTTAATATCTTTCGTGAGAATGATGGTAAGGAAAATTGTGCTCAAGTGCTAGAAGAAGAAGTCTATAAAATGTTTTGCACTAAATCTTTGAATGATGAGCAGGATTGCAATGTTGTTAGTATGAATTCCTTGAATATCCATGATGCTAATCATATGTAAAGCCACAAGCTTGGGGATGCTATGTTTGATGAATATGATATTTTTTGTCACCCAAGTTTTGATGAGAATATTTATTATGATGAAAGCATGCCTCCTATTTATGATGATTATATTGATGAAAGTGGGTTTGGAAGAGTGTCAACTTTAGGTAGTATTGATCCCACTATTTTGGGGGATATTGAATCTTATTGTGATGAATATGAAAGTTGATTTGGAAGAGTGTCAACTTTATTTAGTGATGATTCCACTATTTCGGAAGAGGTTCCAATTGATTATGAGAACAAAGTTGCTATATATGATGATTATTGTGATGACTTGTATGCTATTAAGAATAATGATAACCATGAAACTCGTCATCATGATTTTAGTTTTCAATTGGATTATGCTTCACATGATAGTTATTTTGTTGAGTGTGCTCCCACTACTATTGATGAGAATAAATTTTCTTATGTGGAGAGTAGTAAAATTTCTATGCAAGTAGATCATGAAAAGAATGCTTTATGTGCTGGTTATATTGTTGAATTCATTCATGATGCTACTGAAAATTATTATGAGGGAGGAACATATGCTTGTAGGAATTGCAATAATGTCAAGTTTTCTCTCTATGTGCTTAAAGTTTTGAAGCTATGCTTGTTTTGCCTTCCTATGCTAGTTGATTATTGTTCCCATAAGTTGTTTGCTCACAAAATCCCTATGCATAGGAAGTGGGTTAGGCTTAAATGTGCTTGTCATATTGTTCTTGATGCTCTCTTTATGTTTCAATTCTTATCTTTTATGTGAGCATCATTGAAATCATCATGCCTAGCTAGAAAGGCATTAAAGAAAAGCGCTTGTTGGGAGACAACCCAATCTTTACCCTTAATGTTTTTGTGTGTCCACATGATTATTCTACTGTATTAATCATGTTTTATAGCTTTTTTTTCAATAAAGTGTCAAGTAGAACCTTTGGGAAGACTTGGGTGAAGTTTATATGATCTTGCTGTAAAAAACAGAAACTTTAGGGCTCACGAGATTAGCTGCCATTTTTTACAGAAGAGTGATTTTAAGTTGATTCTTTTTGAAGATGATTAATAGACAAATTCCTCAGGTCCAACTATTTATTTAGGAATTTTTGGAGTTACATAAGTATTCGAATGATACATATTACTACAGACTGTTCTGTTTTTGACAGATTCTGTTTTCTATGTGTTGTTTGCTTATTTTGATGAATCTATGAGTAGTATCGGAGGGTATGAACCATAGAGAAGTTGGAATACAGTAGATATTACACCAATATGAATTTAGAATGAGTTCACAACAGTACCAAAGTGGTGATTTGTTTTCTTATACTAACAGAGCTTACGAGTTCTGTTTTGAGTTTTGTGTTGTGAAGTTTTCAAGTTTTGGGTAAAGATTTGATGGACTATGGAATAAGGAGTGGTAAGAGCCTAAGCTTGGGGATGCTCAAGGCACTCCAAGGTAATATCCAAGGACAACCAAGAGCCTAAGCTTGGGGATGCCCCGGAAGGCATCCCCTCTTTCGTCTTCGTTCATCGGTAACTTTACTTGGAGCTATATTTTTATATACCACATGATATGTGTTTTGCTTGGAGCATCAATTTATTTTGTTAGTATCTTCTTTCTGTTATTTATAATAATGTTTTGCATCTATATTTTCAATAAAAATGTCAAGGATAGCCTTTACCATGCTTATTTTGCATGTATACATGTTGCTGTTTCAAAACAGAAAGTTTACCGCTGTTGCAAAAATTCCTTAGAAAAGTCAGAGAGTGATATAATGTTGAATCTTTTTCCATAATGATCTCTGATAAATCTTCTACAGCTTAGTATGTTTCTTATAATTTTTGGAGTTAGGGAAGTATGATGAATCTTGCATTCTTTATAGACTATACTGTTTTGACAGATTGCTGTTATGTTTGCATTGTTTGCATATGTTTGCTTGTTTAATGATTCTATTTGAGGATAGGCGTATTAAATATGAAGAGACATTTAGTATTCAATGTTTAATAATAATCTTAGTGATTTGTTACAGTAGAAGATGATAAGGTTTTTGCATTATTTTATACTAACTTATCTCACGAGTTCTTGTTGAGTTCGTTGTGGATGAAGTTTTTGAGATTTAGGAAACCGAGATATAAAAGGAATTAAGGAGACACAAAAGCTCAAGATTGGGGATGCCCAAGGCAACCCAAGATAATATTCCAAGAAGTCTCAAGCATCTAAGCTTGGGGATGCCCCGGTAGGCATCCCACCTTTCTTCTTCAACAATTAACGGTTAGTATCGGTTGAGCCAAAGTTTTTTTGCTTCTTCACATGAGTCGTGCTATCCTTGCAATGCCATTTTATTTTGCATTGCTTGCTGTTTGGATAAAATACCAAGATCTGAAATTCTTAAATGAGATAGAGTCTTCAGATAGTTACATAATTATTTAACTACTTATTGATCTTCACTTATATCTTTTTGGAGTAGTTTGTCATTTACTCGTGTGCTTCACTTATATCCTATGAGTAAATGGTTGAATGAGTTGAATGTCATAAATATGAAATTATATATGTCTCATTTTCTTATCCCATGGGGAGTAATGACTTCACATCTAAGAAGTAGAGGTTGTAAATTTATTGAAGGTTAGCAAGCATTGTATTGGTCATTTGAACAATTCATGAAAGAATATTGAAGGAAGAGAGATTTCACATATAAATATACTATCTTAGACATCTTTTATGATTGTGAGCACTCATTAAGTATGACATGCTAAATAGTTGATGTTGGACAAGGAAGACAACATAATGGGTTATGTTTTCTCACATCTCAGTTAAAGTATATTGTCATGGATCATTCAAACATGTTGAGCTTGCCTTTCCCCCTCATGCTAGCCAAAATTCCTTGCACCAAGTAGAGATACTATGTGTGCTTCCAAATATCCTTAAACCTAGTTTTTGCCATGAGACTCCACCATACCTACCTATGGATTGAGTAAGATCCTTCAAGTAAGTTGTCATCGGTGCAAGCAATAAAAATTACTCTCTAAATATGCAACTTATTAGTGCGGAGAAAATAATCTTTGTACGATCTTGTTATGGAAGCAATAAAAGCGACGGACTGCATAATAAAGGTCCATATACAAGTGGCAATATAAAGTGACATTCTTTCACATTAAGATTTTGTGTATCCAACCCTAAAAGCGCATGACAACCTCTGCTTCCCTCTGCGAAGGGCATGTCTTTTACTTCATGTCATTTACTTTATGCAAGAGTCAAGGTGATCTTCACCTTTCCCTTTTTCATTTTATCCTTTGGCAAGCACTTTGTGTTGGGGTGATCCTGATATATATATCCAATTGAATGTAAGTTAGCATGAACTATTATTGTTGACATCACCCAAAGGTGAATACGTTTGGAGGCAACACTATAAGCCCCTATCTTTCTCAGTGTCCAATTAAAACTCCATAACCATAAGTATTGCGTGAGTGTTAGCAATTGTGGAAGACTATATGATAGTTGAGTATGTGGAGTTTGCTAAATCAAAGCTCTCACATAGAACCTTCCTGAAAGTAAGATGAATTGCAATTGTTTGATGACTAAGAATGAAGTTTGCCAGTTTTGAAGAAAGTTTATGGTCTATGCTTTAACATGTGAATAGCTTGTTACTTGATCATGAAAAGTTTTATGAGATGAACTACTGTTATGACATATAAACATGCTAGAAAAGGTGATGGAAATTATCATTGATCAAACTTGTGCACCTGCTAGCATTCACACTTCATAAATTCTTTCTTTTATCATTTACCTACTCGAGGACGAGCAGGAATTAAGCTTGGAGATGCTGATACGTCTCCAACGTATCTATAATTTATGAAGCATTCATGCTATTTTATTATCTATTTTGGATGATTACGGGCTTTATTATACACTTTTATATTACTTTTGGGACTAACCTACTAACCGGAGGCCCAGCCCATATTGCTATTTTCTGGCCTATTTCAGTGTTTCGAAGAAAAGGAATATCAAACGGAGTCCAAACGGAATGAAACCTTCAGGGGCATGATTTTTGGGAAGAATATGATCCGGGAGACTTGGAGTTCACGTCAGAAGAGCCTCGAGGAGGCCACGAGATAGGAGGGCGCCCCCCTCTATAGGGCACGCCCCTGTCTCCTGGGCTGCTCGAGCACCCCCCGACCAACTTCTTTCACCTATATAATCCCATATACCCTAAAAAACATAGAAAACAAAGATAGATCGGGAGTTCCGCTGCCGCAAACCTCTGTAACCACCAAAAGTCAATCGGGACCCTGTTCCGGCACCCTGCCGGAGGGGGAATCCCTCACCGGTGGCCATCTTCATCATCCTGAGGCTCTCCATCCTGAGGAGGGAATAGTTCACCCTCGGGGCCGAGGGTATGTACCAGTAGCTATGTGTTTGATCTCTCTATCTCTCGTGTTCTCTCTATGGCATGATCTTGATGTATTGCGAGCTTTGCTATTATAGTTGGGTCTTATGATGTTTCTCCCCCTCTACTCTCTTGTAATGGATTGAGTTTTCCCTTTGAAGTTATCTTATCGGATTGAGTCTTTAAGGATTTGAGAACACTTGATGTATGTCTTGACGTGCTTATCTGTGGTGACAATGGGATATTCACGTGATCAACTTGATGTATGTTTTGGTGATCAACTTGGGGGTTCCGTGACCTTGGGAATCTATGCATAGGGGTTGGCACACGTTTTCGTCTTGACTCTCCGGTAGAAACTTTGGGGCACTCTTTGAAGTACCTTGTGTTGGTTGAATAGATGAATCTGAGATTGAGTGATGCATAACGTATAATCATGCCCACGGATACTTGAGGTGACAATGGAGTATCTAGGTGACATTAGGGTTTTGGTTGATTTGTGTCTTAAGGTGTTATTCTAGTATGAACTCTATGATAGATTGAACGGAAAGAATAGCTTCATGTTATTTTACTACGGACTCTTGAATAGATAGATCAAAAAGGATAACTTTGAGGTGGTTTCGTACCCTACCATAATCTCTTCGTTTGTTCTCCGCTATTAGTGGCTTTGGGGTGACTCTTTGTTGCATGTTGAGGGATTGTTATGTGATCCAATTATGTTATTATTGTTGAGAGAACTTGCACTAGTGAAAGTATGAACTTTAGGCCTTGTTTCTTACCATTGCAATACCGTTTACGCTCACTTTTATCACTCGTTACCTTGCTGTTTTTATAATTTTAGATTATAAAAACCTTTATCTACCATCCATATTGCACTTGTATCACCATCTCTTCGCCGAACTAGTGCACCTATACAATCTAGCATTGTATTGGGTGTGTTGGGGACAAAGAGAATCTTTGTTATTTGGTTGCAGGGTTGTTTGAGAGAGACCATCTTCATCCTACGCCTCCCATGGATTGATAAACCTTAGGTCATCCACTTGAGGGAAATTTGCTACTGTCCTACAAACCTATGCACTCGGAGGCCCAACAACGTCTACAAGAAGAAGGTTGTGTAGTAGACATCAGCAAGCAAGTTGGATGCACACCCACTTAGTTTCTTTTTGAGCTTTCATACACTTATAGCTCTAGTGCATCCGTTGCATGGCAATCCCTACTCACTCACATCGATATCTATTAATGGGCATCTCCATAGCCCGTTGATACACCTAGTTGATGTGAGACTATGTTCTCCTGTTTTGTCTTCTCCACAACCACCATCCTATTCCACATATAGTGCTATGTCCATGGCTCACGCTCATGTATTGCGTGAAGATTGAATTTTTTTGAGAAAATCAAAAGTATGAAACAATTGCTTGGCTTGTCATCGGGGTTGTGCATGATTAAATACTTTGTGTGATGAAGATAGAGCATAGCCAGACTATATAATTTTGTAGGGATAGCTTTCTTTGGCCATGTTATTTTGAGAAGACATGATTACTTTGTTACTATACTTGAAGTATTACTATTTTTATGTCAATATTAAACTTTTATCTTGAATCTTTTGGATCTGAAAATTCATGCCACAATAAAGAAAATTACATTGAGAAATATGCTAGGTAGCTTTCCACATCAAAAATTCTGTTTTTATCATTTACCTACTCGAGGACGAGCAGGAATTAAGCTTGGGGATGCTTGATACGTCGCCAACGTATCTATAATTTTTGATTATTCCATGCTATTATATTATCCATCTAGGATGTTTTATATGCATTTATATGGTATTTTATATGATTTTTGGGACTAACCTATTAACCTTGAGCCCAGTGCCAGTTTCTATTTTTTCCTTGTTTTTGAGTTTTACAGAAAAGGAATACCAAACGGAGTTCAATTGACGTGCCAATTTTTGACAAATTTTATGGACCCAAAGAAGCCCCCTGGAGTGCAAGAGTTGGGCCATAAGAGTCCTGGGCTGCCCACGAGGATGGAGGGCGCCCCCCCTAGGGAGCGCCCCCTGCCTCGTGGACAGCCCGGAGACCGCCCTGAACGTGAGACCTACGCCAAAAATTCATGTAAATACTGAAACCTCCAGAAAATAGCCTAGATCGGGAGTTCCGCCGCCGCAAGCCTCTATAGCCACCAAAAACCAATCGGGACCCTGTTCCGGCACCCTGCCGAAGGGGGGATCCCTCACCGGTGGCCATCTTCATCATCCTGGCGCTCTCCATGACGAGGAAGGAGTAGTTCACTCGGGGCTGAGGGTATGTACCAGTAGCTATGTGTTTGATCTCTCTCTCTCTCTCTCTCTCTCTCTCTCTCGTTTTCTAGATTTGGCACGATCTTGATGTACCGCGAGCTTTGCTATTATAGTTGGATCTTATGATGTTTCTCCCCCTCTACTTTCTTGTAATGGATTGATTTTTCCCTTTGAAGTTATCTTATCGGATTGAGTCTTTAAGGATTTGAGAACACTTGATGTATGTCTTGCATGTGCTTATCTGTGGTGACAATGGGATATTCACGTGATCTACTTGATGTACATTTTGGTGATCAACTTGCGGGTTCAGTGACCTTGTGAACTTATGCATAGGGGTTGGCACACGTTTTCATCTTGACTTTTCGGTGGAAACTTTGGGCACTCTTTGAAGTACTTTGTGTTGGTTGGATAGATGAATCTGAGATTATGTGATGCATATTGTATAATCATGCCCACGGATACTTGAGGTGACATTGGAGTATCTAGGTGACATTAGGGTTTTGGTTGATTTGTGTCTTAAGGTGTTATTCTAGTACGAACTCTATGATAGATCAAACAGAAAGAATAGCTTCATGCTATTTTACTACAGACTCTTGAATATATCAATCGGAAAGGATAACTTTGAGGTGGTTTCATACTCTACAATAATCTCTACGTTTGTTCGCCGCTATTAGTCACTTTGGAGTGACTCTTTGTTGCATGTTGAGGGATAGTTATATGATCTAGTTATGTTATTATTGTTGAAAGAACTTGCACTAGTGAAAGTATAAACCTTAGGCCTTGTTTCCTACCATTGCAATACCATTTACGCTCACTGTTATCATTAGTTACCTTGCTGTTTTAATATTTTCAGATTACAAATACTCATATCTATCATCCATATTGCACTTGTATCACCATCTCTTCGCCAAACTAGTGCACCTATACAATTTACCATTGTATTGGGTGTGTTGGGGACACAAGAGACTCTTTGTTATTTGGTTGTAGGGTTGTTTGAGAGAGACCATCTTCATCCTACGCCTCCCACCGATTGATAAACCTTAGGTCATCCACTTGAGGGAAATTTGTTGTTGTCCTACAAACCTCTGCACTTGGAGGCCCAACAACGTCTAGAAGAAGAAGGTTGTGTAGTAGACATCAATTGCTTTTAAGAACTCATGCTCTTTCTCAAGGTTGAACTTTTCAAAGTGTAACTTCTCATGAGTCTTTAAAAGTTCTCGATGATCTTCCTAGATAGTTTCATGAGCTAACTTAAGAGTGTTTAGTTCTTTAGTTAGATGCTCAATCTTCTCCTTATCATTGTCATTCTCTTTATCTTGATTGGCATGATTAATTGACGTTTCATCATAGTATTCATCACTAGAGTTGTCAACAAGTAAATCATCATCACCTAACAAATCATCTTCATCACTATTGAACTCAACATACTCGGGATGTGATACCTTTGGGCCTTTAGCCATGAAGCATCTTCCAATTCCTTCATTTGGTGAGTCAAAATATGTCATAGGAGTTGGTTGACAGAAGTGCTAGACTGGCAACACCTTCATCTTGAGTATATTCGGAGTCGGAGTGATAGCTTCTCTCGGAGTGGTGGTCGAAGTCGGAGCCGGATACCCATTCACCAACATGAGGTTGATGTCTTCATTTTGTGTAGCTTTTTGATGACTTGTTCTTCCTTTCTGAATCCTTGCTTCTCCGGGAGTTCTTCGTTCATAAAGATCATCTCTACTCCTTCTCTCTCTTGGTGGTGATTCTTCTCTTCTACTTCTTCTTTTAGGAGAATCTTCTCTTCTTTTGTAGGGAGCCATACATTCATTGGAGTAGTGTCCGGGTCTTCCACAATTGTAGCAATTACGTTCACGACTCGAAGATCTTTTGTCATTGTAGGACCTTGACTTGGAACTTCTTTCCTTGCTTCTACTCTTGTAGAACTTGTTGAAGTTTTTCACCATCATGCTCAACTCTTCATTGAAGGTTTGTTTCTCACTTGATGATGTAGGAGCATCACATGAGGCTTTGTAAGCACCACTTGACTTGTTGTGAAGCTCTTCTTTATCCTTCAGTGACATCTCATGAGCAACAATTCTTCCAATGACTTCTGTTGGCTTGAGATCTTTGTAATTGGGCATCATTTAGATCAATGTGCACACAATATCATATTTTCCATACAAAGATCTTAGGATCTTCTTTATGATGAACCTATCAGTCATCTCTTCACTTCCTAAGCCAGCAATCTCATTTGTGATGAGAGCAAGCCTAGAGTACATTTCAGCGACACCTTCACCATCCTTCATTTTGAACTTGTCAAACTGACTTTGAAGCACATCCAATTTGGATTCCTTGACGGAGTCGGTACCTTCGTGCATATCAATCAAAGTGTCCCAAATTTCCTTTGCATTCTGAAGACGGCTGATTTTGTTGAATTCTTCGGGGCACAATCCGTTGAAGAGGATATCGCAAGCTTGAGCATTGTATTGCGGCATCTTCAACTCTTCCGCGCTAGCTTCACAGTTCGGTTCTCTCCCATTGAAGAATTAACCTTGCAATCCAATACAAACAATAGCCCAAATGGCAGGGTTATGTCCAAGAATATGCATTTTCATCTTATGCTTTCAACTAGCAAAATTTTCCTCGCTGGATGCCATACTCTCCTAGGTTGTGAAACCAAGGCTATGATCACAAAAAGCTATGGAAATCAAGGCAAATGGAGACCGTAGCTCTGATACCAATTGTAGGATCGAAAGTATGTCTAGAGGGGTGGTGATTAGACTACTTGACCAAATAAAAATCTAGCCTTTTCCCAATTTTAGATCTTGGCAAATTTTAGCAACTTAGCACAAGTCAAGCAATCACAATACAATTCAAGCAAGCATGTAATGAGTATATGAGCAGCGGAAAGTAAAGCATTCACTTTCAAGAAGGTAAAGGGATGGAATTGGAGTATGCAAACACAATTGGAGACACAGATGTTTTTGTCGTGGTTCCGATAGGTGGTGCTATCGTACATCCACGTTGATGGAGACTTCAACCCACAGAGGGTGACAGCTGCGCGAGTCCATGGAGGGCTCCACCCATGAAGGGTCCACGAAGAAGCAACCTTGTCTATCCCATCATGGCCATCGCCCACGATGGACTTGCCTCACTAGGGTGGATCTTCACGAAGTAGGCGATCTCCTTGCCCTTACAAACTCCTTGGTTCAACTCTACAATCTTGTCGGAGGCTCCCAAGTGACACATAACCAATCTAGGAGACACCACTCTCGAAAAGGTAATAGATGGTGTGTTGATGATGAACTCCTTGCTCTTGTGCTTCAAATGATAGTCTCCCGAACACTCAACTCTCGCTCACAGGATTGGATTTGGTGGAAAGATGATTTGAGTGGAAAGTAACTTGGGGAAGGCTAGAGATCACGATTCATATGGTAGGATTGGAATATCTTGGTCTCAACACATGAGTAGGTGGTTCTCTCTCAGAAAATGTGTGGTGGAAGTGTAGGTTTGTTCTGATGGCTTTCCTCCCGAATGAAGAAAGGGTGGAGGGGTATATATAGCCTCCACACAAAATCTAACCGTTACACACACTTGACCAATCTCGGTGGGACCGAATCAGAAAACTCGGTCGGACCGATTTGGTTCATTATGTGACCGTTAGGCATTTCGGTGGGCCGATATGTCAACTCGGTGGGACCGATTCCATTAGGGTTAGGGCATAACATAATCTCGGTTTGACCGATTACACAAACTCGGTGGAACCATATTTGGTAATAAGCTAACTAGAGAGTTGGTGAGGCAAACTCGGTGGGACCGATTCGCTCATTTCGGTTGGACCGAAACATTACAAAAGGGAAACAGAGAGTTTACATTGCAAACTCGGTGGGACTGATCGCTCATCTCGGTTAGACCAAAATGTTATGAAGGGAAACAGAGAGTTTGCAATCCCATCTCGGTGAGACCGAAATCCCTATCGGTGAGACCGAAAAGACTAGGGTTTCTGGCAGTGGCTATGTCAAATGAACTCGGTGGCGCCGGATAGATCAAATCGGTGGGGCCGAGTTTGACTTTTGGTTTGGGACATATGTGGATATGAGAAAGTGGTTGAGGGTTTTTGGAGCATATCACTAAGCATTTTGAGCAAGCAAGCCATTAAGAAACACCTCATCCCCTTTTAATAGTATTGGCTTTCCTATAGACTCAATGTGATCTTGGATCACTGAAATATAAATGTAGAATCTTGAACTTTAGAGCATTAGCCAATCTTTTGTCCTTAGCATTTTGAGGGGTCCACATTCCTGATCCATGCCATGCCAATCATTGAACTTTGCTGAAATATTTGTCTTGAAATAGCATTAGTTCAATGAGCTATATGTTGTTAATCATTACCAAAACTAGCCAGGGATAGTTGCACTTTCAATAACCGACAAGTATAGGGGATCACAATAGTTTTCGAGGGTAGAGTATTCAACCCAAACTTACAGATTCGACACAAGGGGAGCCAAAGAATATTTGAAGGTATTAACAGCTGAGTTATCAATTCAACCACACCCTAAGATTAATTATCTGCAGCAAAGTGATTAGTAGGACAGTCGTATGATAGTCAATAGCAAAAGTAGTAACTTAGCAAGAACAATATAAGATAAATTTGTAGGCATTGGATCGGTGACTCGTTGGATGATATTCATCATGAGACAGTTATAACCTAGGGCGATACGGCACTAGCTCCAGTTCATAAATATAATGTAGTCATGTATTCCATAAATAGTCATACGTGCTTATGGAAAGAAATTGCATGACATCTTTTGACCTACCCTCCCATGGCAGCGGGGTCCTATTGGAAACTAAGGGATATTAAGGCCTCCTTTTAATAGAGAACCGGAACAAAGCATTAGCACACGGTGAATACCTGAACTCCTCAAACTACGGTCATCACCGGGATTGGTCCCGACTTCTGTCACTCCGGGGTTGCCAGATCATAACACGTAGTAGGTGACTATAATTTGCAAGATCGGATCTAGAACATGGATATAATGATGATAACATAAACAGTTCATATCTGAAATCATGGCACCCGGGCCCAAAGTGACAAGCATTAAGCATGGGAAAGTCATAGCAACATCAATCTCAAAACATAGTGGATACTAGGGATCAAGCCCTAACAAAACTAACTCGATTACATGAAGAATCTCATCCAACTCCTCACCGACCAGCGAGCCTACGAAGGAATTACTCACTCCCGGTGGGGATCATCATGGAATTGGCGATGGAGATGTGTTGGTGATGACGAAGATCGAAGATCCCCCTCCCCGGAGCCCCAAACGGACTCCAGGTCATTCTCCCTGATTTTTTTCTAGAAATATGAGAT
>NC_041391.1:472203937-472238117 GCF_002162155.2 Triticum dicoccoides | reverse complement strand
GCCCTGGTGGGTTGTGCCCACCCAGGTGTCTGATACGTCTTCAACCTATCTATAATTTTTGATTGTTCCATGCTATTATATTATCAATCTAGGATGTTTTATATGCATTTATATACACTTTCATATCATTTTGGGACTAACCTATTAAGTTAGAGCCCAGTGCCAGTTTCTGTTTTCCCCTATTTTTGACTTTTACAGAAAAGGAATACCAAACGGAGTCCAATTGATGGGCCAATTTTTGACGAATTTATATGGACCAAAAGAAGCCACGGGAGTGCAATAGTTGGGATAGAAGATTCCCGGGCTGCCCACGAGGGTGGAGGGCGCGCCCCCCTACCTTGTGGACAGCCCGGAGACCCCCCTGGCGTGAGACCTACGCCAAAAATTCCTATAAATATTGAAACCTCCAGAAAATAACCTAGATCGGGAGTTCCGCCGCCGCAAGCCTCTGTAGCCACAAAAAACCAATCGGGGCCCTGTACCGGCACCCTGCCGGAGGGGGGATCCCTCACAGGTGGCCATCTTCATCATCCTGACGCTCTCCATGACGAGGAGGGAGTAGTTCACCCTGGAGTCCGAGGGTATGTACCAGTAGCTATGTGTTTGATCTCTCTCTCTCTCTCTCTCTCTCTCTCTCTCTCTCTCTCTCTCTCGTTCTTGATTTGGCATGATCTTGATGTATCGCGAGCTTTGCTATTATAGTTGTTACTTATGATGTTTCTCTGCCTCTATCTCTTGTAATGGATTGAGTTTTCCCTTTGAAGTTATCTTATCGGATTGAGTCTTTAAGGATTTGAGAACACATGATGTATGTCTTGCCGTGCTTATTTGTGGTGACAATGGCATATTCACATGATCTACTTGATGTATGTTTTGGTGATCAACTTGCGGGTTCAATGAACTTATGCATAGGGGTTGGCACGCGTTTTCGTCTTGACTCTTCGGTAGAAACTTTGGGGCACTCTTTGAAGTACTTTGTGTTGGTTGAATAGATGAATCTAAGATTGTGTGATGCATATCATATAATCATGCCCACGGATACTTGAGGTGACATTAGAGTATCTAGGTGACATTAGGGTTTTGGTTGATTTGTGTCTTAAGGTCTTATTCTAGTATGAACTCTATGATAGATTGAATGGAAAGAATAGCTTCGTGTTATTTTACTACGGACTCTTGAATAGATCGATCAGAAAGGATAACTTTGAGGTGGTTTCATACCCTACAATAATCTCTTTGTTTGTTCTCTGCTATTAGTGACTTTGAAGTGACTCTTTGTTGCATGTTGAGGGACAATTATATGATCTAGTTATGTTATCATTGTTGAGAGAACTTGCACTAGTGAAAGTATGAACCTTAGGCCTTGTTTCCTAGCATTGCAATAGCATTTACGCTCACTTTTATCACTTGTTACCTTGCTGTTTTTATAATTTCAGATTGCAAACACTCATATCTACCATCCATATTGCACTTGTATCACCATCTCTTTGCCGAACTAGTGCACCTATACAATTTACCATTGTATTGGGTGTGTTGGGGACACAAGAGACTCTTTGTTATTTGGTTGCAGGGTTGTTTGAGAGAGACCATCTTCATCCTACGCCTCCCACGGATTGATAAACCTTAGGTCATCCACTTGAGGGAAATTTGCTACTCTCCTACAAACCTCTGCACTTGGAGGTCCAACAACGTCTACAAGAAGAAGGTTGCATAGTAGACATCAGTGCCCCCCTCAGGTCCATCTTGGCTCCAGAAATCCTCTTTTATTGTATAAAAAATCCTCGCAAAGTTTCGTTCCATTCCGAGAATTTTATTTTTGCACAAAAACAACACCATGGTAGTTCTGCTGAAAACAACGTCAGTTTGGGGTTAGTTTCATTCAAATCATGCAAATTAGAGTCCAAACCAAGATGAAAATCATTAGGAAAAGTAGATACGTTAGAGACGTATCACATCACAATGAACTTAGTTTGCTTCTGGGTTATGAAAAATAACACCTTATGATAAATTAGGTAACAAGGAGGAGCTTTCTATTCAACCAATCCCA
Source organism: Triticum dicoccoides (assembly GCF_002162155.2). Classification (NCBI taxonomy): domain Eukaryota; kingdom Viridiplantae; phylum Streptophyta; class Magnoliopsida; order Poales; family Poaceae; genus Triticum; species Triticum dicoccoides. The sequence goes on along the minus strand of NC_041391.1, from coordinate 472,236,073 downwards.
TTAATAAGGAGCTCCAAAAAGAGGATTAAACCCACACATAATGTGGGGAAGCAAAATAAAAGATGGAGAAGCAAAGTTAAAAAGGTATCGCTCCCAGATGATGTTGCTCCTATTATTGTTATGCCTATTACTCATTGTGATGATTATGATTGGAAAAGTAATGATACTTGTTATAATCTTGAGAATCTTTTTGGAAGCGGGTTTGGAAGAGTGTCAACTTTAGGAAGTAATGATCCCACTATTTTGGAGGGTGTTGAATCTTATTGTGATAATTATGAAAGTAGATTTGGAGAGGTCATGACTTTATTTAGTGATGAATCCACTATTTCGGAAGAGGTTCCAATTGATTATGAGAATAAAGTTCCTATCTATGATGATTATTGTGATGACATGTATGTTATAAATAATAATGATTACCATGAAACTTGTCATCATGATTTTAATTTTCAATTGGGTCATGCCTCACATGATAGTTATTTTGTTGAGTTTGCTTCCACTACTATTGATGAGAAGAAATTTGCTTATGTGGAGAGTAATAAAATTTCTATGCTTGGGGATCATGAAAATAATGCGTTATGTGATGGTTATATTGTTGAAGTTATTCATGATTCTACTTAAAGTTATTATGAGGGAGAAATATATGCTTGTAGGAATTGCAATAATGTCAAGTTTCCTCTCTATGTGTTGAAAATCTTGAAGATTTGCTTGTTTTACCTTCCTATGCTAGTTGATTCTTGTTCTCTTAAACTGTTTGCTCACAAAACCCCTATGCATAGGAAGTGGGTTAGACTTAAAATGTGCTAGTCATATGATTCATGATGCTTCCATTATATTTCAATTCTTATCTTTTATGTGAGCATCATTGAAATCATCATGCCTAGCTAGAAAGGCATTAAAGAAAAGCGCTTGTTGGGAGACAACCCAACACCATTACTTACCGTTTTTGTGTGTCCACATGATTATGCTACTATAGTAATCATGTTTTATAGCTTTTGTCTCAATAAAGTGCCAAGTAAAGCCTTTGGGATAGTGTGGATGATAGTTGACTTGATTTTGTGCAAAAACAGAAACTTTTGCTCTAAGTCCAGGAATTTCTAAAATTCACTCGAACGTGCTTTTGATCTGAATTTTTTACACAAGATTGATATACAAATTTCCTAGATTTTCCTAATTTTTCAGAATTTTAGGAGTTACCTAAGTATGGAAAGTTTCCAGATCACTACAGACTGTCCTGTTTTTGACTGATTCTGTTTTCATTGTGTTGTTTGCTTATTTTAATGAATCTATGAGTAGTATTGGAGGGTATGAACCGTGGATAAGTTCGAATAAAGTAGATATAACACCAATATGAATTTAGAATGAGTTCACAATAGTACCAAAAGTGGTGATTTTATTTTCTTATACTAACGGAGTTTACAAGTTTTCAATTGAGTTTTGTGTTGTGAAGTTTTCAAGTTTTGGGTAAGGATTTGATGGACTATGGAATAAGGAGTGGCAAGAGCCTAAGATTGGGGATTCCCAAGGCACCCCAAGGTAATATTCAAGGACAACCAATAGCCTAAGCTTGGGGATGCCCCGAATGGCATCCCCTCTTTCATCTTCGTTCATCGATAACTTTACTTGGAGCTATATTTTTATTCACCACATGACATGTGTTTTGTTTGGAGCATCATTTTTTTGCTTGCTGTTTGAATAATATCCAAAGATCTGAAATTCTTAAATGTTAGAGTCTTCACATAGTTGCATAATTATTTGACTACTCGTTGATCTTCACTTATATCTTTTGGAGTAGTTTGTCGTTTGCTCTAGTGCTTCACTTATATCTTTTTAGAGCACGGCGGTGGTTTTATTTTAAAGACATTGATGAACTCTCTTGCTTCACTTAAATTATTTTGAGAGTCTCTAAACAGCATGGTAATTTTCTTTGGTTATGAATTTAGTCCTAATATGATGGGCATCCAAGAGGGATATAATAAAAACTTTCATATAAAGTGCATTGAATACTATCAGAAGTTTGATTCCTTATGATTGTTTTGAGATATGAGGATGATGATATTAGAGTCATGCTAGTGAGTAAATGTGGATTGTAGAAATACTTGTGTTGAAGTTTGTGATTCCTGTAGCATGCACGTATGGCGAACCGTTATGTGACGAAGTCGGAGCATGATTTATTTATTGATTGTCTTCCTTCTGAGTGGCGGTCGGGGACGAGAGATGGTCTTTTCCTACTAATCTATCCCCCTAGGAGCATGTGCGTAGTACTTTGTTTTGATAACTAATAGATTTTTGCAATAAGTATGTGAGTTCTTTATGACTAATGTTGAGTCCATGGATTATACGCACTCTCACCCTTCCACCATTGCTAGCCTCTCTAGTACCGTGCAACTTTCGTCTGTACCATACACCCACCATATACCTTCTGAGATATATTGCCATGCAACTTTCCATCGTCCCGTTTATTATGACACGCTTCATCATTGTCATATTGCTTTGCATGATCATGTAGTTGACATCGTATTTGTGGCAAAGCCACCATTCATAATTCTTTCATACATCTTACTCTTGATTCATTACACATCCTGATACACCGCCGAAGGCATTCATATAGAGTCATATTTTGTTGTAAGTATTGAGTTGTAATTCTTGAGTTGTAAGTAAATAAAAGTGTGATGATATTCATTATTAGAGCATTGTCCCGGTGAGGAAAGGATGATGGAGACTACGATTCCCCCACAAGTTGTAATGAGACTTCGGGCGAAAAAAAGAGGCCAAAAAAGAGAGCCAAAAAAAGAGAGAAAAAGAGAGAAGGGGCAATGCTACTAACCTTTTACCACACTTGTGCTTCAAAGTAGCTCCGTGATCTTCATGATAGAGAGTCTCCTATGTTGTCACTTTCATATACTGGTGGGAAGTTTTCATTATAGAACCTGGCTTGTATATTCCGATGATGGGCTTCCTCAAATTTCCCTAGGTCTATGTGAGCAAGCGAGTTGGATGCACACCCACTTAGTTTTCTATTGAGCTTTAATAAACTTATAGCTCTAGAGATCCGTTGCATGGCAATCCCTACTCACTCACATTGATATCTATTGATGGGCATCTCCATAGCCCGTTGATACGCCTAGTTGATGTGAGACTATCTCCTTCTTTTTGTCTTCTCCACAACCACCATATTCTATTCAACCCATAGTGCTATATCCATGGCTCAGCTCATGTATTGCGTGATAGTTGAAAATGTTTGAGAACATAAAAAATGTGAAACAATTGCTTGGCTTGTCATCGGGGTTGTGCATGATTTAATTTTTTTGTGTGATGAAGATGGAGCATAGCCAGACTATATGATTTTTTAGGGATAACGTTCTTTGGCCATGTTATTTTGAGAAGAAATGATTGCTTTATTAGTATGCTTTAAGTATTATTGTTTTTATGTTAACATTAAACTTTTGTTCTGAATCTTATGGATCTGAATAGTCTTGCCACAATAAAGAAAAATTACATGGAAAAATATGTTAGGTAGCATTCCGCATCAAAAATTCTGTTTTTATCATTTACCTACTCGAGGATGAGCAGGAATTAAGCTTGGGGATGCTTGATACGTCTCCAATGTATCTATAATTTTTGATTGTTCCATGTTTTTATATTGTCCATATTGGATGTTTTATATGCATTTATATGCTATTTGATATGATTTTTGGGACTAACCTATTAACTTAGAGCCCAATGCCAGTTTCTATTTTTTCCTTGTTTTTGAGTTTTACAGAAAAGGAATACACAACGGAGTCCAAATGACCTGAAAGTTTACGATGATTATTTATGGACCAAAAGAAGCCCCCAAAGCAAAAGACTTGGGACATAAGAGTCCTGAGGCCACCACAAGGACGGAGGGCGCACCCCGCCCCCTTGGCCGCGCGCCCCTGTCTTGTCGTTGACTCGTGGACCCCCCTGACTTGTTCTCGACGCCAAAAATTCCTATAAATATAGAAAACCCCAGAAACAAAACCTAGATCCTGAGTTCCGCTGCTGCAAGCCTCTGTAGCCACGAAAAACCTCTTGGGACCTTGTTCCGGCACCCTACCTGAGGGACAATCCATCACCGGTGGCCATCTTAATCATCCTAGTGCTCTCCATGATGTGGAGGGAGTAGTTCACCCTCGGGGCTGAGGGTATGTACCAGTAGCTATGTGTTTGATCTCTCTCTCTCTCTCTCTCTCTCTCTCATTCTTGATTTGGCATGATCTTGAGCGCGAGCTTTGCTAATATAGTTGGATCTTATGATGTTTCTACCCCTCTACCTTATTGTAATGGATTGAGTTTTCCCTTTGAAGTTATCTTATCGGATTGAGTCTTTAAGGATTTGAGAACACTTGATGTATGTCTTGCATGTGCTTATATGTGGTGACAGTGGGATATTCACGTGATCCACTTGATGTATGTTTTGGTGATCAACTTGCGGGTTCTGTGACCTTGTGAACTTATGCATAGGGGTTGGCACACGTTTTCGTCTTGACTCTCCGGTAAAAACTTTGGGGCACTCTTTGAAGTTGTTTGTTATGGTTTGAATAGATGAATCTGAGATTGTGTGATGCATATTGTATAATCAAACCCACGGATATGTGTGGTGACATTGGAGTATCTAGGTGACATTAGGGTTTTGGTTGATGTGAGTCTTAAGGTGTTATTTTAGTACGAGCTCTAGGGATTTTTGTGAAACTTATAGGAATAGCCCAATAGATCGATTAGAAAGAATAACTTTGAGGTGGTTTCATACCCTACAATAATTTCTTTGTTTGTTCTCCACTATTAGTGACTTTGGAGTCACTCTTTGTTGCACGTTGAGGGATTGTTATATGATCCAATTATGTTATCATTGTTGAGAGAACTTGCACTAGTGAAAGTATGAACCCTAGGCCTTGTTTCGAAGCATTGCAATACCATTTTTACTCACATTTGTTACTTGCTACCTTGCCGGTTTTATATTTTCAGATTACAAAAACATATATCTACTATCCATATTGCACCTGTATCACCATATCTTTGCCAAACTAGTGCACCTATACAATTTACCATTGTATTGGGTGTGTTGGGGGCACAAGAGACTCTTTGTTATTTGGTTTCAGGGTTGTTTGAGAGAGACCATCTTCATCCTATGCCTCCCACGGATTGATAAACCTTAGGTCATCCACTTGAGGGAAATTTTCTACTGTCCTACAAAACTCTGCACTTCGAGGCCCAACACGAGTCTACAAGAAGAAGGTTGTGTAGTAGACATCAAGCTCTTTTCTGGCGCCGTTGTCGTGGAGGTTAGTGCTTGAAGGTATATCTTTAGATCTTGCAATCGACTCTTTTACTTTCTTGTTTTATCACTAGTTTAGTCTATAAAAGAAAGCCACAAAAAAAATGAATTGAGGTTGCCTCATATGCTTCATCTTTTTAATGTCTTTCGTGAAAATAAGGATTCCGATAATTGTGTCAAAGTATTAGAAGAAGAATGCAATAAAATGTTTGGCATACAATCTTTGAATGATGAGCATTATTGCAATGTTGGTAGTATGAATTCTTTGAATATCCATAGTACTAATGATGATTGCATTAGTCATGATAAAAATGTTTCTTATAAACATGTCGAATTTTGTGGAGTGCATAGAGTTTTTGTTACATACCAAAAAGGGAAGATAGATTTTGCGAGAGGCATAAGTATTTAGAAACTAAATGGTTGCAAGAGAGGCTAGATGCTTGTGTTGGAAAATTTAATTTTCTTCGCCATCCTTGTTAACTTTGTAATGAACATGTTCATTTAAATCTCCAATGCAAATTGTTTCATGATCAAATCATGTCCAAAAATTGTGATGACTTGATTTCCCCTGGCGTATCACAATGAACATAGTTTGCTTCTGCGTTATGAAGAAATGAAACATATAACTTAGGATATTCAAGAATTTGGCTTGAGAGAGTCCTTGATTTTGATCTAGAGGAAATTTATATGTATTTTGTGGTAAATTGTATTGAGGATCCTTATGTTGCCAATTACTTAAAGACAAGAAAACAAATAGAATATGAAGGGAATACTAATTAAAGGGAAGAGGTTTCCCATTATCCACCTATTCTTTCTTATGATGAATTAGGTAATGAGGAGGAGCTTTCTATTCAACCAATTTCATTGATAAGGAGCTCTAAAAAGAGAATTAAACCGACACATAATGTGGATAAGAAAAAGAAAAGACAGAGAAGCAAAGGTAAAATGGTATCCCTCCCAAATGATGTTGCTCCTATTATTGTCATGCCTAGCTATTACTCATTGTGATGATTATGATTGGAAAATTAATGATACTTGTTATAATCTTGAGAATCTTTTTGGCACCATCTTAGAAAATTGTGATGATAACAATTGCTATACTATTGGTGCTATCCAAACTATTAATGATGAGAGTGATTATGCTTATGATATGCAAAGGCCCAAGCTTGGGGATGCTATGTTTGAATAGAATGTCATGTTTGAGAATTTATTTGCTGCAATTAATATTTGTCCCAAGCTTCAGGATGCTATGTTTAATGAAGATGATATTTTTATTCTCCCAAGTTTTGATATGCAAATTTATTATGATGAAAGCATGCCTCCTAATTATGATTATATTGATGAAAGTGGGTTTGGAGGAGTGTCAAATTTAGGAAGTAATGATCCCACTATTTTGGAGGGTGTTGAATCTTATTGTGATAATTATGAAAGTGGATTTGGAGAGTGATGTCTACTACGCAACCTGCTCCTTGTAGACGTTGTTGGGCCTCCAAGTGCAGAGGTTTGTAGGACAGTAGCAAATATTCCTCAAGTTGATGACCTAAGATTTATCAATCCGTGGGAGGCGTAGGATGAAGATGGTCTCTTTCAAGCAATCCTGCAACCAAATAACAAAGAGTCTCTTGTGTCCCCAACACACCCAATACAATGGTGAATTGTATAGGTGCACTAGTTCGGCGAAGAGATGGTGATGCAAGTGCAATATGGATGGTAGATATAGGTTTTTGTAATCTGAAAATATAAAAACAGTAAGGTAGCAAGTGGTAAAAGTGAGCGTAAACGGTATTGCAATGCTAGGAAACAAGGCCTAGGGTTCATACTTTCACTAGTGCAAGTTCTCTCAACAATAATAACATAATTGGATCATATAACTATCCCTCAACATGCAACAAAGAGTCACTCCAAAGTCACTAATAGCAGAGAACAAACAAAGAGATTATTTTAGTGTACGAAACCACCTCAAAGTTATTCTTTCTGATCAATCTATTCAAGAGTCCGTAGTAAAATAACACGAAGCTACTCTTTCCGTTCGATCTATCATAGAGTTCGTACTAGAATAACACCTTAAGACACAAATCAACCAAAACCCTAATGTCACCTAGATACTCTAATATAACCTCAAGTATCCGTGGGTATGATTATACGATATGCATCACACAATCTCAAATTCATCTATTCAACCAACACAAAGAACTTCAAAGAGTGCCCCAAAGTTTCTACCGGAGAGTCAAGACGAAAACGTGTGCCAACTCCTATGCATAAGTTCACAAGGTCACTGAACCCGCAAGTAGATCACCAAAATATACATCAAGTAGATCACGTGAATATCCCATTGTCACCACAGATAATCACATGCAATACATACATCAAGTGTTCTCAAATCCTTAAAGACTCAATCCGATAAGATAACTTCAAAGGGAAAACTCAATCCATTACAAGAGAGTAGAGGGGGAGAAACATCATAAGATCCAACTATAGTAGCAAAGCTCGCGGTACATCAAGATCGTGCCAAATCAAGAACACGAGAGAGAGAGAGAGAGTGAGAGAGAGATCAAACACATAGCTACTGGTACATACCCTCAGTCCCGAGGGTGAACTACTCCCTCCTCATCATGGAGAGCACCGGGATGATGAAGATGGCCATCGGTGAGGGATCCCCCTCCGGCAGGGTGCCAGAATAGGGTCCTGATTGGTTTTTGGTGGCTATAGAGGCTTGCGGCGGCGGAACTCCCGATCTATTATGCTCCTGGATATTTTCGGGGTATATGAGTATATATAGGCGAAAGAAGTCGGTTAGGGGAGCCACGAGGGTCGGGGCGCGCCCAGGGGGGTAGGGCGCGCCCTGGACCCTCGTGGCCACCTCCTTGCTTCCCCTACGTCCACTCCAAGTCTCCTGGATTGCATTCGTTCCAAAAAGATTCTCCCGAAGGTTTCATTCCGTTTGGACTCCGTTTGATATTCCTTTTCTCCGAAACACTGAATAGGCAAAAATACAACAATTTGTACTGGGCATCCGGTTAATAGGTTAGTCCCAAAAATAATATAAAAGTGTATAATAAAGCCCATTAAACATCCAAAACAGATAATATAATAGCATGAATACTTCATAAATTATAGATACATTGGAGACGTATCAGCATCCCCAAGCTTAATTCCTGCTCGTCCTCGAGTAGGTAAATGATAAAAATAATAATTTATGAAGTGGTGAATGCTAGCAGGTGCACAAGTTTGATCAATGATAATTTGAATCACCTTTTCTAGCATCATTATATGTCATAACAGTAGCTCATCTCATAAAACTTCTCATAATCAAGTAGCAAGCTATTCACATGTTAAAGCATAGACCATAAACTTTCTTGAAAAACTAGCAAACTATGTTTTCAGTCATCAATCAATTGAATTCATCTTATTTTCAGGAAGGGTCTATGTAAGAGATTTGATTTAGCAAATCCCACATACTCAACTATCATATAGTCTTCCATGATTACTACCACTCAAAGCATATTTTTAGAACAAATAGCATCCATCGAATACAGAGAAAGATAGGGGCTAAATGTTTCGCCTCCCAACTTACTTATCATATAGATAATTGTCAACAATAATAATTCATGATCAAATATATTTCAGTGGCCATATATGCTTAGATCCTTCCCCATCACATGATGCTTGCCAACTAAAGAGTAGGATGGAATGAGAAGGAATACTACTGACTCTTGCATAAAAGTAAAAGATATGCCCTTCACGGAGGGAAGCAGGGATTTGCAGATGTGCCACGGCTCAAAGCTTTAAAACGGAGATGAAAATAATTTTGAGAGGTATGCTTTCATTTCCAACATAATGACTAAGAGTTCCTAATATCTTCTATACTAAATACATTATAGGCGGTTCCCAAACGGAATGGTAAAGTTTTTACTGCCCCTCCACCAACAATCACACTCCACGGCTTGTCCGAAACAACGGGTGTCGTCCAGCTAACAACAATCCTGGGGGAGTTTGGTTTAAATTATTTGCGATTTTGTTTTTGATCTTTTGATTGTAGGACTAGGCATCCCAGTTGCCAGCCACTTTCTCGTGAATGATGAGCGGAGTCCACTCATCGTGAGAATAACCCACCTAGCATGGAAGATACTGACAGCCCCTAGTCGCCACATGAGCGATTCGGGCATACAAAACAGATTATTATTTGAAGGTTTAGAGTTTACATGCAAATTTACTTGGAACGGAAGGTAAATACCGCATATAGGTAGATATGGTGGACACTCATGCAGAAACTTGGTTCAAGGATTTTGGATGCACAAGCAGTATTCCCACTTAGTACAGAAATTTTGGCTAGCAAAGGATTCTAAATAGCAAGCACCACATGTTAGAGGATCCATAACAATATAACTTCTATACAAATATACCCAAGCACAACTCATTATGTTGTCTTCCTTGTCCAACTTCAACTAATTTGCTCAGGTTTGGAAATAATTAATGGGGCTCACAATAATAGAAGATGTCCAAGATAGTATATTTATATGTGAAATCTCTCTTCCTTCAATATTCTTTCATGAATTGCTCAAGTGACCAATACAATGTTTGCTAACCTTCAATAAATTTACCACATCCACTTCTTATATGTGAAGTCATTACTCCCCATGGGATAAGCATATGAAACCATTTACTCATAGGATATAAGTGAAGCACACGAGTAAATGACAAACTACTTCCAAAAAGATATAAGTGAAGATCAATGAGTAGTTAAATAATTATGTAGCTATGTGAAGACTCTCTCTCATTTCAGAATTTCAGATCTTGGGATATTATTCAAATAGCAAGCAAAACAAAATAAAACGACATTTCAAGGATAGCACTCATCATGTGAACAAGCAAAAACTTAGGCTCAACCGATACTAACCGATAATTGTTGAAGAAGAAAGGTGGGATGCCTACCGGGGCATCCCCAAGCTTAGGTGCTTGATACTTCTTAGAATATTATCTTGGGGTGCCTTGGGCATCCCCAATCTTGAGCTTTTGTGTCTCCTTAATTGCTCTCATATCACGGTTTTCCTAAATCTCAAAAATGATGAACGAAGACGAAAGAGGGGATGCCATCCGGGGCATCCCCAAGCTTAGGCTCTAGGTTGTCCTTGAATATTACCTAAGGGTGCCTTGGGCATCCCCAAGATTAGGCTCTTGCCACTCCTTATTCCATAGTCCATCGAATCTTTACCCAAAACTTAAAAACATAACAACACAAAACTCAACAGAAAACTCGTAAGCTCCGTTAGTATAAGAAAACCACCACTTAGTTACTGTTGTGAACTCATTCTAAATTCATATTGGTGTAACATCTACTGTATTCTAACTTCTCTATGGTTCATACCCTCTGATACTACTCATAGATTCATCAAAATAAGCAAACAACACATAGAAAACAGAATCTGTCAAAAACAGAACAGTCTATAGTAATCCGTATCATTCGAATACTTCTGTAACTCCAAAAATTCTTAAATATGTTGGTGGACCTGAGGAATTTTTTTATTAATCATATGCAAAAAGAATCAACCTAAAATCACTCTCCAGTAAAAAATGGCAGCTAATCTCGTGAGCGCAAAAGTTTCTATTTTTTACAGCAAGATCGCATAGACTTCACCCAAGTCTTCCCAAAGGTTCTACTTGGAACAAAAACTAACTAAAACATAAAACCACATCTAATCAGAGGCTAGATGAATTATTTATTACTAAACAGGAACAGAAATCAAATAACAAAAATAAAATTGGGTTGCCTCCCAACAAGCGCTAATGTTTAACGCCCCTAGCTAGGCATGATAATTTCAATGATGCTCACATAAAAGATAAGAATTGAAACATAAAGAGAGCATCATGAAGAATATGACTAGCATATTTAAGTCTATCCCACTTCCTATGCATAGAGATTTTGTGAGCAAACAACTTATGGGAACAATAATCAACTAGCATAGGAAGGCAAAACAAGCATAACTTCAAAAGTTTCAACACATAGAGAGGAAACTTGATATTATTGCAATTCCTACAAGCATATGTTCCTCCCTCATAATAATTTTCAGTAGCATCATGAATGAATTTAACCATATAACCAGCACATAAAGCATTCTTTTCATGTTCTACTTGCATAGAAATTTTACTACTCTCCACATAAGCAAATTTATTCTCATGAATAGTAGTGGGAGCAAACTCAACAAAATAACTATCATGTGAAGCATAATCCAATGGAAAATTAAAATCATGATGACGAGTTTCATGGTTATCTTTATTCTTTATAGCATACATGTCATCACAATAATCATCATAAATAGGAGGCACGCTTTCATCATAATAAATTTGCTCATCAAAACATGGGGGACTAAACATATCATCTTCATCAAACATAGCATCCCCAAGCTTGTGGCTCTGCATATCATTAGCATCATGGGTATTCAAAGAATTCATACTAACAACATTGCAATCATACTCATCATTCACATATTTAGTGCCAAACATTTTAATGCATTCTTCTTCCAACATTTTGGAACAATTATCAAAATCCTTATTTTCATGAAAGATATTAAAAAGATGAAGCATATGAGGCACCCTCAATTCCATTTTTTTTGTAGTTTTCTTTTAGAAACTAAACTAGTGATAAAACAAGAAACTAAAAGATCCGATTGCAAGATCTAAAGATATACTTTCAAGCACTCACCTCCCCAACAATGGTGCCAGAAAAGAACTTGATGTCTACTATGCAACCTTCTCCTTGTATACGTTGTTGGGCCTCCAGGTGCAGAGGTTTGTAGGACAGTAGCAAATTTCCCTCAAGTGGATGACCTAAGGTTTATCAATCCGTGGGAGGCATAGGATGAAGATGGTCTCTCTCAAGCAATCCTGCAACCAAATAACAAAGAGTCTCTTGTGTCCCCAACACACCCAATACGATGGTGAATTGTATAGGTGCACTAGTTCGGCGAAGAGATGGTGATACAAGTGCAATATGGATGGTAGATATAGGTTTTTGTAATATGAAAATATAAAAATAGCAAGGTAGCAAGTGGTAAAAGTGAGCGTAAATGGTATTGCAATGCTAGGAAACAAGGTCTAGAGTTCATACTTTCACTATTGCAAGTTCTCTCAACAATAATAATATAATTGGATCACATAACTATCCCTCAACATGCAACAAAGAGTCACTCCAAAGTCACTAATAGCGGAGAACAAACGAAGATATTATTGTAGGGTACGAAACCACCTCAAAGTTATTCTTTCCGATCAAACGATTCAAGAGTCCATAGTAAAGTAACACGAAGATATTCTTTCCGTTCGATCTATCATAGAGTTTCGTACTAGAATAACACCTTAAGACATAAATCAACCAAAACCCTAATGTCACCTAAATACTCCAATATCACCTCAAGTATCCGTGGGTATGATTATACGATATGCATCACACAATCTCAGATTCATCTATTCAACCAACACAAAGAACTTCAAAGAGTGCCCTAAAGTTTCTACCGGAGAGTCAAGACGAAAACATGTGCCAACCCCTATGCATAAGTTCACAAGGTCACTGAACCCACAAGTTGATCACCAAAACATACATCAAGTAGATCACGTGAATATCCCATTGTCACCACAGATAAGCACATGCAAGACATACATCAAGTGTTCTCAAATCCTTAAAGACTCAATCCGATAAGATAACTTCAAAGGAAAAATTCAATCCATTACAAGAGAGTAGAGGGGGAGAAACATCATAAGATCCAACTATAATAGCAAAGCTCGCGACACATCAAGATCGTGCCAAATCAAGAACACAAGAGAGAGAGAGAGAGAGAGAGAGAGAGAGAGAGAGATATCAAACACATAGCTAATGGTACATACCCTCAACCCCGAGGGTGAACTACTCCCTCCTCGTCATGGAGAGTGCCGGGATGATGAAGATGGCCACCGATGAGGGATCTCCCCTCCGGCAGGGTGCCGAAACAGGGTCCCGATTGGTTTTTGGTGGCTACAGAGGCTTGCAGCGGCGGAACTCCCGATCTATTGTGCTTCTAGATGATTTCGGGGTATATGAGTATATATAGGCAAAAGAAGTCGGTCAGGGGAGCCATGAGGGGCCCACAAGGGTGGGGGCGCCTAGGGGGTAGGGCGTGCCCTGGAACCTCGTGGCCACTTTGTTGCTTCCCTGACGTCCACTCCAAGTCTCCTGGATTGCGTTTGTTCCAAAAAAGATTCTCCCAAAGGTTTCATTCCGTTTGGACTCCGTTTGATTTTACTTTTCGGCGAAACACTGAAATAGGCAAAAAACAGCAATTTGGACTGGGCCTCCGGTTAATAGGTTAGTCCCAAAAATAATATAAAAGTGTATAATAAATCCCATTAAAAATCCAAAACAGATAATAAAATAGCATGAATACTTCATGAATTATAGATACATTGGAGACGTATCAGAGAGGTCGTGACATTATTTAGTGATGAATCCACTATTTCGGAAGAGGTTCCAATTGATTTATAGAAGAAAGTTCCTATCTATGATGATTATTGTGGTGACATGTATGCTATAAAGAATAATGATAACCATGAAACTTGTAATCATGATTTTAATTTTCAATTGGGTTATGCCTCACATGATAGTTATTTTATTGAGTTTGCTCCCGCTACTATTGATGAGAAGAAATTTGCTTATGTGGAGAGTAATAAAATTTATATGCTTGGGGATCATGAAAATAATGCTTTATTTGATTGTTATATTGTTGAATTCATTCTTGATGCTACTGAAAATTATTATTAGGGAGAAATATATGCTTGTAGGAATTGCAATAATATCAAGTTTCCTCTCTATGTGTTGAAAATTTTGAAGATTTGCTTGTTTTACCTTCATATGCTAGTTGATTATCGTTCTCTTAAATTGTTTGCTCGCAAAACCCCTATGCATAGGAAGTGGGTTAGATTTAAAATTTGCTAGTCATATGCTTCATGATGCTTCCAGTATGTTTCAATTCTTATCTTTTATGTGAGCATCATTGAAATCATCATGCCTAGCTAAAGGCGTTAAAGAAAAGCGCTTGTTGGGAGATAACCCAACACCATTACTTAACGTTTTTGTGTGTCCACATGATTATGCTACATTATTAATCATGTTTTATATCTTTGGTTTCAACAAAGTGCCAAGTAAAGCCTTTGGGATAGTGCGTATTATAGTTGACTTGATTCTGTGCAAAAACAGAAACTTTTACTGTGAGTCCAGGAATTTCTAAAATTCACTGGAACGTGCTTTTGATCTGAAATTTTTACACAAGATTTATATACAAATTTCCTAGATTTTCCTAATTTTTCAAAAATTCTGGAGTTACATAAGTATGGAAAGTTTCCAGATTACTATAGACTGTCCTGTTTTTGACATATTCTGTTTTCATTGTGTTGTTTGCTTATTTTAATGAATCTATGAGTAGTATCGGAGGGTATGAACCATGGATAAGTTGGAATATAGTATATATAACAACAATATTAATTTCGAATGAGTTCAGAACAGTACCAAAAGTGGTGATTTTTTTTCGTATACTAACGGAGCTTACGAGTTTTCTGTTGAGTTTTGTGTTGTGAAGTTTTCAAGTTTTGGGTATGGATTTGATGGACTATGGGATAAGCTGTCAGTGGAAACGACACCTATGGGATCAAAACATGATCCATACTACGGTTGCGGGGCGCGAGATTAAGAGGAGAGCGGGATCGGAGGCCAATTCAGAGCAGACGGATCGTTTACCCAGGTTCGGGCCACGTTGTGCGTAATACCCTACTCCTGCCTAAGATCTCTATTTGAGTGTTCTTATTGTTCTGGAGCTAGCTACAACAAGCGTAACTTGTCCAAAGATCTAAATCCTTCTCCTGGATGCCTTGGGCCTCCTTTTATAGGCAAGGGGGTCGCGATAGGGGCACCAGGAGGTGGCATCGGGGTACTGTGTTTAAGCCTATCGATAGCCATATGGGACAAGGCGCATTAAATGTGAACCCATGTCCCGTCCGCTGCCGCTCCACCCTGCTTCGACATGCGCCCGAGCCAGCAAGGCGTGTGGTGCCATGTAGACTAGCAGGCAGCTGAGGTGGCGCCATGTAGGCTGGCAGGCAGCTGAGGTGGTGCGGTGGTAGGGCCTTCACGAAGATTTGCATGACACCACGTAGGCATGCGCTGAGTTGGCCTAGAAGCCCCCTGTTGACACGCAGGTGCCTGCCCAACTGGTGGGCTGACAGCTGCATAGGTAATGGGGGCGGGACCGTGGCAGGCGTGGGCCTGGCTGTAGATGTCACAGATGTCCTCGGCAAGGGCCTTGCCAGGGCCCCGGCAAGGGTCTTGCCACGGCGTCGTAGTCGTCCCCGGCAAGGATGCTGCCAAATGTCTTGTGCGCTTCTGCATCAAGGATCTTGCCGTGGTTCGTTGCCTTCCATTCCTCCTCTGATTTGGAGTATCTCTTGTCTTCACAAAGATCTGCATGTCACCGCAGAAGTGCCTGCCGAGCCCTGGTCCCAATGAAGTTGGGAGACTGGGGCTCAAGGGTGGTGCGTCGTGGTGACGTGGGGCTGGGCAAGTTGCCCCGGCAAGACTCTTGTCGGGGCCGTGGATCCCGCCCCAGCAAGGCTCTTGCCGAGGAGAATCGCCTTGTCCTCTTGGTCTTCTGGTATTGGCGCTGTGTTGATTGTTTCTGTAGTCCCCCCCCCCCCCTTGCCCTTCTTAGTGTGGTTGTGGCCACGCGGCTTCGACTGCCCATGCACTTAGTAAGGGGTACAAAGTAGTGCCCCTACTTTAGTACACCGACAAGAGCCCCTGGGCCTGGGCCACACATAAGTGCGACACGTTTGTTGGGCTAGGCCCAAAAGTAGTGTGCAGGCAGGCGGGGCGGTTTTTTCACCGCAGTAACTTTTCGCCCGCTGCGCTTCCCCATGACCCGCATTGAATGCGCGACGTGGGGGTCGTGCGTGACGTGGGGGGCATGCATTGAGCGGTTGCTGCAGGCATGTGTCACGTTGCAATAAATGGAAAAGAGTTGGCCCGCGTCTTCCCCATAAGAAGGAATAACCGTGGGCGTGCGGCTCATTTACCCTTTGCTTTTCCCCCAATCTTGGCATCGCCGTCCTCGTCTTCTTCTTCCTGAAGCCCCTGCTCGCTGCCGCCGCTTCCCCCATTGCCCTCGGCCCCTTGCTCCCTCCCCAGCTGCCATGGCGCCTAAATCTGGCAAGGGCAAGGGCGCAGACAAGGATATGAAGGAGAAGGAGATGCCGGAGAGCGAGGCGGCGGTGCGACGGGCGCAGTCCACCTACTTCGTCTCGTCGTTGGTCGATGCCTTCGAGCTCACGGATTATTTCAAGCCTCTGTGGGGGGCGGTGACGGCGACGCATCCCGCCACACGCACCCCCCCTGCAGATTGCAACAGGCGCGGCCAGGAACTATACCCATTCTTTGTTGACTTCTTCTACTGCGGGCTCTGCCCCCCTTTCTTCGACTTCTTCAATGATATCATGCGTACTTTCGGCTTCATCCTTCTGGACCTCATGCCGAACGCGTGGTGTACTTAGCGTGCTTTTCCCACCTCTACGAGGGTTTCGCCGGAGTAGTGCCCAGCACGGCGCTTTTCCGCCATTATTTCTCCCCCCCGTGTCCAGCCTGGGGGTGCCCTTTCTGGAACCGTCGCCTGGATCCCGAGGGCCCAGGAAAGGGGTGCGTACCCAGATGGCACCACGAAGGAGAGGTGGGAAGAATGGCAGGGCCCGTGGTGCTGGATCATGGAGGAGGACCCATCGGAGTTCTGCCAGAGAGTTCGTCGGGAGCCGCTGCCCCGCGACACAGACTGGAGCGACCTCGACCCTAACGACAAGAAATTCTCGATTGCCACCACCAGGATTCGCCGCCTTACTGAGGCCGGGCTCATCCTGGAGATGATTGTAGCGGATTTCATCTGCCGTCGAATTGCTCCGCTGCACAAGAAGGGGAGGTTGGCCTGGGACTTCAGGAATGCGGCCGATATCATGAGGCTCCGCACCGGCCTGCAGAACATCCTCACAGTGCTGGGACACTCCTGGTACCGCCGGAGGCTCTTCCAGCTCGACGTGTTCGCCGATGGCAGGGTGGAGAGGACCGACATGGCGGTGAAGTCTGGAAAGGTCATCAAAGGGCCCTTATTAGGGCTGCCGCTGGGTGTGGTCCTGCTGAGCAACAACACCCGGCAGGCCCAAATCCTCGCCATGATGCCAGCCTTCAACGCGCACGGTCTTGACCCAAACTGGGTCGAGCCCCCGGCACAGCAGGTGGAGAACTTCTTCGACAACCTCGTCGAAGAACTTGCTCACGATGAGCCAGTGCTCATCCAGGACACCACCCAGGAGGAGATGAACTACGTCGCCTATAGGGCGGTGGAGGCGAAGCTCGCCAGGATGGCCAGCGACACTGGTGGGGTGGAGAACGAGGCCGCTATGTCCGCAGAGGAAAAGGAACTCGCCCAATGGGTGGAGGCCGCCCAAGGGGCGGGCGGCGGCAGCGAAGCCCCTCCTGCCAGGGATGTGGTTGAAGAATCATCCAAGGAGGAGGCAGAGACCGTCAACCCCTCGGCCGCGAAGAAAAGACGCACCCTACGCCGGGCCAGCTCTGGCGAGCCGGTCCGACGAGGTAGGGGCGAGCCGCGGCAGGTGGCGCCAACGGGAGCCGCGCGCATGACACGGGCCGTGGAGGCGAAGAAGAGAGCCGCGATTGGGAAGAAGACGATGGCTGCCTCTTCTTCGTCCAAATGCTACCGGACTCCATCGCCTTCTCCTCCCCCAGCAAGCGCGAACACGAACGTTGCCTTCGACTTTTCGTCCCTTAGCCCGAGGAGGAAAAGGAAGGCGATAGACGAGGAGACAGAGGAGGAGTGAGCATCCTATCCCCGTCATTCCTGTCTTTCCTAGCAGAGTTGTTTGTCTTGATTTGTCTATGGCTTGGCAGGGACACGGAGACGTTGGCCTAGCGGGTGAGGAAGAGGGCGAGGGCCTCGGCAAGCAGCCAGCCCCCGGCAGGCACTCCAGGCGCACCGCTGGTGGTGGAGAGCAGCCCAGACGACAGTAGCCCGCGGCGCAGCCCCCACCTCAGCCCCCAGCGTAAGTTTACCACATGTTCCTTGTCAACGCATGCTGGGAAGGGTGATCTTTTTGGCACTGACCTTGTTATGGCCGCAAGAGAAGGACGATAGGAGGAGGACCCAATGGGGGCCAACCCCAACATGCCGCCTCCATCAACCACACCGCCCCGTGGGGCGTCCCTGGCAAGGGCGCCAACCACCGAGCCCAAGCACACGGAGGAAGAGGAAGGGAACCTAGGCGCTGGCGGGTCTACCCCGGCACCAGAAGTTGGTGGGAAGAGAGCCATCTCTCCCCAGCCTGGCACCGGTGAGCCCATCCATCCCCTGTTTTTGCCATTTTCTTCTGCTCTCTTTTTCTTTTTCTTGGTTTGGCTCTGCCTCATCCTCCATTCTGGTATCCAGGCGTTCCCTCGGCGGACCAGGGGACCACCGACGCCACCATCGAGGAGATCGCCAAGGATGCGGAGGCCGAAGCCACCAAGACTGTCACCGAGGAAGCCGCCAAGGATGCGGAAGAGGCTACCGCAGGGTCTGCCGAGGAGTCCGGCAAGGCCACCGATGAGGAGGCCGGCAAAAGGCCTGTCGGGGACGCCGGCAAGGGGTCTACCGGGGACACCGACAAGGGTGCTGCTGCCGAGGAGGAGGCCGACAAGGGGCCTGCCGGGGACATCGGCAGGAGCGCTGCTGCCGAGGAGGAGGTGGTCGATGATCAACCCTCCTCCTCCGCTGCCTCCGGCTCCGGCAGGTACCTGAAGGTGGGCGACAACTTGTTCGTCCAACTTCCAGGGACGACGAGCACCGAAGCACCCGCCGAGGGGGAATTTTTGATGATGAGGTGCTCGCCGCCGCCAACCTCGAGGTTGTTGACGAGCCGAGCTCTGGTGGCGGCTCTCAAGAGGAGCGGCTCCTCCAGGCCATAAGTACCAACTTCAACAAGCTCCAGGCGCTCCACCGCGCCGGTCTGGACCAGGCGAGGACCAAGGAGGCGGTGGTGAACAAGATGGAGGCTGACCTCGAGAAGCATGCCACCGAGGCGCAGGCCTGGTTCCGCCAGGCCCATGAGGAGCTGAAGGCCGCCCAGGAGCAGCTGGATGAGCGCAAACAAGAGCTCATCTTCAAGCAGTCCGACATCGAGAAGGCCCAGGAGATGGCGAATGCACAGGCCGACAATGACGAGGCCATCCGGCACCAACGCGAGGCTGCACTGAACTCCTATGAGGAGGATCTTACCGCGCACGAGGCGATGCTTGCCGCCAAACTCCACAGCAAGGATGAGGAGGTCGAGAAGCTTGCCACGACACGGACCCAAGAGCTAGAGCATAAGCACAAGGAAGTGCTCGATGCCCATGCCCTGGCCCACGGCAACAAGGTGAAGGAGTTGGAGACAGAGCGAGACGGCCTGGCGAAGCAAAACCTGGAGCTATCCTCGGAAAAGAACACACTTAACGATGCCCTGGTCGAGGCACAATCCGAGGTCCTTAGCAGAGCTGAACAGCTTTCCACCGCCAACGACACCATCAAGGACCTGAATCTTAAGCTGGAAGGCCTTGAGGGGGCGCTCGAGGAGGCCAAAACCCGGGAGGGACCCTGACCCAGCGCCTGGCGGAGGAGGAGCAGCTCCGAGTGAATGTGGCCGCCAATCTCAAAGACCAGGTTGATGGTGAGAAGCATTGGATCGGCCGTCTTGTCGCCGTTGCCAACAGAATCACCGAGCAACTGGCCAACATGAAGATGTCGGACGTGAAGTATGCCCCGGAACCAAATCTGAGCCCCAACGCCAGTCTGACCATCTTTTTTGAGAGTGTCCTTAGAGCTCTGGAGAGGCTTCACTCCAATCGGGCGAGACGCTTTGCCAGGGCGCCATGACCAAGATCCTCACCAAGCTGGCGCACCAGAACCCCAGCCTCGACTTCGATGCCTCGCTAGATAACTTGCTGGGCGATGCGGACCTCGCAGTGCTCGAGAAGCGCATCGAGCTCGTCATCAGCCGCATCAGCGGGATCCAGTGGCTGGTGGGCCAGCGCGGGGACTAGACGCCCCGTTTCTTGCTATCGCTGCAGGTTCATGACCAAGACAATTCATATCTTTAGTTAGAACCGCAGCAACAATTGATGTAGTATGACTCTGCAGTACTTTTAATATGGTGCATGTTGATACGTCTCCAACGTATCTACTTTTCCAAACACTTGTGCCCTTGTTTTGGACTCTAACTTGCATGATTTGAATGAAACTAACCCAGACTGACGCTGTTTTCAGCAGAACTACCATGATGTTGTTTTATGTGTAGAAAAGAAAGGTTCTCGGAATGTCCTGGAAATCCACAGAGGCACTTTTCAGATTTAATAAGAATTTTTGGCGAAAGAATCAAGGCCAGGGGGCCCACGGGCTGTCCACGAGACAGGGGGCGCCCCCCTAGGGCGCGCCCTCTTATCTCGTGGGCCCCCTGGACCTCCTCCGACCTCAACTCCAACTCCATATATACCATCTCGGGGAGAAAAAAATCAGGGAGAAAGTTTCATCGCGTTTCACGACACGGAGCCGCCGTCAAGCCCTAATCTCTCTCGGGAGGGCTGATCTGGAGTCCGTTCAGGGCTCCGAAGAGGGGGATTCGACGTCGTCGTCATCATCAACCATCCTCCATCACCAATTTCATGATGCTCGCCGCCGTGCGTGAGTAATTCCATCGTAGGCTTGCTGGACGGTGATGGGTTGGATGAGATTTACCATGTAATCAAGTTAGTTTTGTTAGGGTTTGATCCCTAGTATCCACTATGTTTTGAGATTGATGTTGCTATGACTTTGCTATGCTTAATGCTTGTCACTAGGGCCCGAGTGCCATGATTTCAGATATGAACCTATTATGTTTTCATGAATATATGTGTGTTCTTGATCCTATCTTGCAAGTCTATAGTCACATAATTATGTGTTATGATCCGACAACCCCGAAGTGACAATAATCGGGATACTTCTCGGTGATGACCGTAGTTTGAGGAGTTCATGTAATCACTATGTGTTAATGCTTTGGTCCGGTTCTCTATTAAAAGGAGGCCTTAATATCCCTTAGTTTCCACTAGGACCCCGCTGCCACGGGAGGGTAGGACAAAAGATGTCATGCAAGTTCTTTTCCATAAACACGTGTGACTATTTACGGAATACATGCCTACATTACATTGATGAATTGGAGCTAGTTCTATATCACCCTATGTTATAACTATTGCATGAGGAATCGCATCCGGCATAATTATCCATCATTGATCCATTGCCTACGAGCTTTTCATATATTGTTCTTCGCTTATTTACTTTTCCATTGCTACTGTTACAACTACTACGAAAACCCAAAAACATTTACCTTTTCTGTTGCTACTGTTACCATTATTATCATACCACTCTTGCTACTAAATACTTTGCTTCACATACTAAGTTATCCAGGTGTGGTTGAATTGACAACTCAACTGCTAATACTCAAGAATATTCATTGGCTCCCCTTGTGTCGAATCAATAAATTTGAGTTGAATACTCTACCCTCGAAAGCTCTTGCGATCCCCTATACTTGTGGGTTATCAAGACTAATTTCTGGCGCCGTTGTCGGGGAGCATAGCTCTATTCTCTGAGTCACTTGGGATTTATATTTGTTGATCACTATGAAGAACCTGAAAGACGCTAAGACCAAGATTTTGCCGTCAACTACGAGGGGAGGTAAGGAACTGCCATCTAGCTCTGCACTAGATTCTCCTTCCGTTATTAGTAGGCTTGCGACACCTAAACCTACTACTGGTATGAATTCTGATATGTCGCATGTTATTGATGATGCCACTTCTGCTATGCATGATGAAACTACTTCTGTGCGTGATACTACTTTGCCATTAGGTGAATTTCTTGATGAACAACTTGCTAGAGTTATATTGAAGATGCTATTGATGATAGTGATGATGAACGTTCCCCCAATGGTTATGCGTTACCTGTTGTTCCTAAGGGTTATGTTATGAACAAAGAAGTTGTTGAAGCTATTCTTGCTTGCAATGATAGAAATGATCTTAAGAAATTATTAGCTAAATGGAAGCAGCAGTCTCTAAATGCTAGAATGAAACCCGATCCTACTTTTGCTACTTCACCTATCTGTGTTACTGATAAGGATTATAAATCCTCTGTTGATTCTGATATTATTACTTTAGTTGAATCCGATCCTTTTTATGGCCTTGAATCTGAAACTGTTGTGGCACATCTTACCAAGTTGAATGATATAGCCACCCGATTTACTCATGATGAGAAGTCTCGCTATTTATATATCCTTAAGATTTTCCCGTTCTCATTAAAGGGTGATGCTAAGACTTGGTATAATTCTCTTGCTCCTGGTTGTGTGCGTAGTCCCCAGGATATGATTTATTACTTCTCTGCTAAATATTTCCCCGCTCATGAGAAACAAGCTGCCTTGCGGGAAATATATAATTTTGTGCAAATCAAAGAAGAGAGTGTCCCACAAGCTTGGGGGAGGCTTCTCCGGTTGCTTTATGCTTTGCTTGATCATCATCTTAAGAAAAATGAAATAGTTGATATCTTTTATAATGGACTAACCGATGCTTCCAAGGACCACTTGGATAGTTGTGCTAGTTGTGTTTTCAGGGAAAGAACAGTCGACGAAGCTGAAATATTATTGAATAATATGTTGACTAATGAAAATAATTGGACTCTTCCTGAGCCAGTTCCTGAAGTAATTCCTGAACCAATTGAGCCAACTCCTGAGCCTATTCCTAAACCCACTTCGAAGAAGAGAGGTGTTTTATTTCTCAGTCCTGAAGATATGCAAGAGGCAAAGAAATCAATGAAAGAAAAAGGTATTAAAGCTGAAGAAGTCAAGAATTTACCACCTATTGAAGAAATACATGGTCTTAATTTACAGCCTGAAGAACCACATTGTCTTGATAACCCGACACAGGTAGTAAAGGTAAATTCTCTCTATAGATATGATAAAGTTGAAATACCCTCTACTAAATTTCATAGGCCATGCTTAGATGAATTTGATGACTTTATGGCTAGACAAGAAAGTTTTAATGCTTATGTTGGGAGAGAGTTAAAGAATAATGCTTTCGAGATAGGACGCGTAGGTGATAATCTGGCTAGAGTTAAAGATGAACTTCACCGCGTCAGCAAATATGCTTCTATGGTTGCTACTCAAGCTGAGCAAGTGCTCAAGACTCAAAATGATTTGCTTGATGGATTGAATAATAAAAATGACTTTGTCGTTAGAGTGGCTACTAGAACTGGTAGAATGACTCAGGAACCTTTGTATCCTGAAGGCCACCCTAAAAGAATTGAACAAGATTCTCAGAATAATAATCTAGATGTTCCTAGTTCTTCTAAGAAGAAGAAAATGAAGAATGAAAGGAGTGTGCAAACTTCTAGTGAACCTAATGCTGATATACTTGAGAATCCCAATGATACTTGTATCTCTGATGCTGAAACACAATCCGGATATGAACATGAACCTGATGTTAGTGCTAATAATGATGTTCATGTAGATGCTCAACCTAGTAATAACAATGATATAGAGATTGAACCTGCTATTGATCTTGATAACCCACAATCAAGAAACCAACGTTATGATAAGAGAGATTTTGTTGCTAGGAAGCACGGTAAGGAAAGAGAACCATGGGTTCAGAAACCCATGCCCTTTCCTCCTAAACCATCCAAGTCAAAGGATGATGAGGATTTTGAGCGCTTTGCTGAAATGATTAGACCTATTTTCTTACGTATGCGCTTAACTGATAGGCTTAAAGTAAATCCTTATGCTAAGTATATGAAGGATATCATCACAAATAAAAGAAAGATACCGGAAGCTGAAATTTCCACCATGCTTGCTAATTACACTTTTAAGGGTGGAATACCAAAGAAACTTGGAGATCCGGGTGTACCAACTATACCATGCTCCATTAAACGAAATTATGTTAGAACTGCTTTATGTGATCTTGGAGCCGGTGTTAGTGTTATGCCTCTCTCTTTATATCGTAGACTTGAATTGAATAAGTTGACACCTACTGAAATATCTTTGCAAATGGATGATAAATCAACTGCTATACCTGTTGGTATTTATGAGGATGTGCCTGTTGTGGTTGTAAATGTCACTATCTTAACGGACCTTGTTATTCTTGATATTCCCGAGGACGATAGTATGTCTATTATCCTTGGTAGACCTTTTCTTAATACTGCAGGGGCTGTTATTGATTGCAACAAAGGCAATGTCACTTGTCATGTTAATGGCAATGAGCATACGGTACACTTTCTGAGGAAACAATCTCAAGTTCATAGCATCAATTCTATTGAAAAAGTTCCAACTATCATTTTTGGAGGTTTTGAATTTCCTCTCCCTACTGTAAAGAAAAAGTATGATATTCTTATTGTTGGTGATTTTCATATCCCCGTTGAGGTAACTTAGTGTTATTCGAAATTTCTCCCGTTCCGTGTTATCCGGAATGAGTTTGTTAACAAGACTTGATCAACCTTGTTAGCGGGTTCATTTTGATGATCACGAGATGGATGAAACTAGAAGGCACAACCTTCTGTACCCGCTTTTTACTTTCTATTATTTAGATTAAATAAATCAAAAATAGTATTATCCGTCTGTTTTCTGAATTATCCGTGCAATAAAAAAATTGTCTGAAAATAAAAGTGCTCCAAATGCCCTGCAAAATTAGTATGATTTTTTCTGAAATATTTGAGGATTTTAGGCACTCAAAACACTAGGAGGGCCAAGCACCAAGCCACGAGAGAGGAGGGCGCCCCCCTGTAGGGCGCGCCCCCTGTCTCGTGGGCCCCTGGTGACTCCTCTCCACTTATGCCAGCAACCACACACTTCATCTTCTACCCAAAAAAATCCTCATCCAGCTCAAGCACGAGTTCTAGCTCGTTTTGCTGCGATTTTCGATCTCTTAGCTCAAAGCTCCATTCACAAAACTGTTTTGGAAGATTGTTGCTTGGTATGTGACTCCTCCGTTGGTCCAATTAATTTTTGTTCTAGTTCTTTATTTATTGCAAATCCTTGCTGTCTTGGTGACCCTGTTCTTGAGTTTGCATGTTAAATTTTTTAGGTTCGAAGCAATTCTAATGCATGATATGGGCTCTAGGCACTTGTAGGAGTAGTTGCAATCAATCTTGTTTAGTTTTATGCACTTTTATTTTGAAGTTACTTAAATTTCAGAAAATGTTGAGGAAACTTTTGAGGGGCTCTTCTAGCCAAGCTCCCAGGAAAAACAAGCTAAGGAGAAGGAAAAAAGCCAAGTATAATTTTCCTCGCTTAGCGGAAGTACGATCGTGTGAATGGCCATGTGATGATTTCTTGAAAGAGGCTGGAATTCATGAAGACTTTCATGCTTTAATCGAGACTGCAGGCCTCACCGGTTTCATCAATGACCGAATCGATCAGTATCTCTTACTCACCAATACTTTCGTGCAAAACTTTTATTTTTATCCTAAGAAGTCACCGCCTGAAGTATCATTTTATTTATATGACGAGTTCAAAGAAATGTCTTTACGTCATTTTTGCACAGTATGTAGGATACCTTATGAGGGAGAACTAGAGGAACCTCATCGTGAAGACGTGGCTGGCTTTGTTAATATTATTGCTGTAGAAGAGCCAAAGAAGGGTTCCAAAGAAGGGTTCCGAAGCAAAAGTCTGTTTTGCTGGTGTTGTTTTCTTCATGGTTAGTTCTTTCCTTTGTTCTCAATAGACCGAGCTAGTTTGTTCCATGACTAACACGGTTGGAGAAAATGAAGTTATTTTCATGGAATAATAACAATTATTGGACAGAAGAAATGGGTCCGTTGAGAACAATTTCCCCCCTAAGAAATCATTTACGTTAGTAGTTGATTTCATTATATTTTCAATAGAAAACAATTTATGGCACATAATGACTGAGCTAAATCCGGTGGATCTCGGGATAGGAGATCGTGAGCTAAGCGTCTAGACACAAGGTTTATCCAGATTCAGGCTCTTGAAGGAGATAAAACCCAACGTTCTGCTTGTGTTTATTGTTGAACTGAGTACAAAGTACATGTGATCTACTCTGATTTTGTTATATGTTCTCTACATGCCGTCCCCCCCCTCCCCCCCGGTTTATGTACTCCAAGAATTTTAAAAAGCTTCAAGAATTTGAAAAAAAATATGATTATGATTTTTTCCCACTAATTTGAAAAATATGGTGAATTTGTAAAAGAAGTTTCTCGATTCGAAACAAAAATCAAGCATTTGTTTGAAAAAGTTCACGACTCTGGAAAAAGTTTGCAGATCTGAAAAATGTTTACAAAAATGACAATTGTTCACAAATTTAAAAAAATATTCACTCATTAAAAAAAATCACAAGTATTACCTCCTTCCTGGTTTACTAGCCCCCCTTGTATTTAGGATCATATATTGACCATGATTTTAAGTAATACCTATAAGCTATACACATAAATATATATTATCAAAAAATGTGTTCAAATACAAATACAACGATATAATATTTAATGACATGCATTAATATTTTTTTAGTTAAATCTATGAAAATTGTTTGTGATGTTTTTGAAAAAAGTTCAGGAAAATGAAACAAAGAAAGAAAAAAGCAAGCAAAATACCAAAAACAAGGAAAGGAGAAAATAATGGTTGAAAGCTTCTAGAAGCTTCCCAAAACCAATATGAAGCTTCACAAAACCGGTTGATGGAAGCTTCAAGCAATCCAAAACGCAAACCTCTAAATGGTACGGACCATTAACTATGGGAGGGTGTGTGCTAACTACCAATCAGCCTATGCCGGGCGCTTTAAGCGTCAAATAGGCAATTTTAGCATTTGCACAATTTGTTTGTTCGGTCTGGAATGCCTAATTTCTGTTATGAGTCGAGTGGCCAAGTGAACATTCGTGGAAAATCTCTTATGTTCTGGACTAATTAAACACGTTCATGTGGTGCGTCTTTTCTATGGTTGCATGCAATATTTGAGTGAGTAAGCATCATCGACACGAGGCAAAAATGCAATCAATTTTCTAGAAAAGAGATAGTGGCTTTTTATTGATGCAAATTGTGTTTTTTTATGGTGGCCTTGTATTTAAAACAGGAGAGAACACCATACTTGCATGAAGTAATGATGATGGGGAGGAGGATAAGGATCCGAATGAGAGGTCAGCCTAATTTCTGATATGGGCTGTGCAGTTAAGGAAGCAGCATACCTAGGGCCAACAAAAGATGGCCCACAAGAAAAGGGGGGCCAGATATGATGGCTCTGCATTTTGCAAATGGGACCCCTGAAGTCCTCCAAGCTGGGTCGGCCCATTTATCTATTTTTTCTTTTCTGTCCACACAGGAAAAACTAACGCGCATATGGACAACTTCTCTCTTTTCTTCTTGCTTTCCTTTCCTTTCCTTTTTCCTTTTTCTTTTTTCTTTAAAATCGATGAATTTTACAAAAAGTTCTGGAAAGTTTGATGAATTCTTTTCAAATTTGATGAACTTTTTTCAAAATCGATGAATCTTTTTCAATTTGATGAACTTTTTTTTGAAATCAATGAACTTCTCTTCAAAATCGGTGAACTTTTTCAAATTCAACAAACTGTTTTTCAATTGATCAACTCTTTTACAAATTCGATGAACTTTTTTTTAAATTGATGAACTTTTTTAAATTCAACGAACTGTTTTTCTAATTGATCAACTTTTTTTCAAAATCCATGAACCTTTTTGAATTCACGATTTTTTTTGTTTTTTCCTGTTTAATTTTTTTTGTTTTTTCTTTCTCATGTGCGATCGTGTACATTGATCTCTTGTCCCTCATAAACTAACAACCCGACCACAACGCTTGCTGTGACAACTTCTCTCTTTTCTTCTTTCTTTCATTTTCTTTTTCCTTTTTTCCCCTTAAAATCAATGAATTTTACAGAAAGTTCTGGCAAGTTTGATGAACTTTTTTCAAAATCAATGAATCTTTTTCAAATTCGATGATATTTTCTTCAAAATTGATGAACTTTTTTCAACTTCAGTGAACTTTTTTTCTAATTGATCAATTTTTTTTCAAATTCATGAAATATTTTTCAAAATCCATGAACCTTTTTGAATTCATGATTTTTTTGGTTTTCCCCGTTTACTTTTTTCGTTTTTTTCTTTCTCAAATGCGATCGTGTACATGTGCCGGCCCACCAGCGCCGGCACATGGGCGCAGGGAGCTGCCCTGGCGCCTGAAGCGCTGAATAGGAGCTCCCGAATATGATCCATATTGGGCTTTCAAGCTAAAACTCATGCCCAGTTAAAGATGGACTACAAGAAAAGAGGGACCTAATATGATCCACACTGAAACGAAAGGGACGATTCTCGGGAAAAAGAAAGCTGAAACGAACGAGTCGACTATACCTCCGAGTACCCCTAAAAAAAGACTATACCTCTGAGAAGATGCAAAAATAGACAATAAAACTTGGAGATGCGGGGGATCGAACCCCGTGCCTCTCGCATGCAAAGCGAGCGCTCTACCATTTGAGCTACATCCCCTAGTGTGCTTAATTCAAAATGTACATTCTAATCAAAAAGTATTTAGTGTCACACAGTTTGCCATAGTTGATTTCACGACAAATATATGCTGAATAATACTAGAACAGGCTAGCTAGTTTTCGAATTCTTCCTGGTGAGGTCAGAGTTGGAGGCAGGATCGGGCGCACCTCAAGGTCCAGTGGCAGAATCGCGTGCAACACACATTTCAAAACAGAACTTGACTACTTGGAAGATTGGTCACTTTGGTCAACTCCGGAGTATGAAGATTGTACCAAGACAGAAACAGAAAGAGCAAAGCGGCTCCTGAAATTTCGGTAGGATCCTAGTCGGAAGTTGGAACGTACAAAGCCAGCAAGAATCTCACTGGAATTTGTGCTTCGCACTCTCTGGTGAAGGAGGGTTGAGGCCTACAGAGCTTGGGAGAGGCACAGGACGCCCCTCCAAGGGTACAGGCAGTTTAGTTTTTTCGCTTCGGAAAAAAAAAATGCACTCATGCTGGTACCAAACAGATACCTAGCCATACAGACACCGCATCTCCGGGGACATCCTCACACTAGATATATAGCTCGGAGTCAGACCTCAGACGCTGAAAAGCCAAGACTGCTGGAACGGCCGTTCCTGGTCCCAGCTCCCGACACAGTTTGCTTAGCATAACAACAGCAAAGAAATATCTTAGACCCTAAACCCAACCCATCAGTGCCGCAGTTCGTGCGTTCCATGCCATGAGGACGAGGCATGGACAAAAACAACGCCGTCTAGGTACGTCCACGCACAAAGCGGGGCGGTTTCAGCTCATGAGCTGAGTCGGCAGTGACACGAAAACGGCAACGGCTAACTAAGCCGGGGACCTAAGCCCACCATGCACTGTCGGGGACGCAATTACGAGAGCCTTTTCGCGTTGGCTACTTGTTTATCAGCGATGCTTTGCTTTCCACTGGAACGCACAAACCCTAACCAACGAAAAAGGCCATACGTATACTCTAATCGCAAGCATTACATGAAATGATAACCCGTCCTTATCCGCGGGCCGGGCCGGGGTGGAGCCCCCGCGCACGCACGCATGAATGCATGATGGCTCGATCGATCGACCTGTAATATAATCTACGA
The DNA here is from genome assembly GCF_002162155.2 of Triticum dicoccoides. Taxonomy (NCBI): domain Eukaryota; kingdom Viridiplantae; phylum Streptophyta; class Magnoliopsida; order Poales; family Poaceae; genus Triticum; species Triticum dicoccoides. Next base: position 472,206,075 of record NC_041391.1, on the reverse strand, counting down.
TCGATCGATCGTATCTCCATGCTTTGTGCCGCGCTTTGGGCGATCCCTTTTCTTTACAACATGGAGACGCCCCTTTTGCCATCAGACTCCAGCCGTGGGGAGTCAGTGGAGGTCAATTCGAGGAGCTGCTTCCTCCTCTTCTTTAGACTGATCGATCGATCTGCATGCACAAGCGTTTGGGAAAGCTGCTGGCTAGGCCGACCAGTAGGGGTTGAAGCGATCGTGCTTTTTGGCAATTGCTTGCCCCTCCTGATTAAGGAAACAACAGTGGCAAAGGATTGTCAGTGTTGGTGCTGCTGGGGGCTCCCATGGCCCATGGGGTCACATACTGCTTCCTAGATAACCACTGCTGGCGGCTGATAAGCAAGCCAGCCGCTTTATACTGATAGTGCCAGCCTCATAGTGTTAAACTTCGTGGTACTATATGCTACTGGGAATACAACGATATCACAGACCAAAACATACTAATGCCCATGAAATGATTGCAGAAAAGCCTATTATTATCAGAAAAAAATTGTGTTCAGGGCATGCCTAGGTTCCATGCTAGCTTATTTTCTTGTTGACTTGAATCTCTCATGCACTTCATTAACATGAAATGCAGTCCAGATTCTGCGGTCTTCCTACCGCCGATGTACCTTTCACGACCAAGCCGGTTACTGTCACGACAGTGCGGCGCTGTATCTTTCAGTACAGCAGGAGGACCAAGCTGCCCGTCCGTTGGTTTATCCCCTTTCTGTGTGATTCCTTCCTTGTATAGTTGGTTGATGGAGCAACGGACGATAGAGTGTGGTGCTAACCTTTCACGCTAGATTCTTCGATTCCTTTCCAATTTCGTCCCGCTTGCAGCAAACATCATACCAGACGGTCGGAACGGGGTTACGGGGGGCGTATCGAACGCTGGCCAGTTGGGTCACGTTGACCCTTCCGAAGCTTCAACGGCCAAACTGTCCTAACATTCCTCCTACGCAACACGCAATAGCACAAGTATGCATAATAACTAAGCAAGCAACGCACAAAAATAATCCTGGACCACCGGTGACTGTAACTCCAACACACCGGATTATATTAATTATATGTTGGGAATCTCTAACTCTTCGCCTAAACACCTATAAGGGCATCTCCAACACCGACGCACAAACAGTCCGCATATGTTTGGACCGTGGAAGCCAATCAATCTGCTTGACGGTCCGGACATATTTGCTCCCGCAAAGTAGAGACAAAGAGTGTGTGTGTCCTCCCGGTCCCACTTTCTTCCACACCGTCACTTCTCGCAACCTCCGCCTCCGCTGTCACTATATCTCTTCCGTCGCCACACATGTATTGCCGGACGTTCGCCACCAACACCGATACACCCGCTTGCCTTTTAGGACGGCGTTGTCCCCTCCCCTGGAGGCGTTTGTACCCAGGTACACTCCACCACCCTGTTCGGTCATATGCCATTGAGCTTATTTTCAGACACCATGTCGTTTTTTCAGAGCAAGAAGGATGCGAGATACTCAACCATGGAGGATGAGCTGTTGTGCGATGTGTGGTCGGTCGTATCCTTAGATTTCGTAGGCAGAAGCAGAGGGGGAATATTCTGGCAGCAAGTGCATGAATCGTTTCATGCACGAAAGCACAACGTGCCCTACGACATGCACATAATCCATGATCGCAATGTGAGGTCGTTATCGTATCGATGGTACGCCATCTAGAAAATCGTCACCAAGTTTTGTTACGTAGTTGCTCAGCTGGAAACAAGATAACCATTGCACGCGACAAAGGAGATCATAAGTTTTGCTTATTCTTGCTCAACTTGTTGATTGAATCATTCATTCACTCGATGTTGCTCTACATATTGTGTAGCCCGTACGCTGCCGTAATGTACCACAAGACAGAGGGTTGACCATTTACGTATACACACTGTTGCATGAAGCTGAAGGGGCAGTGTGAGTGGGACGACATGATCCGTTAACTTATTGGACATCGAAGTTGAGACACTAGACTTATGTGCATGCTATGTATGGATGATTTGTGCTATTTTCTTTCAGAATTTTGATGAATATCAGCCGATTTGCATGAATTTCGTTTGCTAAGTCGAAACCCGGTTTGAAATGTATGCGGACAACATTGGATGGCGGTCTCCGGCATTCGTGTCA
>NC_041391.1:472202917-472203841 GCF_002162155.2 Triticum dicoccoides | reverse complement strand
CTCCGTCCGTGGATGCATGCAGGAGGAAATTTGCGAGTCAGCGTTGAGATGCCCTAACTCCTTAAATAATTCATCCTTTTGCAAAGTTAAAACACTACATCTAATATAATTAAAACACTCAGTTTAAAGGACTAAAACACTAATTTGAGATAAAGTTGCATTACAAAGTGGTTATATAGGGGTAGAAAAGTTGATTATTGACTTTTTAAAAACTAAACTCATGAATTATTATGGCTTGGGAGAAGCGCTAGTTGCTCCCATCACCACGACAGAAGGGCGCATGCATACGTGACGAGTTCACTCGTCATCCATGCACGACTGTTTGACGGTCCGGCGAGCAATCTTCATCGAGGTCGAAGACATCATATTCAATGGGCAAGGTTCAACATGGTGCAAGTCGTCTCAGTGAATGACACCATATTCATGTCGAATGGACGCCATCTGATGGACTACCTCTCCTCCGTCAAACACACTTGTTTCTCCTCATAATGGAGCCACACGTCGCGGTCCCTCTCAGCCTTTAACTCCTCGTCGGCACCGGTGTGCTTGAAGATTTCATCAGACAGACGACCGATGCGTAGCGCTCATCCCAAGCCTCCTTAATAGTGAGCCGACAGGGAGCACATAGTGGCTGATATGAGCTACGTGTCGATCTCTCTTATATCCTACTCACACGAGATCTGCTCGTAGCCGTGCTGGATATCCCACTCAATGGGATGTGTTTTGGGTTCCAATTCGGGAGCTCATTGAGGGCATGATCTCATGTGCAACCTCAACGCATAACGGCGATCCTCCTCCTCGTCCACCATCTGCTCCTCATCCTCCGAGAGTGGCACCTAGTCCGGACGAGGGGAAGCGACATGGCGACGGGAGCGAAGTGGATGCTAACTTGCTGAGGGTGGAGGTGAGCTATTCGGACATAGC
>NC_041391.1:472190442-472202648 GCF_002162155.2 Triticum dicoccoides | reverse complement strand
TCGATATGGAGCTGAAAGTGCTAGTTATCGACTAGAGGGGGGTGAATAGGCGATTTTTATCAAAGTCTTCAAAACGTGGAAGTTTCAAAGACATACAATAGAAATGACCTAATTGATACGCAGCGGAAGATAAACTATAACAAGCAAGCCATAGTCAAGTATGCAATAATGTGAACGTACAAAGACTAATAGCAGCTAGGTAGTAAGGATCAGGATGGAAGATAGTATGGAGCCAATCAACGATAGTAGTCAAGCAATGAAGTCAAACAGATAAGACAAATAAGCAATGACTTCACGAAGACAAACTCAAAGTAAAGGAGGGAAGGGATAGAACCAGTCACTTGTTGAAGACACGGGATTTGTTGGACCAGTTCCAGTTGCTGTGACAACTGTACGTCTGGTTAGGGAGGCTGAGATTCAACTCATAAGACCGCGTCTTCACCTTATTCCCCTTGAGCTAAGGACACACAGTCCTCGCCCAATCACTCTGGTAAGTATTCAAGGTAGACTTCCGAACCTTCACAGACTTCGTTCACCGGCAATCCACAATGACTCTTGGATGCTCAGAACGCGACGCCTAACCGGCTGGAGGATACACAGTCCTCAAGTGTAATAAGTCTTCAGGTCACACAGACAGAAAGACTTCAGTGATGCCTAACACTCTTTGGCTCTAGGTGTTTGGGCTTTGTCCTCGCAAGGATTTCTCTCTCAAAAGCTTCGAGGTGGGTTGCTCTCAAAACGACAAAAGCCGTAAACTAACTCTGAGCAGCCACCAATTTATGGTGTAGGGGGTGGGCTATTTATAGCCACAAGGCAACCCGACCTGGTATGTCCGAAATGACCTTGGGTCACTAAGGAACTGACACGTATTCCAACGGTCAGATTTCAAACACACACGGCAACTTTACTTGGGCTACAAGTAAAGCTGACTCATCCAGCTCTGGATAAGATTTGCTCTCATTGTCTTCGCTCGAAGACATAGGATTTGGGTTGAGCATCACTTCAGTCACTCTGACTTTGTTCACTTGGACCCCACTTAACAGTATGGTGGTTCTTATGACTCAACAAAGAAGAAAAAGAAACAACGAAATAACATAGTCTTCGCGCTTCATAGTCTTCGCTCAATGTCTTCTCATGTCATAGTCTTCAATGTGACTATCTTCACATACCACCATTGTCTTCAATGTCTTCATACATTTTTAGGGGTCATCTCCGGTAGGTAAACCGAATCAATGAGGGACACTACCTACGTTATCCTGCAATTCTCACAAACGCATTAGTCCCTCAACCAACTTTGTCGTCAATACTCCAAAACCAACTAGGGGTGGCACTAGATGCACTTACAATCTCCCCCTTTTTGGTGATTGATGACAAACTGGTTGAAGTTTTCAACGGGAATAAAGTATGTGAAATTGTAAAGGATAGGATATTGTCTTCATAAATGGCAGGGGCTCCCCCTGAAGATGTGCATATAAGTAGTTTGCTTTTGGAATGCAAATGCACATGGCAGGTTGTACTTGTGGAGATCCTCTTTAACTTATGAAGATAATTCATCATGCATGAAATGATATAACTTAAAGAATGACATGCATAATGGAAAATGGACGTCTGCAGAATGATCTAAGTGCGGAATGATCTGAGTGCGGAAGTTATCATCGCACATGAAAGAGCAAATAAGTAGAAAACGACCATCGAGTTTAAGTGTTACAACTCAATGAACGAAATGTATCAAAAGCAAGAGTTGTAACCACTAGGCAAAATATAAAGCAACCGCCCATATGAACCCGCTTGAAGACTATCAAACTCATACGCTTCTCCCCCTTTTGTCAGTAATGACCAAAAAGGTTTGAAGACATAGAGCATCTACTCGTCCTCATGAGGAGTAGTTGAAGCAGCAGGGTTGTCGTTGTCGTTTGGCGGTGCAGACGAACTTGGTGCAGTGTCGATGCATGCAGAAGTAGGGGGTGGTGAAGTAGCATCGTCGTCATCATCGATCACATTTGCATTCACGGTTGCCGCGGAGGAAGAATAGTCAGAGTCTTCAAGGGATGGAGTTCGTCGTAGGAAAACATTCCGTGGAGGAGTGGAGTCAAACTTGAATCGTTCAGTGAAGCCATCGTCTTGAAGATCTGCTTCAGCACTGAGCAGGGTCAAACACTTCCATGATCGCCGACAGGTCTCGTGAGTGACAAATGCATTCTTGGTGGCAAGATTTCGAATGCGATTTACATCCACCAAGAGACTTTGCATCTGACGCTTGAGCCAAAAATGATGATTATCCTATTTCTGATGCAGACCACAAGAAGTTCTTGGTCATTTAGGACCCGAGAGCGCTTCTTTGGCCTTTGAGCAATTGTGCTCTTAGTAGCTTCAGTTGGCGCACGATGAGGCAGACGAGTGTTTCCAGCCATCGGGTAGACACGCGTGACAGCTTGGACTCCTTCCATAGGCTGAGTGAAGCTTTGATGTTCAGCATTTTGAAGACAAAGAGGCTTCTTGGCAGGCTCAGGGTATATGGCTTCAACTGACATATCAACCTCTGGTAGAAAGATCACATGATTGCGAGCAGAGGGCTGATAGTTGATAGCAGAGTGTTGCTTGATGAGGCGCATGACCCATGGAGCATAGAATTTCAGGCCAAAAAGGTCAGATCCAGATGCACCCAGTTGCCTGAGGAAGAAATCTTGTGCATTGAAGCTGATGCCATTGAGGATGTAAAAGACCAATGTCTTCATGGCTCCTTCAAGTTTTGCAGCTGATGAATGTCCTTTGATAGGCCATAGAGTTCGCCTAATGATGTGATATATGGTGCACGACAGATACTCAAGGTCATCAACAAAGAACTCCTTTGGGTATTCAGCGTCATGTGGCAATGGCTTCATCATGCTCAACATCTGGCTCATGTTGGGTTCAGGCTTATGGAAGATGCTCTCCAGTGCATTGCGGTGGTTTTGACAACCAGGTTTGTATAGCTCTCCGAGAGTGGATAGGCCTGTGAGCTCAATGATGTCAAGAGCTTTGGCTTCATGATGAACATTTCCAGTCATCCACTCGAGAATCCATGTTTTTGTATCCCTGCTGTAGCCGCGAATGTGGAGGGTAGCATAGAATTGAAGCAAAAGTTCTTCATTCCAATGTTCTTTGTCTGTCACAAAGCTGAGCAGACCAGCATCACGAAAGCAGTCAAGTGCTTCTTCTAAGCATGGCAGTCCAGCAATGGCTTCAGTGTTGAGGCGCATATGAGGGAAAATGCGCCCTTGATCATACAGAACGCAGGAGTAATAGCTTCGCTGCTGATGACTCCAGAAACGATCAGATGATATTCTTGGCCTTGAGTAGGGGTTCTTTGAGCTGTCAAAGAAGGTGTTGTGGCTTTTGAAGCCATTTGCATTGAAGGACCCGACAGATGTGGCAGTACCTGGAAACCTTGGCAGTCTTGGCTTTGGTTTCTGGACCTGAGGCCTATGCTCAATGTGATAATCAAACTGAGGACCAGAGACATTAGGCGGAGGGACCAGAACAGGCCATCTTACTATGATTAGCTCGCCATGGTTGTATGCTTGCTCAATTGTATAGGGCCTTGGTGGCGGAACAGGAGCAGTGGCAGCAACAGTGGCTTCAGGATGCACTACAGAAGCTTCAGGAGTAGTTGCAGCATTGACTTCTGGCATGTTGCTTGGGGCAGGCTCCACATTAGCTTCAGCCATGACTACGTCATTGGCTTCATTCGTTTTAGTGGTGGCAGCCTCAATGTTTTCAACCTCCACTTGTTGAGCTGGAGGGTCTGGTACGGGCACGTTCACTTCTGGAACAGCTTCTTCAGGAATGGGGGGAGTAGAGACACGATCTTCTTGATGTTCGTCATCGGCTGATGCAGCCGGATTGTCTTTAGCAGCTTGGGCTTCAGACACGGAGACATTCACAGTTGGAGTGGATTCTGAAAACACTTGACGTGCAACAGGTTGGTGGTGCACTTCTCCTTCTGGAACGCTCGGAAGAGGGACTTGAGGCCTTAGTCCTTTGCGAAGCCTTTGTAATACAGGCGACGCCTTTGGAGATGGAGTAGGCAGGCCCTCATCCTCTTCAACTTGCACAGATGATGTGACTTGTTGTTGTTGGGGAGTACTGGGGGAGTCTTGTTGTTGCGGGCGATCAGCCCATGATGCATCCTGAGCAATTGGCGTCAGAGGACGACCAATGCTGATGATTTCGCTGTTCGTGAGAACAGGCGATGATACCACGTTGTGTTCAATCTGAGGAAGAAATTCATCATCTTCAACATTGTCATGGTGACCAATGTCTTCAGCAGCGATGGGATCTGCTGCTGGAATGTCTTCAGCTTCATGAGCCTCTGTGGAAGCAGGCTCATGAACAATAATTCGTAGTTCTTGATTTGCACATGCAGGGCGAACCACTGAGATAGGTTCAACAACAAGGGGCTCTGTGGGAGCAGCCCGATTCTTCTTGGTTTTGCGCTTCTTCTTGGAGGGAGCAGCATCAGAGGCTTCTGAGGGTTTTCGTTTCCTAGCTTCAGCCTCTGCAGCCCTCGTCTTCTTCTGTTCTGAAGCGGTTGACAGGGTCTTTGGCTTCGAGCCAGTCATGCTGCTTGGGAAGACTATGCGTGGTTCATCCTGCCTTGAAGGTGCAGGTTGGACAGTTGATAGCTTCTTCTTCTTTGCAGCCATCCTGGGGTCAATGCCAGGACGACCAAGAGCCTTGCGCTTTTCAGCCTCATTGTAGGCAAGCACACACTTGTCAGCCAGATTCTTCATGCGCTCTCTAGAGCCTCGAGCTTCTTCACGCTACTTGGGAAAGGCTTCTTTGAGCTCGTGCAGCATGATCTTGAAATTTTTGACATCTTGCACGTTGAGCATGTCCACATGCTTCTTGAACTGAGCCTTTTCATAGTCAATCTTGTGCTCCAGTTCGACGATGCATTGAGCAATAGCTAACTCAGAAGCAATAGCGCCATTGAAGGAGACGCTGAGGCCAATGGGAAGTTGCAAGTCATCAAAGCTGAGATTTGGTGTGTCAAACCACTCATCAATGAAGTTATGGATGATTGCCACGTCAAAGAGAGGCAAATTATTGAAGATCTCTGCTTCTTCCTTGCTGTTGCTCAGTTGCTCAAGAGCATCATCTGCAAGATCGTCATCGCTGGACAGATCAATGTGCTCTTCACGCAGAATGGCAGCAGGAGTCAATGTCTGATCAGTACTCTTCATAATTTTCTTTTTCTTCTCCGTCTTCTTGGAGATGCGTGAAAGATCTTCAGACTGCACACTGTCTTCAGGAGGTGCAGTGGCCAGTGGCTTCACACGAGAAGCTTTTGAAGGTGCAACTGATGTTGAAGCCTTAGTTTTCTTGGGCTTCTGCGGCCTTGGAGGAGGAGAAGGGGCTTCATCTGTATCAGCATCATTATCAGAATGATCCACTTTGGCACCTTGTACCAAGATGTATGAGATGAGGCCATCAAGGTTCGTGAAGGGGCCGATCTCATTTTCTTCAGCTTCATGTGTGCCGTCATCACGGGGAGCAGAGGGACCAGGATTGAAGTCTAATCCCCATGACTTCTTGTTTTCCTTTGTCGATGCCTTCGCATACTGGAAGTTGCGCTTGAAGAGATTGCCGTCACGACACCAGAGCAATGAGGATGGATCGGCATTTTCAGGCTGTGGTCCATGGACCATACAAGGATAGAATTCTTGTGCAATCACTACAGGAATCAGCTACTTTGCCGTCTGCCACGGCGGACGGCAAAGGCATGAACGGCGGACGGCAAAGGCATTTGCTGTCAGCCGCGGACGGCAAAAGGCTCCGGCAAAGTAGGCTACGGTAAACAGCTACTTTGCCATCTGCTTCCTGGCGGCTGACGGCAAAGGCCCTTTGCCGTCTGCGGCAGACGGCAAAGAGAGCGGACGGCAATAATTGCGCTGTCAGTCCGTTAAGTGGCTAACGGCACGCCTTTGCCGTCCGCCGTTGACGGCAAAATTTCTAGTGTCTTTGCCGTCCGCCGTATGATGTCATCTACACGTCACTACATGGCAGGTTCTTTGCCGTCTGCCACTGATGGCAAAGTCTTTGCCATCTGTCACTGTAGGCAAACTGACCAAATGGGTCAGCTCCCAGGAAGCACAGCTAGATGCCACGTGTCTTCTTTGCCGTCCGCGGCAGACGGCAAAGAGCCCGTTGCCGTCGGAGGCAGACGGCAAAGAGCCTGCATATTGGCTCTTTTATCTATTTTTTTATTAAATCCAACAATTTTCATCACAAATATATATGACATATATAGATATATTTCAAAAGGCCATTACAGAGCAAACATATAAGATATCCAACACATAACTTCATCATCCAACCATATATATTACATGCATAGTTCCATCATACATAACAAGTTCAACATAGAGGCATCCAACCATATATATTACAACAGTTTCATCCAACGATACATGCATAGTTCAACGATACAAAAGAAACAGAGAAAGGGATAAGGAGCACTCCATCTATGCAAGCTTTCGTCAAGTGAATGAAATCTGCAAAATGAAAAATAAGAAAGTTAGAACAAGAAGAGTAGAACAAGAAGAAGAGTAGAACAAGAAGAAGACTAGAACAAGAAGAGTAGAACAAGAAGAAGACTAGAACAAGAAGAGTATATCATTTATGAGCTAACTTACGTGAAATGGATCATATATGAGCTAACTAAGTTGAAATGGGTCGTTTATGAGCTAGCTAAGGTGAAATGGATCATTTATGAGCTAACTTAGTTGAAATGGGTCGTTTATGAGATAACTAAGGTCAAATGGATCGTTTTTAGGTAACTAAGGTGAAATGGATCGTTTTTAGCTAACTTAGGTGAAATGGATCATTTATGAGCTAACTTAGTTGAAATGGATCGTTTTTGAGCTAACTTAGGTGAAATGGATCATTTATGAGCTAATTTAGTTGAAATGGATCTTTTTGAGCTAACTTAGGTGAAATGGATCATTTAAGAGCTAATTTAGGTGAAATGGACCGTTTTTTAGCTAACTTGGTGAAATGGATCGTTTATGAGCTAAATTAGTTGAAATGGATCGTTTATGAGATAACCTAGGTAAGATGGGTCATTTTGGAGTTAACCTAGGTGAAATGGGTCATTTTAAAGCTAACGTAGGTAAAATGGATCATTTAGGAGCTAATCTAGGTAAAATGGGTCATTTTTGAGCTAACTTGGATGAACTGGATCATTTATAAGATAACCTAGGTAAAATGGGTCATTTTAGAGCTAACTTAGGTAAAATGGATCGTCTATGAGCTAACTAAGCTAATTATGCAATTTTTGACATAAGTAAGCTAAGTACAGATCGTTTTAGAGCTAACTTAGGTAAAATGGATGGTTTTGGAGGTCAGTAAGCTTATTAAGTCATTTTGGAGGAGAAGAAGCTAAGGCTAGGTCATTATGGTAAGCATTGGAGGAAATAAAGCTAAGTCTAGGTCTTTATGCATGTGTTAAGCAAAACACTAGATAAACTTACCAAGATCCAGGAGGTGTAGGAGTGGGGTGGCTCGTGTCGGTAGCTGGAGAAGGATCGTGCGATGCTTGTCTGGAGTTATAACATGAATAATACCTGACACTACTAATAAAAGACCGACATGAATAATAATATGTGTATCACTTAAGTGTATCATCATCAAGTACAACATAAAAAAATGTAATACCTGACACTACTAATAATCTCGATCAGTATCATCAATAAATGCATAATCATCATCATCACTATAATCAATGATGGGCTCATAGGGTTCATTGGCATCAACATGTGCAAGGCCACCTTGACGTAATCGGTCAAGCATTGACAGGTCATCCGCAGCAGTAACCTCTTCTTGTTCCGGCTCTGCTTGTTCCTCCTCTGGGGTGATGTCAGATTCATTGTCGCTGTCTACTTCAATGTTTTGGGGTGAAGTATAGCGGTTCTTGAAACGCTTTTTGGAAAGACGTGCCTCTTGGAAGAATTCTCCTTCATATGTGTCTGGGTTAATGTGAGGTTCATAATCCTCTTCCTTTGGGGGAGAAAGTCTAGCACGTGGCGGCACTTCATAAACGACATCCCAACCTTTCAGATTTGGATTAGTTTGGCAGGCCCACGGTAGATAGAATACTTGGGTCGCCTGTTGAGCCATAATATAGACATCAGGAACATCTAAATGAGTGCTTTGGTTGATTTCAACTAGCCCTACATGTTCATGAGTCCTTCTAGTCTCCTTCGGCTGAAACCAATAACATTTGAAGACTACGACATTCGGTGGGTTTTCACCATAGAACAGAAGTTCATAAATTGCTTCAACTCTCCCATAATACTCGGTACCTCCTTCGCCGATAGCAGATACACAACAATTTGTTGACTTTTGGTCGGCCATAGATAGCTCTTTGCCATAGGTACGAAAGCGATACCCGTTGATGTCGTACTTGTCAAATGAACGGACCTTATAGTCAAAACCATTAGCGACTTGTCTCAATTCGGCGTCCATAGACTCTGAATTAGCCTACAAGTTTAATACGAAAGGATTGTTGCATTATGCACAAATTAGCAAATGAAATGAAATTGTCTAATAGAAATTACTGTTTGTTTGAACCAAGAGATGAAACCGGGATAGCCACCTCCTTGCTTTGCGAGAAGCTCATACTCTTCGACGGAATCCTTTTGGATCTCCGCTCCATACGAGAATATGGCGACGTATCGACTGTATGACATATCCAGGAATAAGAGTAGTTCAAAGGAAATAGAAGTTGCGAAACAATGTACCGAGAACTTACTCGATGTACGGCCGCACTTCTATCAGGTTGTTGAAGATATACAACGAAATGGTCCGCCATTCTTCGTTATCCAAAGATACTAGATGTGAAACACTAGCTGGTGCGAGATTCCCTTTGAATAGGCTGAGGTTGGATCCACCCTTTTTAGGCTCGTCAGCATTGTACCGAGGCTTCGGATTATGCAAATGACGATTTTTGGCTTCGTAGTGCGCTGTTACGAAGTTTGCCGCCTCCTCTGTGATGAATGCCTCAGCCATCGATGCTTCAATTCTACGTTTATTTTTACATTTTTCTCGAAGCGTCTTTTGCATCCTCTCAGTTGGGTAGCACCAACGATTTTGCACGGGCCCCCCCAATCTTGCCTCGGTCGGGAGATGCAAAATCAAATGCTGCATTGGATTAAAGAAGCCCGGTGGAAAGATCTTCTCTAACTTGCAGATCAACTCCGGCGCCAACTCTTCCATTTCTTCTAGCACGCCAGGCGATAGTTCTTTCGCACAAAGAACACGGAAGAAATAGCTGAGTTCTGCCAGTACTAGCCATTCATCCTCAGGGATGAAGCCACACAACATCACCGGCATTACCCGCTCAATCCATATGTGCCAATCATGACTCTTGAGACCAAATATCTTCAGTTTATCAAGATTCGCTCCCCTCTTTAGATTCGCTGCATACCCATTGGGGAACATCAACTGCTGTTGCACCCACAAGAGAATTTCCCTCATAGCTGGCCTTCCAAGATTGAACCATGCCTTTGGCTTCGTCCAATTCTGCTTTCCTTTCGGTTCTTTCATGTTTTGTAACGGCCTATCACATAGCGCCTCCAGATCGACTCTAGCCTTAGTATTATCCTTTGACTTCCCATCTATGCTGAACAATGTACCAAAAAGTGCCTCGGCGATATTCTTCTCAGTGTGCATCACGTCGATGCTGTGTGGGCAAAGGAGGTCTTTGAAGTAAGGCAGATCCCATAAGCATGTTTTGTGAGTCCACGCGTGCTTAGTATTATACCCCTTGAAGTACCCTGGATGTTGTGGATCTGGCTCGAGAGTGTTTAACTGATCCAGGATCTGTTGGCCTGTCAATGCAGGTGGTGCAGAGTTTTTGACAACTCTACCCCTGATGAAGTTCTTCTTGTCTTTCCTAAACTTATGGCGAGGATCCAGGAACTGTCTATGCATGTCTAAGCAAGAAAACTTGCGACCGGCCTGAAGCCAACGAAACTCAAGAGCTCCCTTGCATGTGGGGCACGGGAACCTTCCATGCACACACCAGCCAACGAATAGCGCATACGCTGGCAACTCATGCCTCGAGTACATGTACCAGACACGCATTATGAAGTTCTGTTTGCTAAAGGCGTCGTATGTCTTGAACCCATTATCCCAGGCTTCTTGCAATTCGTCCTTAAGCGGCTGCATGTACACATTCATATTTTTGCCCGGATAGTCGGGTCCTGGAATTATCAACGTCAAGAAAATGTTCTTTCTTTGCATAATCTGTCCGGGGGGAGATTGAGTGGAAAGACAAATACAGGCCAACAACTGTATTGGGCTGCCGTCATACCAAACACACTGAACCCATCCGTGCTGATGCCGACTCGAGGATGCCTCGGATCTGCCGCTTTCTCAGCATGTAATTCATCAAACTTTTTCCACGCAACACCATCTGATGTGTGTACCATCATCAGATTCCCATCTGCATCTAGTTCGGTTCTTTTGCCTGTTTTGTGCCATGTCATCTGTCTGTCCGTCTCTTCGACCATGAAAAGACGTTGAAGTCTTGGTACAATTGGCATATACCGAAGAACACTAACGGGGATTTTGGTCTGTGTCTTCTCACCCATACCGTTGTCTACCACAATATACCTGGAAGACTTGCAAATGGGACAATAGTTCAAGTCCGCATAGTCAAGCCTAAATAAGGCACATCCTTTCTCATAGGGCATCTTCAGTGCACGGAGGATTTTGTCCGACTGGTACAGGTTTGCAGGCATTACATGGCCTTTGGGTAGAAAGCGTCCAAATACTGTCATAATTGCGTCATAGCATTCTCTGCCCAAGTTGAACTGAGCCTTCAGAGCCATTACTTGTGAGATGGCATCCAACTGACAAAGCTCAGTGTGCTCGTGGAGCGGACGTTTCGAAGACTCCAACATTTCATTGAAGGCCTTTGCAGATTCCTCCATCTCCTCGTCCGAATCCCGAGCATCATCATAGCCTTGCACCATGTTTTCCATCCCGGTACCATGCTCGTCGGTGCGACGACGATCCACCTCAGCTCGGTCACATTGGGTAGACTCACCATGAAATGTCCACACCGTATAATCGGGCGTAAAACCACTCTTCTGCAGGTGTTTGCCCATTTCAGCCTCTGTCTTCTTTTCCCAATTGCCGCACCGGAAACAGGGGCACCAGGTTTTCTTTTGGCCATTTGCAAATGCGGCTTGCACAAACCCCTTAGTTTTTGTGAACCATTCAGCGCTCCATTTGTTCTGACCAGTGTGACCGGTATACATCCAAGCAGGTCACTCATCTTGACTTTCAGAGCTACTGGACACACAACAATTATATATGTAATTCACCATGTATATATTCATCAGTTGATCTACTTTGTCAATTTTATTACGTCCATGCAACCTACACTCAAATAGGTAATGATAGGTCCTAATCCCACCCGTGTATGTGTAGATTGGGTTCATTTTCCCATGCTATGCTCCGGATCCAACGCAAAATTTCGGCAGCACCTCCCCGCTGTTCTCCTGATACACGTCTCTGCATTAAACAGAGAGGATGTGTACCCGGAGAACAACAGGGGAGGCACTGACAAAATATATGCGTCGGATCCGGAGCAAAGCATATGGGAAAACGAACCCAATCTACACATACTCGGGCTATCCATGGATAGCGTTGGACAATTCGAAAGAATCAAGGTTATAAATATGCAAATGCATGCATATTTATAACTATGACGCTTTCGAACGGGAGACACATATTGGTTACGCATACTGATGATTCAAGACACATATATAGCTAGCTATCAAGTTTCATCGGAATGGATCAAATAATTAATGGGGGAGGAGGACTTGTCATTTGTGCTCACCCACGAATGAAGGGGCAGAGCTCGTCAAACACACGGCGAGGTCGTCGAACACCAAACCTCGCAGGGATGAAACAACTGCACATTTAAAACTACACGATCAACACAATTATATATGATGTTTTTCATAACAAAATCGAAAAATATATGACCTAACTAATAATTCACAAATATATGACCCCGTCGGCCTCTGGAAGGTCAAAGAACACCTTTTCGGGAGGTGTTGGTGGTCGGGGTGTCCTGTCGGTGTCGGGGTGCCGTGTTGGGGTCGGGGTGCTGTTTCGGGGTCGGGGGGTCGGGGGGTCGTGTCGATGTC
>NC_041391.1:472189347-472189903 GCF_002162155.2 Triticum dicoccoides | reverse complement strand
GGTCGGGGTGTCGGGGTCGGGGTCTTGGGGTCGGGGTCGGGGTCTCGGGGTCGGGGTGTCGTGTCGGGGTGCCGGGTACCGTGTCGGGTCGGGTTTTTTTCCTTTTCTTCTTCTTCCTCCTTTTCCTTTTCTTCCTTTTTTTCCTTCTTCTTCTTCTTCTTCTTCTTCTTCTTCTTCTTCTTCTTCTTCTTCTTCTTCTTCTTCTTCTTCTTCCTCCTTTCCTTTTTCCTCTTCTTCTTCTCCTCCTCTCCTCTTTTTTCTTCTTCTTCTTCCTCTTCTTCTTTTTTCTTCCCCTCCTCCTCCTCTTCTTATTCCTTTCCTTTTTCCTCTTCTTCTTCTCCTCCTCTCCTCTTTTTCTCTTCTTCTTCTTCTTTTCTCAAACTAAACTAAACCTAAAACTAAACCTAAAACTAAAACTAAATATAAACTAAACATAAACCTAAAACTAATAAAACAGAAAAAAAGGAAAAAACTAAATCTAAACCTAAAACTAAACTAAAACTAAACCTAAAACTAAAACTAAATCTAAACTAAAACTAAAAAGGAAAAAAACAGA
>NC_041391.1:472106039-472188804 GCF_002162155.2 Triticum dicoccoides | reverse complement strand
GGTGGCGGGGCGCGTCGGCGAGGAGAGAACAGAGAGTAACGGGAGGGGGGGTACGGGCCGTTAGGTAGTGTCCTCTTTGCCGTCCGCCTATCTTTGCCGTCCGCCCTTTTGCCTCTTTGCCGTCCGCTGGCAGACGGCAAAGAGGTGGGCCGTTAAGTTTTTTCCAAACGGGCGGGGGGTGGGGGCCACCTCTCTCTTTGCCGTCTTCCAGCGGACAACAAAGATTCTTTGCCGTCTGCCAGCAGACGGCAAAGAGCCCGCGGACGGCAAAGAGCTTCTTTGCCATCTGCCATTTCTTTGCCGTCTGCTTTTGGGTAGCTGATGGCAAAGAGCTTCTTTGCCGTCCGCTAGCTGACGGCAAAGAGCTGACAGATGGCAAAGTAGCTGATTCTAGTAGTGAATAGCTTCAGCTTTGTTCTTGGGGGGAAGGCCTCGATAGAGAATATCACCCCAAGGACTTTTGATAGCATTTTTCTCAGCGTACTCCTGGGTCACGAACTTGTACTTGAACCATTGTTCAGCCCAATAGCGTCGAATCCATTGGATTCAGGTCTTGCGCTGATTATAATCCTCTTTAGGATCTGTCTTGTAGATTTCTGCGAGGTCATGAGGCAAATCTTTTGATGTTCCCCCTCGACGTTGTCTGCCACCCTTCCTTACTGATTTCTCTGCAGCCATGAACTTCAAACTGAATGGCTTCAATATGTTCAAAGGCTTCAAGGGCTTTCGCTTGCTGGTCAAACAAGAACTAGCTTCAGGAGAGTTAATGTGTTGCTGTAAGAATTCTGCAAACGAATGCAGACTATGAGAACCAAGGGATTCTCCCACGGACATGTACCTGTGACAGCATTAGAGATGCGAGGGAAGGGGAAGAGGTCATATGCATTCTCAGAAGATTTTGAAGATAAATCAGTTTGAAGACATTGACCTCATGTTGCGAAGACATTCACTTATATGTTGAGAGTTGGTTCCAGATTTGTACGAATCCGTGAATAAGTACAAGTGAGGAATCTAACTATATATGAAGCTTAAGTGAATATACTAGGCAGTATGAGATGCAGACAGAATAGATCTAACATTGTGTAGACAGAAACCAATTTTGGTAAATAGGATGAATCATTGCGGATTAAAAGTTGGTAAAAATAGAGTTATATTTACCACACGAAGAACTGCTAGATGGGATGAATAGGAGACCGAGCAGTTCAGTCCACCGTGCCCTAACTTGGCGACGGAGGACACCTACGGCGGCGGCGGAGAGGACGATACCCGCGGCCGGCGTGAGGACGGTGTCGGAGAAGTCGCGGCAGCTAAGCGCTTCGCCGCCGGCGTCGTCGAGAGCTAGCGGTGGTGCTAGGGTTTTGACGAGGTGGAGAGGTGGAAGAAGGTTTTCTTGACCGCAGGAGACACATATTTATAAGTAGGTGTGCGGCATAGCGCAATTACGCAGGTGCCCCTGCCTGTTCACATCTGTGGGACACGTGGCAAGCATGCAACATACTCAGAGTTATCCCACGTTCCCACGCCCGCCAAGTTTGTCGGATGGTTGTTCTGGCTTCTCCGGATTTCAACAATAAAGATGAATCATTTAAAAGGACTTGATGTTTGTCTCTGTGTCTTCTGCTGACAAGGATGCAGAGAAGACATTTGACAGTTTCAATAGAATGCATATGATTTGGACAGATAGAGTTTGAGATAGAAGGCATAGAGAGATTAGGGTCCGATCACATTCACTTAGTTCAAAAAATTCACAAATGAAGACATAGCTATAAGTGAATGCTGTAGAGGACAGAATACTCGTAAGTTGAAAGTTGAAGACAAACCAAATTCGAAGATTTTCAACAATAACGCCATGAGTGAAACACTTCAAACCAAGAAATTTGGTGGTGGCGTTACCCACCGTATAGGAAGTATTAGACCCAGACACGGCGCACAATTATCGTGGCGCTCCGAAGTCAAATTCCATGTTAATGTATTCACACTCAGAATGTAAGTCTTCATTGATTGAAGATATACTTTACTTCGTGTGTTGCACATCTAAGTCATCAACATTCATAAGTGTTAGGATGTGTGCCTGATCACAGGACATTTGAGGATTCCAAGATATTTAGCTCACACCGTAACTTGCAAAACCTTTTCTCATCTAAGGGCTTTGTGAAGATATCTGCCAGTTGCTCTTCAGTGTTGACGTGAATGATGTCAATATCTTTCTTCATGACATGATCTCTGAGAAAATGATGACGAATTTCAATGTGCTTTGTCTTCGAGTGCTGGACTGGATTGTTGGCAATCTTGATAGCGCTTTCGTTGTCGCAGAAGAGAGGGACTTGCTTCAGATTGATGCCATAGTCCTTGAGAGTTTGCTTCATCCACAGAAGCTGAGCGCAGCAAGATCCAGCAGCAATGTATTCAGATTCAGCAGTTGAGAGTGATACACAGTTTTGCTTCTTTGAAGACCAACAGACAAGTGATCGACCCAGAAAGTGACATGTGCCTGATGTAGACTTGCGATCGACCTTGTCACCAGCATAATCAGCATCCGAGAATCCAACCAGATCAAATCTTGAGCCCTTTGGATACAATAATCCGAGTGTTGGGGTGTAAGCCAAATATCTAAGAATTCGCTTCACAGCTAAGTGATGCGATTCCTTTGGTGCCGCTTGGAATCGAGCACACATGCAAACACTAAGCATAATATCTGGCCTAGATGCACATAGGTAAAGTAAAGAACCAATCATGGAGCGGTATACCTTTTGATTGAACTCTTTACCATTGTCGTCATGACCAAGATGGTGTTTGGCTGGCATTGGCGTCGTGTACCCTTTGCAATCTTGCATCCCAAACTTCTTCAGACAGTCTTTGAGATATTTTTCTTGAGATATGAAGACGCCATTCCTTTGCTGACGAATTTGAAGATCAAGGAAGAACTTCAGCTCACCCATCATGGACATCTGATATTGCACTTGCATCATGTATCCAAACTCATCACTATACTTCTGGTTGGTGCAGCCAAAGATAATGTCATCCACATATATTTGACACACAAACAGTTCACCATCATATGTCTTCGTGAAGAGTGTGGGATCGAGGGATCCAGGTTTGAAGCCTTTGCTCTTCAGGAAGTCTTTGATCGTATCATACCAAGCGCGAGCAGCTTGTTTGAGGCCATACAGTGCTTTGTTTAGTTTGTACACCATATCAGGATGTTTTGGATCTTCAAAGCCAGGTGGTTGAGCAACGTACACTTCTTCTTCAATCTTGCCGTTGAGGAATGCACTCTTCACATCCATTTGATATAGCAAGATGTTGTGGTGATTAGCATAGGCTAGCAGTATGCGAATAGCTTCAAGCCTTGCTACAGGAGCAAATGTCTCATCGAAGTCAATTCCTTCAACTTGAGTATATCCTTGAGCCACAAGACGTGCTTTATTTCTGACGACTTGACCATGCTCATCTTTCTTGTTTCGATATATCCATTTAGTGCCAATAATGTTATGCTTGTGAGGGTCAGGGCGCTTGACAAGTTCCCAAACATTATTCAGCTTGAACTGTTGAAGTTTTTCTTGCATGGCTTGAATCCATTCAGGTTCCATAAAGGCTTCAACAACTTTCTTGGGTTCTGATATTGACACAAATGAAAAATGCCCACTGAAATTTGCTAACTGTGTTGCTCTTGAGCGAGTAAGTGGACCAGGTGCACTGATGCTATCAATTATCTTCTCAATCTGTACTTCATTTGCAACACGAGGATGAACTGGACGAAGACCTTGCTCATGCTGATCATTGTCATCATTGGGAGGATTGTCTTCGGTCTGAGAATTGTCTTCAGGTTGGTTTGGTGCAGAAATGATAAGTTCCTCTTCAGGCTGTGCTTCAGAAGGCATGATTTCACCAGTTCCCATCAGCTTGATAGATTCGCTGGGAGGTGCTTCATCTAATGTGCTTGGCAGGAGCTCTCGTTGTGAACCATTGGTTTCATCAAATCGCACGTCCACAGTTTCAACGATTTTGTAGTGAAAGAGGTTGAAGACTCTGTAAGAGTGCGAGTCCTTTCCATAACCGAGCATGAAGCCTTCTGAGCTTTAGGTGCAAATTTTGACTTGTGATGGGGATCCTTGATCCAGCACCTAGCACCAAAGACTCTGAAGTAGCTGACATTTGGCTTCTTGCCAGTGAGGAGCTCATAGGATGTTTTGCCCAGAAGCTTGTGGATGTAAACACGATTGATGATGTGACATGCTGTATCAATAGCTTCAGGCCAGAACTTTCTTGGTGTCTTATACTCATCGAGCATTGTTCGAGCCATCTCAATGAGGGTTCTGTTCTTGCACTCTACAATGCCATTTTGCTGAGGTGTGTATGGAGCAGAAAACTCATGAGTGATTCCCATTGTATCCAGATAAAGATCAAGCCCGGTATTCTTGAATTCAGTGCCGTTATCACTTATGATATGCTTGATCTTGACGCCATAATTGTTCATGGCTCGATTGGCGAATCGTCTGAAGACATCTTGTACTTCAGTCTTGTAGAGAATTATGTGCACCCATGTATATCTTGAGTAGTCATCAACAATGACGAAGCCATAGAGACAAGTTGTTGTTGTGAGGGTAGAGTAGTGAGTAGGGCCAAATAAGTCCATGTGTAACAGCTCGAAGGGTTGAGATGTCGTCATGATTTTCTTCGAGGGGTGCTTCGCCCTAGTCATCTTTCCAGCTTCACATGCACCACACAAATGATATTTCTTGAACTTGACACCTTCGATGCCTATGACATGCTTCTTCTTGACGAGTGTGTGTAAGTTCCTCATGCCAGCATGCCCCAGCCTCCGATGCCAGAGCCAACATTCTGAAGCTTTTGCAAGAAGACATACGGCAAGCTGTGGACATGCTGAGAAATCTACCATGTATATATCATCTTTCCTATACCCTTCAAAGACTAGAGACTTGTCAGATTCCATTAGTACAAGGCAACGATATTTTCCAAATAGCACAATAATGTTTAAGTCACAAAGCATTGAGACAGACATTAAGTTGAACCCAAGGGATTCAAAAAGCATCACTTTATCCATGTGTTGATCCTTTGAGATTGCAACTCTACCTAGACCCAATACCTTGCTTTTACCAGTGTCAGCAAATGTGATTTGACTCTTGTCGGATGGACGTAAGGTTGAGTCCATGAGAAGACTTCGATCACCGGTCATATGATTAGTGCATCCGCTGTCGATAATCCATTCTGAAGCACGAGGTGTCATACCCTTGGCACCACGTGCCATGAAGCAGTAGGTGGGAGCAGGATCGTCCATGTCATCAGCTTCAGCGTTGGTGTGGAAGTCATGGTTTTCAGTGTTGAAGATGGACTTGGCAACATAGGCTGTGGCTAGAGCCAGACTTGCAACGCCAGGGTCGGACTCTTCTTCAGACTCCACCTCCACCTCCTCAGAAGCGGACTCCTCCTCTAAATCCATTTCCTTGCCAACAAAAGCACGAGCCTTGCCAGATGAGCTCTTCTTATGTGATGAAGACCTTGATGAGGACTTAGAAGAAGACTTTGAAGATTTGTTCTTCTTCTTGTCATCAGAATCATATTCCTTGCTCTTCTTCTTCTTCTTCTCATTGTCCCACTGTGAACACTCAGAGATATAGTGTCCAGGTTTCTTGCACTTGTGACATGTTCTCTTCTTGTTGTCATGAGTGGAAGCTTCATCATTCCTTGACCTAGATCGTGAAGACTTTCTGAAGCCCTTCTTCTTGGTGAACTTCTGGAACTTCTTCACAAGCATGGCAAGTTCCTTTCCAATGTCTTCAGGATCATCAGAACCGCAGTCAGATTCTTCTTCAGATGAGGAAACAACTTTTGCCTTCAAGGCGCGAGTTCGGCCATAATTGGGACCATAGATATCTCTTTTCTCAGAAAGCTGGAACTCATGTATGTTGAGCCTCTCAAGTATATCAGACGTATCGAGTGTCTTGAAGTCAGGACGTTCTTGTATCATGAGGGCAAGGGTGTCAAAGGAGCTGTCAAGTGATCTCAGTAGTGTCTTGACGATTTCATGCTTGGTAATCTCAGTGGCGCCAAGAGCCTGAAGCTCATTTGTGATGTCGGTGAGGCGATCAAACGTGAGCTGGACATTTTCATTGTCGTTTCTCTTGAAGCGGTTGAAGAGATTGCGAAGAATACTGATCCTCTGGTCTCTCTGTGTAGAGACGCCTTCGTTGACCTTGGATAGCCAGTCCCTAGCTTTGACGTTTCCAGAGCACTCACACGGCCACACTGTCCTTTGGTCAGATGACCACAGATGATGTTCTTTGCAGTGGAGTCCAGTTGAATGAACTTCTTGACATCAGTAGGGGTGACACCTTCACCAGTTTTGGGAACGCCGTTCTTGACGACGTACCAGAGGTCGACATCAATGGCTTCAAGATGCATGCGCATCTTATTCTTCCAGTAGGGATATTCAGTTCCATCGAACACGGGACAAGCAGCGAAGACTTTGATTATCCCTGCAGTCGATATAGCTAAACTCCAGGTGGTTAAACCGAATCACACAGAACAAGGGAGTACCTTGCTCTGATACTAATTGAAAGTGCTAGTTATCGACTAGAAGGGGGTGAATAGGCGATTTTTATCAAAGTCTTCAAAACGTGGAAGTTTCGAAGACATACAATAGAAATGACCTAATTGATATGCAGCAGAAGATAAACTACAACAAGCAAGCCATAGTCAAGTATGCAATAATGTGAACGTACAAAGACTAATAGCAGCTAGGTAGTAAGGATCTGGATGGAAGATAGTATGAAGCCAATCAACAATAGTAGTCAAGCAATGAAGTCAAACAGATAAGACAAATAAGCAATGACTTCACGAAGACAAATTCAAAGTAAAGGAGGGAAGGGATAGAACCAGTTACTTGTTGAAGACACAGGATTTGTTGGACCAGTTCCAGTTGCTGTGACAACTGTACGCCTGGTTAGGGAGGCTGAGATTCTACTCAGAAGACCGTGTCCTCACCTTATTCCCCCTTGAGCTAAGGACACACAGTCCTCGCTCAATCACTCTGGTAAGTCTTCAAGGTAGACTTCCGAACCTTCACAGACTTCGTTCACCGGCAATCCACAATGACTCTTGGATGCTCAGAACGCGACGCCTAACCGGCTGGAGGATACACAGTCCTCAAGTGTAATAAGTCTTCAGGTCACACAGACAGAAAGACTTCAGTGATGCCTAACACTCTTTGGCTCTGGGTGTTTGGGCTTTGTCCTCGCAAGGATTTCTCTCTCAAAAGTTTCGAGGTGGGTTGGTCTCAAAACGACAAAAGCCGTAAACTAACTCTGAGCAGCCATCAATTTATGGTGTAGGGGGCGGGCTATTTATAGCCACAAGGCAACCCGACCTGGTATGTCCGAAATGACCCTGGGTCACTAAGGAACTGACACGTATTCCAACGGTCAGATTTCAAACACACACGACAACTTTACTTGGGCTACAAGTAAAGCTGACTCATCCAGCTCTGGATAAGATTTGCTCTCATTGTCTTCGCTCGAAGACATAGGATTTGGGTTGAGCATCACTTCAGTCACTCTGACTTTGTTCACTTGGACCCCACTTAACAGTACGGTGGTTCTTATGACTCAACAAAGAAGAAAAGGAAACAACGAAAAAACACAGTCTTCGCGCTTCATAGTCTTCGCTCAATGTCTTCTTATGTCATAGTCTTCAATGTGACTATCTTCACATATCACCATTGTCTTCAATGACTTCATACATTTTTAGGGGTAATCTCCGGTAGGTAAACCGAATCAATGAGGGACACTACCTGCGTTATCCTGCAATTCTCACAAACGCATTAGTCTCTCAACCAATTTTGTCGTCAATACTCCAAAACCAACTAGGGGTGGCACTAGATGCACTTACAGGAGCGCAATTCCTAAATTATGGCAACCTAGCTAGATTGACATTTTGGGCAAAATCGCCATATTGACGGTTATTATGCCGATCAGACTGATATGATGGCTTTGCTAGAGTTGCTCTAAGATTCAATCATATGCATCAAAAAACTATGCAAAAGTTAAACTCTTTAATAATGGTTTAAAAAAAGTTAAACACAAAAGGCCATTATGTGGAAATGCAGATGCTTGGCTTTGGAGCCCACATTCCATTCAGGAACAAAATAACCTTACTTACTCCATTCAGGAAGAAAATATATCCTAATTCACGTATCTAGGAATACATGCATACGCAAGCACAAGTTGCACAAAGATGGATGTTTACCCAACCGAGCAAGGAAACGAAGAAGTGACAGCACCCTTTGGAAAAGGAAAAATAAACAAAAGGAGGACGTGAAAGTAAAAAACCAGCAAGCAATTACCAGTCGCTTCGCTGCAGCGGATCGGGAGCCAACCAACGAACCAGCGGCGTTGTCCAACATGCAGAAAAACAACCGCGAATGCGCGGGGCGGGTGGTGACTCGGCGCGTAGTCGGACGCGGCGCTGGCGAAGCTATGGGGAGCAGCTAGTGACCGGGGCCTCCGTGGCCATAGTCATAGGGAAAGCAAAGGCGAAAGTCAGCATGAGGAGAGGGACGGTGCGGCCGAATTCGTGACGCTTCCAGCTTTGCCCTGTGTGTATGCAGCGTAGGCCATGGCGGTTAGTTAACGGCCCTTGGTGGCGCCGGTAGGGACGACCCCGTCGGCCTCGTCAAAGGCGTCGTCGTCCACTCGCCCCTGCTTTCCGGTCACGGCCTTTGGGGAGCCATGATTTTGATCCGATGCGGATCTAGGTGTGCCCCCGTCTGACTCATTCAGGCCATCGACGTTTGTTGTAGCCTTGTAGGTATAGGTTCTTCCGTCTGCATCTCCGTGGATTCCTTTCTCTGTCAATGCCACTGACTGACGGTGCTCGCAGGTTTGTAGTATTCTGTTTGCGTGCAAAAACGGGTACCGCCAATCGGCTTGCCGGCCACAATGCTGGGATCGGCCATTTGGCGCAATCTCGTGAACCCCGGCAGACACCGAACCGATGATGGAATATGCATCATCTTGCAATGCATGCGGTGATGCGGATTGTGCGATATTGTTAGCGTGGAGCACAAAATGCATATGCACTTGAACTGAACCGGTTGGACGAGTTGGAGACTTTCTTCAGAGGAGAAAAGGTTCCCTCCGTGCGCGAAAACACAAACGGATGACACACCGAAAAGCAGCAGCACGCGGCGGGTCCCATGCCCTCGCAAAGTTAGGTAGCCACCGAGCTCTTTTTCTAGCGCCAAGCCTACTTTTTATCATGATGAGAGGATGAGGACTGTTCCATCCATTCTCAATTCCAAAGTGCGCTCGCGGAATTACTATACTTCCTCCTCCCGAAATATTTGTCATAGAAATGGATACAAATGGATGTATGTAGAACTAAAATACATCTAGATACATCCATTCGCCGGACAAGTATGTCCGGACGGAGGGAGTATGTACTACTCTATTCGTATGGTATAGACCGCCAGCCGGGCGGTTCTGGTGGAGTCGAGTGGCCACCAAGCCTATAAAACGGGCTCTCCTCCTTCTCAGTTTGGACCTGAGCTTACCAGCAACAACAACCACCGCACATTACTTTCGGCGCACCGACGACGCAGAGCAGGAGACGGAGCAGAGCAGCGGATTGGGACAAGGGCGAGGGATTCCTTGCTTGCGAGCTGGGTTGATCGATCAGTAGCGATGGAGGGGGCAACGAATCAGGATCATGTGATTGGGATCCCGGTCAACAGCACGGCCTACGGCATAGAGGAGCCCGACTTCCCGGAGGTGGAGGAGGCGATCACCCCCCCTGATCATGGCGGCTTCGTCTCCGGTTCCTTCCAATCTATCAACAACAACGACGGCGATTCCAACGGCTCGACGGCGACCGATCGCGACCAGACGAGCCAAGTTCGCAGGAAGAGGGGAAAGATCGCCCAGGGCATCAAAGAACACGGTAAGCAATTACCGCTGTTTTGTCTGTTCTTGTTTAATTCCATTCAACACGGAACGCCAACCAATCAGAAAGAAAATTGATTTTCTTTCTTCTTGGTCGTACCGTATGCGTCCGTCATCAATTACTAAGAGATTGTTAGACTGAATTATTCCTTGTTCCCAACGTATGCAGTGACTCTGGGGCCAAAGCTGTCGGAGACGGTCAAGGGGAAGCTCACGCTGGGCGCCAGGATCCTCCAGGCCGGCGGCGTCGAGAAGGTGTTCCGGCAGTGGTTCTCCGTGGACAAGAACGAGCGGCTGGTCAGGGCGTCGCAGTGCTACCTGTCCACCACGGCGGGGCCGATCGCCGGGATGCTCTTCGTGTCCACGGAGCGCGTCGCCTTCCGCAGCGACCGCTCGCTGGCGGTGGCCGCCCCCGACGGCGCCAAGCTCCGCGTGCCGTACAAGGTGACGATACCGCTGCGCAAGGTGAGGCGCGCCGTGCCCACCGAGAACAAGCACAAGCCGGAGCAGCGCTACATCGAGGTGCTCACCAACGACGGCTTCGAGTTCTGGTTCATGGGCTTCGTCAGCTACCACAGGTCGCTGCAGCACCTGGAGCAGGCCATCGCGCAGGCACGGCGATGACAACGCGCGCGCGGCCGGTCGGCCGGAGATCGTCCCTGCACACGCCTTGTGTTTTGTGCCTGTACGTTGTTTAGATGGTGCTAGGATCTGTGTATGTGTAGGTTAAGTTGTTACAAGTGCTACAACATGTCGTTGTTATGCCAGTGCATGACGGCTGGTGATGGATGTTTTCGGGGTTGGGGAAGATGAACTTCATGAACAAGCTTGGGAAAGGAATGGTTGGGTGGGAACGGCAAATGATAGCCTTCATTCATATGTGTGCAGTGCAGTGAGCAAGTTTCAGATATCCATTCTTTTTCCTAGAGTAAAACATACTTATATAGTACAGTATTTGAGATAATAGATAACTGGCATTCCATATGGTCAGTTGCAAAATCATTCCGTGATCTCACTCCTTATCTGTTATGTGAGATTGTTTGCACTGCACTGACATCTTGAATTTGGCCTGCAGGACACCAATATCAGTATCAGTAGTACTCCCTCTGTCCCATAACAATGTCAAAAAACGTCTTATATTGAGTATTACACATCACCTGTAGTTCCATCAAATTCTGACAGTTAAGAACATATCAAGAGGCTACTGTAGTTATGGTAGTGATTTATTGCTTGCAGTTGATGTCTGAAGAATTCCGACACCGAACGTGTTCATGACATATCGATATCTAACTGTTCAAGTACGTAGCATTTGCGCAACAATCTCCACCACGCATCTCACTGAAAGAGACTGGATTCAGTTCTCTGCTTCCAAAGAAGACCCAGTCCGAATTAATCAGATTGCTGGATTGCTTTGACAAATAAACAGCCCAGGCTTGCTATCAAGACATGAGAAAAATCATCATTAGGTAGGATATACAGAAAATGTGATCGCTGACCTGCACAATCGACTAACTTGCAAACTAAGCTTTCAGTTTTCACTCGTCAGTACCAAGTATTCCGCCATTCTTATCCACCTAGCAATCATATTTTACTTGTATGAGAAATAAACTAAACAGTAGTACTACACTAATAGGGCTGAATCAGTCAGAGTGGACTGGAGATCCCTTGGCTCTGCCAAAGCCGGCCGTGCATGTCCATGTTCTAACCTTAGCCACGAAGTGCCCAATGGCAGGCAACCTTTGGTTTGGGGGCCAAGGAGGAGGAGGAGGGATATGCACTTCTGGCTTTTGCATCTGCCTTTGTTACAGTTATTTCCCTTCCATGTTTGGCTCAACAATTTGCTTTCACCTGCCGGATTGGACCATCCGATAGTGCCATTTTAGAATCTTCACGCAGTTATCCGATCAGGTAGACCTTTGCCCTTTTGTTCGGTCTTTCACCCCACTTGAAAGAAAAGTTATGGGAGGCTATATGGAGCAGTACGTGATGCATATGTCTTGCCTCCGAAGTTATCGCCAACGTCAGTTCGTCGCCTCTTTTCGACGTCATAAGTTCATCGCCTCAGAAACAGACCTCGCAGTTCTACCTTTGGATTTCCATCTTTTAGACGGAAAGTTGTTGAGCATTGCTTTTAAAAACTACTAAGGCCCAGAAGGGTCAATGCTACAACCGAACCAAGGGCTGGTGCTTAGGTTAACGCCTTTCAGTGAAAGACTGCATATAAACAGAGAAAAGCAACACCTGGACACAATAGACATAGAACAGTCAAATGGACAAGCAGGGTTACAAGCAATAGAATGAGAATGTAAAAAGGAATGTGTATGGCTAGAGGTCCTAGTCCTTTGTCAATTGTTGATAACGGTCAAAGGATGTCACCAGATTAGGCCTTAACTCACTGAGATACCTGTTCTTTTTTTTAGGGAACACTGAGATAACTGTTTTGTTTTGTGAAGGACAATATACACAGTCTGTAGCAATAGGACATAATGAGCTAGTCAAGGCATCGAGTATGCATACATCCAAATTATGACGCAATAACAAGAAAGAAAGAAAAAGGTCATGATCCCGCCGAATTATCAACGCAGTAGCAAAACTTCATCATCAACCACTGTCGTTCGTAACACCCTAACTACGATAAAGGTTCTCCAACAACGAAGCCTATGTGGGGAGAACGGTGCACGAGCGTGCCGTGGGCGCCCGATCCAACCTCTAAGGCCAGATCATGAGCCTTGAAGAGAGAGTCTGAGCAAATCTAGACATTGCCCTTAACAAGGGAACAATGAGAAAAATGTCGTCTTTACCACCTACAACCAATGAAGGTTATACTTGAGGTTTTCACCGCGGAAATTCAAGAAACATGAGCAACATAGAACCAAGAGATCAAATGCAAGTCAAGGGATCAAGAGTAATACCTCCGAAGATGGAACAACCCACATGGGAGGCTTTCGCTCCGAGCCATCATTTTCACCTATTGCAGTGACTATGATGACTTGAACCTTGCGCTAAAGATAAACCCAACCCTCACCCCCCCCCCCCAAAGTCTAGGCCCTTGCCGTTGGGAAACGTAGTAGAAAATTCCATCCTACGATCAAGGTCCAGGAACACTATGAAGACGCATTAGAGGTTTATATCCGATCGCTACCAACTTCGAGTTGCAACGGATGAAGAGTTGGTGTAGATCGTGATGAAGTCCCTCGAACCCACGAACAATCCCTTGAACCGAAGACCGAAAGCACGACCTCTCTACAAATTGCAAGAGTACAGGCTTCATGACCCGGCAACGCTTTGCCATCAAGGGCTAATCATCGCTGGAGAATTAGAGGGAGAAGAAGAAAACCACACATGGCTTCTCTATTATGAGGATTAGAGAGAACTAGGTCTAGCTCTAATCTAGAGCAAGTCTAAATTAGAACTAGAAGAGGTTCAAAAACTTGTATCTACAAAGGCCAAAATCCTCTAGTATATATATAGTTTGAAGGGAGAGTGAGGGGTGGCCGACTTGGGGAAGGGTTTCCCCTCCCCTTGCGCCGGCCTAGGGGGTGGTGGAGTCCAACTCCACCTCCCAATTCGGCCTCCCCTTGGGGCGCCTCCACTAATGGGCCATAGGGCTCATTAACTCTCCCATAAGAGGACTTCTCTTATTTTCTTTGGCCCATTAACTACGAATAAATTTCAGGGGCCTCCTAATCATATTAGATCCCTTTATAATTTATATGTAAGTCCTCAGAAACAATTTCCACCTATATATCATTTTTTGGTATTACCTGAAACTCTTCCAATAACCCTGAAACACTTCCGATTTCACTCGAAACTATTTCTTATATTCTCAAAACTATTCCGAGAATATTTTCTTATAACTCGTATTCCACTAGCAGTCAGCAGATCGTGATCCCCTTAAGCTTGTGGCCCCATAGGTTCGGTAAAACATAGACATGAATGAAACTCCCTTTCGTTCAATGACCAATAGTGGAACCGTGGACATCCATATTAATCCATATGAATACACGAATAATATTTGAGTGAAGCTTTGGTTATCTTGTGCTATTCCCTTTGTTTCATGATACTTTACAAAACCTGAGGTGAGATATATCGATATCCTCTTGAGCCATTCTCATGCTCACTAAACCGGTCTCCTCGGTATCGGTTTTGTTCTTCTTTCTCATTAACATGTTCCACCATCCCAGTGACCTAGTCAGCTTGTCTGGCCAGACGATGATGGATGTCATCACACCGAGAGGGCCAATATCTCTCCATCATCGGACGAGCAAATCCCACTCTTGAGCTATCTAGCCCCCTGTCATACTTTACGACGAACCTGTAAGTTATCATTATGATCACCGTGTTACAGATGACGTTTGAGCAACCACAAAGTCTATCGTCCAGTAAGAAGTGACTATGATACTCTGATGGTCTAAGGAACTAAAGCATATGTCAACTCTCCATGTTATATCGATGGACATGTGACGATTGTATCTCAAAGTATAACAAACAAGTTGGGTCAATTCAATATGATCGTTCTTCTAACGTCGTACTCTCAAAGTTGTTTCGGGACAAACAATACACTTAACAATATCCGAAGATCCAAAAAACATGATCAACAAACAACACTTGAGCTAGTCCTGGAGGCGAGTGATACGTCTCCAACGTATCTATAATTTTTTATTATTCCATGCTATTATAGTATCGATCTTGGATATTTTATATGCATTTATATGCTATTTTATATAATTTTTGGGACTAACCTATTAACCTAGTGCCCAATGCCAGTTGCTGTTTTTTGCTTTCAACGAGGGAGTGACAAGCTCGCTAGGCGCGCCCCGGGAGATGCCCCCGAGGCTTGGGGGCCCCTTGTGGCACCTCTTAACCTAATTCCACCTCTATAAATTCTCAAGTTTTCCTAATATACCAGAGAGCCACCCAAAACACTTTTTTTTGCCGCCGCAAGCTTCTATTCTTCCGCGATACCATCTGGAGGCCTTTTCCAGTACTTTGTCGGAGGGGGAATCGATCACGGAGGGCTTCGACATCATCCTTACTGCCTTCAGATGATGCATGAGTAGTTCACCATAGACCTACGGGTCCATAGCTAGTAGCTAGATGGCGTCTTCTCTCTCTCTCTATCTCTCTCCCTCTTCGATATTTAATACAATGTTCTCCTTGATGTTCTTGGAGTTCTATTCGATGTGATCTTCTTTTGCGGTGTGTTTGTTGGGATCCGATGAATTGTGGGTTCATGATCTGATTATTCATGAATATTAATCGAGTCTTTTATGAACTTTATTATGCATGATTGCTATAGCTCTGCATTTCTCTCCGATCTATCCGTTTGGTTTGACCAACTAGATTGATCTATCTTGCAATGGGAGAGGTGATTTGTGATGGGTTCAATCTTGCAATGCTCTATCCCAGTGACAAGGTAGGGGATAAGACACGTATTTGTATGGGTTTCCATTAAGGATAAAATGACGGGGTTTATTCATATTGATTGGGTTTACTTTGTCTACATCATGTCATATTGCTTAAGGCGTTACTCTATTTTATACTTAATACCCTAGATGCATGCTGGATAACGGTCGATGGGTGGAGTAATAATAGTAGATGCAGGTAGGAATCAGTCTACTTGTCTCGACCGTGATGCCTATATATGCTATCATTGCCTTGAATATCATCACAACTATGCGCTTATCTATCAATTGCCCAACAACAATTGGTTCACCCACGTATGATATGTGCTCGATAGAGAAGCCTCTAGTGAAAAATATGGCCCCTGATACGTCCATTTTGCATCATGTGTTTCCTACTGTTATTTATGTTGTTTTATTGTATAATAATGCTTTTTGGATTAATTCTAATGCCTTTTCTCTCATAATATGCAAGGTATGCACAAAGGGGGAGAATTTCGGCAGCTGGAAATCTGGACTTGAAAAAGCTACGTCAAGCTACCTATTTTGCACAACTCCAAATGAGCTGAAACTTCCCGAGGAATTTTTATGGAATATTTAATAAATATTGGAGCAAATAAGTACCAGAGCGGGGCCACCAGGTGGGCACAACCCACCTGGGCGCGCCAGGAGGCCCAGGCGCGCCCTGGTGGGTGCTGCCCTCCTAGGCCCACCTCCGGTGCCCATCTTCTGGTATATATATGTCATTTTGACCTAAAAATGAGGGGAGGACATTCGGGATGAAGCACCGCTGCTTCGAGGCAGAACTTGGGTAGGAGCACTTTTGCCCTCCGGCGGAGCGATTCCACCGGGGGAACTTTCCTCTCGGAGGGGGAAATCATCGTCATCATCATCACCAACAACTCTCCCATCTTGGGAGGGCTATCTTCATCAACATCTTCACAGCACCAACTTCTCTCAAACCCTAGTACATCTCTTGTGTTCAATCTTTGTATCAAAACAATAGATTGGTGCTTGTGGGTGACTAGTAGTGTTGATTACATCATGTATGTAATTACTATATGGTTTATTTGGTGGAAGATTATATGTTCAGATCCATTATGCTATTTAATATCCTATGATCTTGAGCATGTTTATCATTTGTGAGTAGTTACTTTGTTCTTGAGGTCACGGGAGAAATCATGTTGCAAGTAATCATGTGAACTTGAAATGTGTTCGACATTTTGATGATATGTATGTTGTCATTCTCTTAGTGGTGTCATGTGAATGTCGACTACATGACACTTCACCATATTTGGGCCTAAGGGAAGGCATTATGGAGTACTTATTAGATGGTGGGTTGCGAGAGTGACAGAAGCTTAAACCCCACTTTATGCGCTATTCCGTAAGGGACCGATTGGATCCAAAAGTTTAATGCTATGGTTAGAATTTATTCTTAATACTTTTCTCGTAGTTGCAGATGCTTGCGAGAGGGTTAATCATAAGTAGGAGGTTTGTTCAAGTAAGAACAACACCTATGCACCGGTCCACCCACATATCAAATTATCAAAGTATCGAACACGAATTAAGCCAACATGATGAAAGTGACTAGATGAAATTCCCGTGTACCCTCAAGAACACTTTTCTTATCATAAGATACCGTTTTGGCCTATCCTTTGCCTCAAAAGTATTGGGCTACCTTGCTGCAATTTTGGTACTATCATTACTTGCTCGTTACAAATTATCTTGCTATCAAACTACTCCGCTACTTACAATTTTAGCACTTGCAGATATTACCTTGCTGAAAACCACTTGTCATTTCCTTCTGCTCCTCATTGGGTTCGACACTCTTACTTATCGAAAAGGCTATAATTGACCCCATATACTTGTGGGTCATCAAGGCCATTTTCTGGTGCCGTTGCCGGGGAGTGAAGCGCTCTGATATGCACTTGATATATGTGGATGAAATTTGTGGATTGTTTAAGCTTGTAGGTTTGCCCGGAGATGAAGCTAAGAAGAAGGTTTTCCCTTTATGTTTGAAGGGAAAAGCATTGCCATGGTATAGGCTATGCGACGATATTGGATCTTGGAATTGGAACCATTTGAAATTGGAATTTCATCAAAAAAATTATCTTATGCATCTAGTTCATCATGATCGGAATTATATATATATAATTTTTGGCCTCTTGAAGGAGAAAATATCACTCTAGTTTGGGGGAGGCTTAAGTAAATATTATATTCTTGCCCCAATCATGAGCTCTCAAGAGAAATTATTATTCAGAATTTTTATGCTCGGCTTTCTCGTAATGATCAATCCATGCTCGATAGTTCTTCTACTGGTTCTTTTATGAAGAAAACTATTGAATTTCGGTGGGATCTTTTAGATAGAATTAAACACAACTTTGAAGATTGGGAACTCGAAGAAGGTAAAGAGTCAGGTATTGAACCTAAGTGTGATTGTGTTAAATCTTTTATGAATACCGATGCTTTTCAAAAGTTTAGCACTAAATATGGACTTGACTCTGAGATAGTAGCTTCCTTCTGTGAATCTTTTGCTACTCATGTTGATCTCCCTAAGGAGAAATGGTTTAAATATCACCCACCAATTAAAGAACCGGTAAAAGCTAAATCAGAAACCATCATTTACAATGTTGATCCAGTTGTTCCCACTGCTTATATTGAAAAAAAACCTTTTCCTGTTAGGATGAAGGAACATGATAAAGCTTCAACTGTGGTTAACAAAAGTTATGTTAGAACACCCAAACCATCTGAACAAATCAGAGTTGAACCTAGTGTTGCTATGGTTAAAGATCTCTTAGTTTATATGTCGGGCATGTTATTTACTTCTATGGTGAAGCTTCTAGAATTGCCAAACATGAAGGAAAAGATAAACATATACCAGTTGTTGGCATGCCTGTTGTCTCAGTTAAGATAGGAGATCACTGTTATCATGGGTTATGTGATCTAGGTGCTAGTGTGAGTGATATTCCTTTCTCCTTATATCAAGAAATTAAAGATAAAATAACACCTGCTGAAATAGAAGGCATATATGTCACTGTTAAACTTGCTAATAGAGATACTATATCACCAATTGGAATTCTAAGAGATGTTGAAGTCTTGTGTGGGAAAATAAAATACCCTACTGATTTTCTTGTTCTTAGCTCCCCACAAGATGACTTTTGTCCCATTATTTTTGGTAGGCCTTTCTTGAACACCGTCAATGCCAAAATAGATTGTGAGAAACAAACTGTCAGTGTTAGCTTTGGTGATGAATCTCATGAATTTAATTTTTCCAAGTTTAGTAAACAACCTCATAAGAAAGATTTGCCTTTGAAGGATGAGATTATTGGTCTTGCTTCTATTGCTGTGCCTCCTACTGATCCTTTGGAACAATATTTGCTAGACCATGAAAATGATTTGCATATGCGTGAAAGAAATGAAATAGATAGAATCTTTTTCGAACAACAACCTCTGCTTAAACACAGTTTGCCTATTGAAACTCTAGGAGGTCCTCCTCCACCTAAAGGTGATCCAGTGTTTCAAATTAAACAATGCCAGACACTTTGAAATATGCTTATTTTGATGAGAAAAAGATATATCCTGTTATTATTAGTGCTAACCTTTTAGAACATGAAGAAAGATTATTGAAAGTTCTAAGGAAGCACAGAGCTGCTATTGGATATACTCTTGTTGACCTTAAGGGCATTAGTCCTACTCTATGTCAGCACAATATTAATATGGAACCTGATGCTAAACCCGTTGTTGATCCCCAACGTCAGTTAAATCTGAAGATGAAAGAAATGGTAAGAACAGAAATATTGAAACTTCTGGAAGTAGGTATAATCTATCCTATAGCTGATAGTAGATGGGTAAGTCCTGTTCATTGTGTCCCCAAGAAAGGAGGTATTACTGTTGTTCCTAATGATAAGAATGAGCTTATTCCACAAAGAATTTTCATAGGCTATAGTATGGTAATTGATTATAGAAAATTAAATAAAGCTACTAGAAAAGATCATTACCCTCTGCCTTCTATCGATCAAATGTTAGAAAGATTATCCAAGCACACACATTTTTGCTTCCTTGATGGATACTCTGGTTTTTCACAAATACCTGTTTTACAATCTGATCAAGAAAAGACCACATTTACTTGTCCTTTTGGAACATTTGCTTATAAACGTATGCCTTTCGGTTTATGTAATGCACCTGCTACCTTTCAAAGATGTATGACTGCTATATTCTTTGATTTTTGTGAAAAGATTGTTGAGGTTTTCATGGATGACTTTTCTGTTTATGGGAAGTCTTTTGATGACTGTTTAAGCAATCTTGACCGAGTCTTGCAAAGATGTGAACAAACAAATCTCGTCTTGAATTGGGAGAAGTGCCATTTTATGGTTAACGAAGGTATTGTTTTGGGCCATAAAATTTCTGAAAGAGGCATTGAGGTGGACAAAGCCAAGGTTGATGCTGGTTTCTATAGTAGGTTTCCTTGGTCATGCTGGTTTCTATAGGAGGTTTATCAAAGACTTTTCTAGAATTTCTAGGCCTCTTACGAAAATCTTTTGCAAAAGGATATTCCCTTTGTTTTTGATGATGATTGTATGGAAGCCTTTGAAACACTAAAGAAAGCCTTAATTACTGCACCTGTTATTCAACCACCTGATTGGAACTTGCCTTTTGAGATTATGTGTGATGCTAGTGACTATGCTGTTGGTGTTGTTCTAGGACAAAGAGTTGATAAAAAACTGAATGTTATTCATTATGCTAGTAAAACTCTAGACAGTGCTCAACGAAACTATGCTACTACTGAAAAAGAATTCTTAGCAGTGGTGTTTGCTTGTGATAAATTCAGATCTTATATTGTTGATTCTAGAGTAATTGTTCACACCGATCATGCTGCTATAAAATATCTTATGGAAAATAAAGATGGTAAACCTAGACTCATTAGGTGGGTTCTTTTGCTACAAGAATTTGATTTGCATATCACTGATAGGAAAGGAGCAGATAACCCCGTAGCTGATAACTTGTCTAGGCTTCACAATATTCTTGATGACCCACAACCTATTAATGATAGCTTCCTTGATGAACAACTAGCTGCAATAAATGTTTCTCATAGTACACCTTGGTATGCTGACTATGCTAATTATATTGTTGCTAAATACATACCACCTAGCTTCACATACCAACAAAAGAAAAAAATTCTTCTATGATTTAAGACATTACTTTTGGGATGACCCACATCTTTATAAAGGAGTAGATGGTATTATTAGACATTGTGTAGCTGAGCATGAACAGGAACAAATCCTATGGAAATGTCACTCTGAAGCTTATGGAGGACATCACGCGGGAGACGGAACCACTCATAAGGTATTGCAATCTGGTTTTTATTGGCCTACTCTCTTCAAAGATGCCCGTAAGTTCGTATCATTTTGTGATGAATGTCAAAGAATAGGTAATATCGGTAAGCGTCAAAAAATGCCTATGAATTATTCACTTGCTGTTGAACCATCTGATGTTTGGGGATTTGATTTCATGGGACCTTTTCCTTCCTCTAATGGGTATACACACATTTTTGTTGCTATTGATTATCTTACTAAGTGGGTAGAAGCTATTCCAACCAGTAGTGCTGATCACAACACCTCTATTAAAATGCTTAAGGAAGTTATTTTCCCAAGGTTTGGAGTCCCTAGATATTTAATGACTGATGGTGGTTCACATTTTATTCATGGTGCTTTCCGTAAAATGCTTGCTAAGTATGATGTTAACCATAATATTGCATCACCTTATCATCCTCAGTCTAGTGGTCAAATTGAACTTATCAATAGAGAAATAAAACTAATCTTACAATTTACTCAACTATGCCAGAGCCCATAATGGCTTGTGGCTGCACACGGAAGTTTCTAGTCATGAAGTATCATATGATCCCTTTGAGCCTGGGTGGCGAACCAAGGAAAAATCACACAGGTACTCCTGGATTTCCCAAATGGACAAACACTGGATTCTCCAGGTGCCCCAACCCATTCACCCAGATGTGTATTAAAGTTGCCACCTTAATGTTATCCAAAATTAATAACTCTCACAACTTCCATGTGTATCACGATCCAATCCCCATCTACAAGCATGGCTAAGCAATAGTAGAGCATAACATATATTCCCAGGGTGATCAAAGGTATTAGGTTCCTACCTCAAGTACTACAACCAAACCACATGTTCCCCAGTCCTACTCATGCAAATATTTGAGGGCAATACTAATGCATAGTAAAAACTGGGTATAGAAGAGTATGATCAAAGTGTAACTTGCCTTTCTAACGATATGCAAACTCTAAAGATTCGTAGTAACAAGCTTCGCACTCTGGGTAACTAGCATAGACAAACAGTAGCATACATAAGCAATCACTCAAACGAAACAAAGAGAAATCGAGAAAAGATCCAAATCAAACTCGAAACAAGCAAACGACTAAACTAAACAGAGAACAAAACCTGACAGCACTGTTTTCATGTGGATTAGATCTTAACATTAGGTACATGTGATTAGCTATGATTTGCAAAAATAAATAACTCAAACGGAGCTACGAAACTCAAGAAACAAACGAAACAAGATCGAATAATAATCTGAACTACACTCAAATTTTAAATTGTCAAAATCATGTTCAAGTTGGTTTAGTGGAAAGAAAAGATTGTTACGAAGATTTAGGCATTGGTTTCATCTAATTTGGATAAACGGACTAAACGTTACGCTAGTTTTAAAATCAGGGGCTAAAACGCGATAAAACTTATTCATGGACAAGTCCCTGGCCGAAAATATAACTAAAAAGAAAAATCTACAGAACGAAATTTCGCTAACAGATCGAAGGAACGGATATGTTCGTTAAAACAATCTAACGGGTGAACGTTCATCAACTAACGAACTAAAATAAAACTGATCTAAACCTAATAAACCGAACTTAAAAAAACAAAACTAAACCAAGAAAAACCGGATCAGTTTTATAACGGTTAATCGGGTCAGCGAGGTCAATGACGGGGTTTGGCGGCGTCATCGGCGGCTCCTGGTGAGGCGGGCGAGGCGACGGCGGCGGGTGGCGGCGCGGGGCGACGGTGGCAACAACAACAACATGCTGCGGCGGCGGCGTGAGGCGCGAGCGGCAGTGGCGGCGGCTTGCGGAGACGCGGCGCGGGCGGCGGCGGTGCTGCGGCGGCGGCAACTGATGCGCGGGTCGGCAACGGCTGATGAGGTGGAGGGGCTGGGGGTCGGCTCCTTATAAAGGGGCCCTGGGGGCGGAGACTTGCAGGAGGGTCGGGCTCCCCGTGTCCTTGTTGGACACGGCGGCGGCGGCAGGCGAGCTCGGGACTCCGGTCCCGAGTCGGAGGGAGGAGGCGGCGCTCGGCTTGTCGTGGCGCGGCTCGGCTGGGCCGGCCCAGGAAGTTTTTTTAAACAATTTCCGCGAAGAAAATCCTAATAAATAAAAATAAAAATCTAAAAATTCTAGAAACAATTTTCATTGTCCCTACCTAATACTTGGTACAATATGAACATATTTTGGACTAAATGCAATTTAAAAAAATGCATGTTTTTCTCTAATTCAAATAAAATACAAATAAAATAATAATTTGATTTCAAAATTTCTTTTCCAATATTTCTCCTCTGTTGAAGAAATCATTTTATCTTCACTCATTTATTTTTTTACTGATGGAAATAAATTATTGAAAATAAAATTGATCCTCTTTTCAAATTTGAAATAAATTCAAATATGAAATTAAATGAAACCTCCAACTCTCTCCTTGGGTCCTTGAGTTGCTTAAGATTTTGTGGATCACAACCAAATGCAAATAAAATATGATATACATATGAATGATCTATGTATAACATCCAAATTGAAAATTGGGATGTTACAAACCTACCCCCCTTAAGATGAATCTCGCCCTCGAGATTCAGGTTGGTCAGCAAAGAGGTTTGGGTGGTCGTTGCGGAGGTCTTCTTCTCGCCCCCAGGTGGCTTCCTCCTCGATATGGTGGCTCCACTGAACTTTGCAAAACTTGATAACCTTGCTGCGAGTAACATGGCTGGAAAACTTGAGAATCTTGACTGGCTTCTCTTCATAGGTCAGATCACTATCCAACTGAATCGCTTCCAGTGGCCCTGTATCTCTTAGAGGAATGTCATCCATCTCTGCGTGGCACTTCTTCAACTTGGAAACGTGAAACACATCATGAACTCCTGACAATCCTTCGGGCAATTCCAACTTGTAAGCAACTTCTCCCATGCGTTCCAAAACTCTGTATGGCCCCACAAAATGTGGTGCTAGCTTTCCCTTGACTCCAAAATGTTTAAGTCCTCAAAGTGGGGACACACGAAGATATGCTCTGTCTCCGACTTCATAGGCTACCCCCTCGCGTTTAGTATCCGCATAACTCTTCTGCTTGGACTGGGCTACCTTGAGTCTTCCCCGAATCAACTTAACCTTCTCTTCAGAATCTTTGATTAAGTCTGGTTTAAACAACAGTCGATCTCCAACTTCATCCCACGATAACGGTGTCCTGCACCTCCTTCCGTACAAAGCTTCGAAAGGGGCCATCTTCAAACTGGCTTGATAATTGTTGTTATAGGAGAATTCTGCATAGGGCAAATTGTCATCCCAACTAGATCCATAATCTAGCACGCAAGCTCTCAACATGTCCTCTAGAATTTGATTGACTCTCTCGGTCCGTCCATCTATCTGTGGATGAAAGGTTGTACTGAACTCTAGCCTGGTACCCAAAGTTTCATGCAACTGATTCCAAAACTTTGAAGTAAACTGTGTTCCTATATCTGATACGATGGTCCTCGGAACTCCATGCAGACATACGATCCTGGTCATGTATATCTTTGCCAACTTAGCACTCGTATAAGTTTTCTTCACAGGGATGAAATGGGATACTTTCGTCAAGCGATCCACTACAACCCAAATAGAGTCATAGCCTGAATGAGTCCTGGGTAATCCAGTGATAAAATCCATGCCAAGTTTATCCCACTTCCATTCGGGTATCGGCAATGGCTGTAATAACCCTGCTGGTTTCTGATGCTCTGCCTTAACTCTCTGGCATAATCGCATACTGTTACATACTCTGCAATATCCTTCTTCATTCCTGTCCACCAGAATCTTTCCTTCAAATCCAGCTACATCTTGGTGTTGCCTGGGTGAATCGAGTAAGGTGAATCATGAGCCTCTTGAAGAATCAACTTCCTGATCTCAGGGTCATTAGGCACATATATACGATCCTCAAACCATAAAGTGTCGTGCTCATCCTCACGAAATCCTTTAGCCTTTCCTTTACTCATCCTTTCCTTTATCTCAGCAATCTCCTTGTCTGTCTTCCGGGCTTCTCTAATCTTTCCCAACAAAGTGGAGTGAATTTCCAATGCTGCAACATAACTTCTTGGAACTATCTCCAAGCGTAGTTCTCGAAGGTCATCAGCTAACTCCTTAGGTCATCCTCCTGTCATGAGCGTGTTAACATAACTCTTGCGGCTCAACGCATCTGCTACAACATTGGCCTTTCCTGGATGATAATGTAATCTCATGTCGTAATCCTTTATGAGCTCCAACCATCTCCTTTGCCTGAGGTTCAACTCCTTCTACGTGAAGATGTACTTCAAACTCTTATGATCCGTAATACATCACAGTGGTTACCGATGAGAAAATGTCTCCATGTCTTGAGCGCATGCACTACGGCTGCTAACTCCAAATCATGCGTAGCATAATTCAACTCGTGAGGTCGAAGCTGTCGTGAGGCATATGAAACAACTCTTCCATCCCGCATAAGCACTCCTCCAAGTCCTCGATGTGAAGCATCGCAATACACTAGGAAATCCTTGCATATGTCTGGGAGATTAAGCACTGGGGCTGTAACCAAACATTTCTTCAAGTCCTGGAAACTGGCCTCACAATCCTCAGTCCATTTAAAATTGGTGTCCTTCTTCAATAACTCTGTCATGTCTGGGAGTTCCTTGGGTATGTCTGGGAGATTCAGCACTGGGGCTGTAACCAAATGTTTCTTCAAGTCCTGGAAACTGGCCCCACAATCCTTCGTCCATTTAAAATTGGTGCCCTTCTTCAATAACTCCGTCATGGGCTTCGCAATCTTAGAAAAAATCTCAATAAATCTCCAATAATAACCTGCGAGTCCAAGAAAACTTCTGATCTCTCCCACTGAGGTGGGTGCCAACCATTTAGTGACAGAAGCAAACTTGGTAGGGTCTACTGCTATTCCTTCTCCGGATATAACATGTCTGAGAAATCCAACTTCCTTTAACCAAAACTCACATTTGCTAAACTTGGCATACAACTGATGTTCCCTGAGCTTCTCAAGAACCAAACACAAATGTTCCTTATGCTCTTCTTCATTCTTTGAGTAAACCAAAATTTCATCAATGAACACCACGACGAACTTATCCAAAAACTCCATGAACACCTTGTTCATCATACTCATGAAATAGGCAGGGGCGTTAGTCAAACCAAACGGCATAACTGTATACTCATATAGCCCATACCTCGTGGTAAAAGTTGTCTTAGGTATATCCTGCTCTCGGATCTTCAATTGGTGATAGCCTGATCGAAGATCGAT
Organism: Triticum dicoccoides; assembly: GCF_002162155.2. Lineage (NCBI taxonomy): Eukaryota > Viridiplantae > Streptophyta > Magnoliopsida > Poales > Poaceae > Triticum > Triticum dicoccoides. The sequence goes on along the minus strand of NC_041391.1, from coordinate 472,162,865 downwards.
CTTGGAGAAAACTTTAGCTGCTTTCAGCTGGTCAAACAAATCATTGATCATCGGCAGTGGGTATTTGTTCTTGATCATCACCTCATTCAACGCACGATAATCAAAAACCATTCTCAAAGATCCACCCTTCTTCTCAACTAGAAGCATTGGGGCTCCCCAAGGTGATGAACTTGGTCGAATATAACCTTTCTCCAGTAACTCCTTAATCTGCTTCTTAATTTCCTCCAGATCATTTGCGGGCATCCGATACGGCCTCTTGGATATTGGTCCGGTGCCCGGCAATAACTCAATCAAAAACTCAATGTCTCGATCCGGTGGCATGCCTGGTAACTCCTCCAGAAATACATTGGGGTAATCCTTCACCACTGGTACTTCCTCCTAAAGAACCCCCGATAAGGAATTCACCTAAGTCCTACTCAGCGCATGTCTAGACACATACTTGATCCTCTTTCCTTCTGGGGTGGTGAGAAGAATTGTTTTACTGGCGCAATCGATGTTTCCCTCAAACTTGGATAGACAATCCATGCATAGGATCACGTCCAATCCTTGTGACTCCAGGACAATCAGGTCGGTTGGGAAAACATGTCTACCTATGGTTACTGGCAACTGATAGCATCCCCTACTAGCCATATACTCTGGTCTTGGGGAACTTACTAACATAGGTGACTTAAGGGCTACTGTTGGCAACTTATACTTATCCACAAATCCCCTTGAGATGAATGAATGAGATGCACCAGTATTGAAAAGAATGAGTGATATAAATCCATTAATGAAAAACTTACCGACAACTGCGTCGGGCTGCTCCTCAATCTCCTCCACACTGACGTGGTTCACCTGACCTTTGGTGAAGGGGTTGGGCTTCTTTGCAGAACTTCCATCGCCATTTCCATTCTTTTCTTCAGGACATTCAGTGGCGTAATGTTCGGACTTCCCTCACTTGAAACAAGTAATGTGGCTCAGATCCCTCTTGGCTGGTGTTGCGGGGTTGGAATGGTTCTAACTGTTGCTTCCTCCATTCTCGTTGCCATTCTTAGGGCCATTGTGGTTGTGCGAATTTCCTCCATTGTGCGTATGTCCTCCATGGTTATGGCCTCCATGGTTGTGAGTATGTCCTCCCGAGTACGGGGAATAGCGGGGCTTGTGTTGAGCTCCAGAAGTGTACCTCCCCTGTCCATACTTCCTCTTGCGGTTATCAATCTGTTGCTGCTTGACTTCTATCATCAGGGACCTGTCTACCAACTCCTGGTAGTTGTTGAAGGTTTCCACCATCAACTGCATACTCAGCTCATCATTGAGTCCCTCAAGAAACTTCTCCTGCTTCGTGGCATCTGTGGCCACATCATCTGGGGCATAATGTTCTAACTTGTTGAATTCATCCACGTATTGTCCCACTGTACGACTTCCTTGGCGCAAGTTGCGAAGCTCGCGCTTCTTCATACTCATAGCTCCAGCTGAAACATGGGCAGTGCGGAAAGCCTGTTGAAACTGATCCCATGTAACTGTATTAATGGGGTAAGTGGTGGTGAAGTTCTCCCACCAAGATGATGTGGGTCCATCAAGCTGATGTGTGGCAAAGCGCACTCTCTCTGCATCTGTGCATCCTTCAGTAGTCAGCTCTCTTCCAATCTTGCGGAGCCAATCATCTGCAACAATCGGCTCGGTGGTACTAGAGAACACCGGTGGATTCAACCTTAGAAAATGGGCTAGGTTGTCAACAGGGGGTGGTGGCGGTGGGTTGTTGTTGCCTTGGTTCTGGTTCTGAACTAGCATCTGCATCAAGGCATTCTGCTGCTGGATCAACTGGGTGAGCTCCGATGGGAACACGAATCTGGTCTCACGTCTCGGAGGCATCTTATGGGTTAGAAGGGGTGAGAAAATAGAATAGAATAAGGTCTAAGAGAGATTCACTACCCATATGCACATGAGGCAAATACAATCAATTCACTTCATTCAATATCAAACAAGGTTCACACAAACAATCTAACTATGATTACACAATGATCAATGCTATCTACTTGGAAGAACGCTACTAGTAACATGGTGGTCGTCAAGAAATTTTTATCGGTGGAAGACTCCATGATATCTGCTCCAGCTTCGTCTATGTAGTCATCATCACTGTCCATGTCGGTGTTGTCCAATATGATGTAGTCCTCTGAACGGATCTCCTTTTCAGGTTCTCGCTTATGGTTCTCCATGGGTAGTCCTAGCTTCCTCTTCAAATCTTCATGCTTCTCCAGTAGTACAACAAATTCTTCCTCATATCCATCGCGTGTAGACTTGAGTTCCTCTTCTAGATCGATATTCTTCATCATCTTCTTGATCTTCTTGATGTTAAAACACAACTGATTCTCGTATCGGCGAGTGTGGTCACCCATCTCCTGAATGTAAGCAGCAATTGATCCATCCTTCCTGATATAGATCATCTCCCATTCCTCGTCTCGGCGTCCACATATTTGATAGACGGTGTTTTCAAGCTCCTTGTGATAAACTTCACATATGCTTCCAAAAGTGATGTGGGCTACCATGCTCTTTCCCAAACTCCAACTTGGTGCATCCAGGTAGAATCAACAGGCTCCGTTGTTGGTGCAAATGTCCTCCTAGATACCCAAACTTTGATCTTCCAGCGCTCCTCTTCCGGTAAAGTTACAGAGAAAGTCCCAGTGAAGCTTGGTAGTCCAATGTTCAAGTACTTAGTGACTTCCTTCAAGTGTCGTCCGAAAGGGGTGTCGTCATCTGGCTGGGTGAACTTGTTTCTGGGGTCCGCCATCTATAGAGTAGAAATAGAGGAGAATTAGAAATGAGCAAAGAAGAGAAATCCCGTGGCTTATCCAAGTGGTCGCGTCCTACAGTCAGCGTGTGCTCTGATACCATCCTGTAGTGACCACGATTCCAATGGACTGAAGTCTCTATGCTTAAGTGTCATCCCTGGATCGGTAATGCTGACAAACACAGTACTCGAGGAATTATAGCAGAGTTCAATCACACACTTATTACATCAAGATCCTCATAAAGAGTATGATTACACAGAAATAGTATGGCTGAAGGCCATCTAAACTAAATAACTGTGAAAGCTTCAAAGGTAATTGAGTCCATCAACTCCAATGGCATAGCTAAGTGCATGACAATGACCTATCACACCTTATTCGTCGTTTGAGTAGTCCGCAACATGAGACATTGCATCCATGTAGGTCAGCACATTTAATATGCTGGCAGAGTTACACTGTAAAGCAATGAATGCAAGAACTACATCTACATGCAATATTTGGCTGATGGAGGCTCTAAGTTTATGATTTTTGCATAAAGCTAATTTTTCCCTACAACAAAGAAATAAATTTTATTTACACTCCCAAGTTGTACCAATATTTGAGAAGGTTCCTCCAACTCAAATCCCAATTTAACAAGTATCAACATTAAACCCAATTCAATTAATTTAAAGAGTGATGAGATAAACAATAATATCCAATTCCAGATACTCAAGATGTCCATAACCGAGGACACGACTAACCATGATTAGTTTATACACTCTGCAGAGGTTGCACACTTTTCCCCACAAGACTCGACCGCATCCATGATCGGAAGACCGAGACATAGTCTTTCTAAAGCATTAAGTCTCTTCTCCGGGCAGACCGGTACAACTACTTTCCCCTACATCTGCTAGTCCACCTCTTTAAGAGCTCATACAACTTACTCAACTATGCTAGAGCCCATAATGGCTTGTGGCTGCACACAGAAGTTTCTAGTCATGAAGTATCATATGATCCCTTTGAGCCTGGGTGGTGAACCAAGGAAAAATCACATAGGTACTCCGGTATTTCCCAAATGGACAAACACTAGATTCTCCGGGTGCCCCAACCAATCCACCCATATGTGTATTAAAGTTGCCACCTAAATGTTATCCAAAACTAATAACTCTCACAACTTCCATGTGTATCACGATCCAATCCCCGTCTACAAGCATGGCTAAGCAATAATAGAGCATAACGTATATTCCCGTGGTGATCAAAGGAATTATGTTCCTACCTCAAGTACTACAACCAAAACACATGTTCCCCAATCCTACTCATGCAAATATTTGAGGGCAATACTAATGCATAGTAAAAACTGGGTATAAAAGAGTATGATCAAAGTGTAACTTGCCTTGCTGATGATCTGCAAACTCTAGAGATTCGTAGTAACAAGCTTCGCACTCCGAGTAATCTAGCATAGACAAACAGTAGCATACCAAAGGAATCACTCAAATGGAACAAAGAGAAATCGAGAAAAGATCCAAATCAAACTCGAAACAAGCAAACAACTAAACTAAACAGAAGACAAAACCTAACATCATTTTTTTCATGTGTATTAGATCTTAATAGTAGGTACATGTGATTGTCTATGATTTGCAAAAAGAAACAACTCAAATGGAGCTACGTAACTCAAGAAACAAACAAAACAAGATCGAATACTAATCTGAACTAAACTCAAATTTAAATTTTCAAAATCATGTTCAAGTTGGTTTACTGAAAAGAAAAGATCATTATGAAGATTTAGGCGTTGGTTTCATCTGATTTGGATAAACGAGCTAAAAGTTATGCTAGTTTTAAGATCAGGGGCTAAATCACGATAAAACTTATTGGCGGATAGGTCCCTGGCCGAAAATAAAACTAAAAAGAAAAATCTACCGAAGGAACGTTCATTAGCCAAACATAACGAACGAATACGTTCATTAAAAGAATCTAACGGGTGAACGTTCATCAACTAACGAACTAAAATAAAACCGATCTAAACCTAATGAACCAAACTTAAAAAAACCCGAAACTAAACCGAGAAAAACTGGATCGGTTTTATACCGGTTAACCGGGTCGGCGAGGTCAACGGCGGGGTTCGGCGTCGGCGAAGGCGGGTGGCGGCGCTGTGCGACGGCGGCAAAAGTAGCAGCGCGTGGCGGCGGTGGCTTGCGGCGGTATGGTGCAAGCGGCGGTGGTGCTGCGGTGGCGGCGGCTGATGCGAGGGGCGGCAGCGGCTGATGAGGTGGAGGGGGCCCGGGGTTGGCGCCTTATAAAGGGGCCCCGAGGGCGGAGACTTGCGGGAGGGGCGGGCTCCCCGTGTCCTTGTTGGATACGGCGGCGGCGGCGGGCGAGCTCGGGGCTCCGGTCCCGAGTCGGAGGGAGGCGGCGGCGCTCGGCTTGCTGTGGCTTGGCTGGGCCGACCGAGGAAGTTTTTTTAAACGATTTCCGCGAAGAAAATCCTAATGAATAAAAATAAAAACCTAAAAATTCTAGAAACAATTTTCATCGTCCCTACTTAATATTTGGGACAATATGAACATTTTTCTAGGCTAAATGCAATTTTTAAAAAATGCTTGTTTTTCTCTAATTCAAATAAAATAACAAATAAAATACAAATAAAATAATAATTTGATTTCAAAATTTCTTTTCCAATATTTCTCCTCTGTTGAGGAAGTTATTTTATCTTCACTCATTTATTTTTTATTGATGGAAATAATTGGAAAGAAATTATTGAAAATCAAATTGATCCTCTTTTCAAATTTGAAATAAATTCAAATATGAAATTAAATGAAACCTCCAACTCTCTCCTTGGGTCCTTGAGTTGCTTAAGATTTCGTGGATCACAACTAAATGCAAATAAAATATGATATGCATATGAATGATCTATGTATAACATCCAAAGTGAAAATTGGATGTTATAGTTCCATTATTATGACATACGTCATCATTGTCATATTGCTTTGCATGATCACATAGCTGACATAGTATTTGTGGCTCAGCCAGCATTCATCATTATCATATATGTTATGCTAGTATCATTGTACATCATGGTACACTGCCAGAGGCATTCATATAGAGTCACATGTTTCAGTTTTATCGAGTTGTAATATTCAGTTGTAAGTAAATCGAAGTGTGATGATCATCATTATTAGAGCATTGTCCCAGTGAGTAAATAAAAAAAGAAAAGAAAGAGGCCAAAAAGATCCCAACAAAAAAGAAAAAAAGAGAGAAGGGGCAATGTTATTATCCTTTTCCACACTTGTACTTCAAAGTAGCACCAATGTTTTCATATAGAGAGTCTCCTATGTTGTCACTTTCATATACTAGTGGGAATTTTTCATTATAGAACTTGTCTTGTATATTCTGATGATGGGCTTCCTCAAATGCCCGAGGTCTTCATGAGCAAGCAAGTTGGATGCACACCCAGTTAGTTTTTAGTTTGAGCTTTCATACACTTATTGCTCTTAGTGCATCCGTTGCATGGGAATCCACACTCCTCTCATTGACATCAATTGATGGGCATCTCCATAGCCTGTTGATTAGCCACGTCAATGTGAGACTATCTTCCTTTTTTGTATCCCCCTTATTAATCTCTACCACTGCATTCCATTCCACCCATAGTGCTATGTCCATGTCTTACGCTCATGTATTGTGTGGGGGTTGAAAAAGCTGAAGCGCGTTAAAAAGTATGAACCAATTGCTTGACCAACATCGGGAATCAAGAAGATGGAGCATGACAAGGCTATATGATTTTGTAGGGATAGCATTTTTTATCATTTTTATTTTGAAAGGCATGATTGTTTGTTGGTATGCCTGAGTATTGATGTCTTTATGTCAAATTATAGACTATTGCTTTGAATCATTCGGATCTTAATATTCATATCATAAAATAAAGAATACATGATAGACATGTTAGGTAGCATTCCACATCAAAAAATTTGTTTTTATCATTTACCTACTCGAGGACGAGCAGGAATTAAGCTTGGGGATGCTTCATACATCTCAGACGTATCTATATTTTTTTATTGTTCCATGCTATTATAGTATCAATCTTGGATGTTTTATATGCATTTTTATGCTATTTTATATCATTTTTGGGACTAATCTATTGACCTAGTGCCCGGTGCCAGTTGCTGTTTATGCTTGTTTTTGGATTTTCAGGAAATCAATATCAAACGGAGTCCAAACGAAAAAAATATATTTGGATTAATTGTTTCTGGACCAGAAGGGACCCACGAAGGTTCGGGAGAAGACCAAAAGAGCCACGAGGGAGTGACAAGCTCGCTAGGCGCGCCCTTGTGAGCCCCTCATAGCACCTCTCGACCTAGTTCCACCTCTACAAATACCCAAATATTCCCCAAATACCAAAGAGCCATCCGAAACACTTATTCCGCTACCGCAAGCTTCTGTTCTTCCGTGATCCCATGTGGATGACTTTTTTGGTGCTCTACCGGAGGGGGAATAGATCATGGAGGGCTTCTACATCATCCTTGTTGCCTTCCGATGATGCGTGAGTGGTTCACTAGAGACCTACGGGTCCATAGCTAGTAGCTAGATGGCTTCTCCTCTCTCTTTGATCTTCAATACAATGTTCTCAATGTTCTTGGAGTTCTAATCGATGTAATCTTCTTTTGCGGTGTGTTTGTTGGGATCCAATGAATTGTGGTTTTATGATCAGATTATTCATGAATATTAATTGAGTCTTTTTTGAAATTTATCATGCATGATTGTTATAGCTTTGTATTTATCTCCAATCTATCAGTTTGGTTTGGCCAACTAGATTGATCTATCTTGCAATTGGAGAGGTGATTTGTGATGGGTTCAATCTTGCGGTGCACTATCCCAGTGACAAAGTAGGGGACATGAAACATATCTGTATTGTTGCCATTAAGGATAAAACTACAGGGTTTGTTCATATTGATTGGGTTTTGATGTAGGGTGGAACCCTAAAGCCGATCTTTCATGATTTGGAGGGTCTAGGATCAAAAGTAGGTCTATAGGGGGGGGTGATTAGACTACTTGACAAAATAAAAATCTAACCTTTTCCCAATTTTAGTTGTGGGCATATTTTAGCAACATGACAAGTCAAGCAATCAACCTACACATGCAATTCTAAGAGTGTAGTAGCGGAAAGTAAAACATTGCATATGAAGGTAAAGGGAAGGGTTTGGAGAGTGCAAATGCAATGATGACACGAATATTTTTGGCGTGGTTCCGATAGGTGGTGCTATCGTACATCCACGTTGATGGAGACTTCAACCCAGAAAGGGTAATGGCTGCACGAGTCCAGGGAGGGCTCCACAGACGAAAGGTCCACGAAGAAGCAACCTTGTCTATCCCACCATGGCCATCACCCACGAAGGACTTGCCTCACTCGGGTAGATCTTCACGAAGTAGGCGATCTCCTTGCCCTTACAAACTTCTCGGTTCAACTTCACAATCTTGTCGGAGGCTCCCAAGCGACACCTAACCAATCTAGGAGACACCACTTTCCAAAAGGTAATAGATGGTGTCTTGATGATGAACTCCTTGCTCTTGTGCTTCAAATGATAGTCTCCCCAACACTCAACTCTCTCTCTCACAGATTTGGATATGGTGGAAAGATGATTTGAGTGGAATGCAACTTGGGGAAGGCTAGAAATCAAGAATCTTGTGGTAGGATTGGAATATCTTGATCTCAACACATGAGTAGGTGGTTCTCTCTCAGAAAATGTATGATGGAAGTGTAGGCACGTTCTGATGGCTCTCTCACATATATATGGAGAAGGCGGTGGAGGGGTATATATAGCCTCCACACAAAATCGAACCGTTACACACATTTGACCCAACTCGGTCATACCGAATACAAGAACTCAGTGAGACCGATTTAGTTCAAAATGTGAATGTTAGGTATCTCGGTCGGACTGACTAGAACAACTCAGTGGGACCGATGTGCTAGGGCTTAGGGTGAACATCAACTCGGTGGTGCTGATTACATCAACTCGGTGAGATCAAAGTGAAGAAAGAAGCAAACAGAGAAGATGTCAAGCAAACTTGGTGGGACCAATTGCTTATTTCGGTGAGACCGAAATGTTACAAAGGGGAACAGAAAGTTTGCAAGGCCATCTTGGTGAGACCGAGATCCGTATCGGTGTGACCAAACTGTTAGGACTTCTGGCAGTGGCTATGTAATATGAACTCGATGGCTCCATATAGGAAGAATTGGTGGGGCCAAGTTTGAATTTGGGTTTTGGACATATTTGGAAATGATAAAGTGGTTGAGGGCTTTGGATCAATAACACTAAGCACTTTGAGCAAGCAAGCCATTAAGCAACACCTCATCCCCTTTTAATAATATTGGCTTTATTATGGACTCACTGGGATCTTAGATCACTAAAAGTAAAATGGAGAGTCTTGAGCTTTTGCCAATATGTGTCCTTAGCATTTTGAGGGGTCCACATTCTTAGTCCATGCCATGCCATTCACTGAACTTTCTGAAATATTAAACTTGAATGGATATTAGTTGAATGAGCTATATGTTGTTATGAATTACCAAAACCACATGGGGATTAGTTGCACCTTCAATCTCCCCCTTTTAGGTAATTGATGATAACTTATAGATCAAAGCTTCGACAAATTATAAAATGAATGAAATACATCGTCGCTTTGAGAAGTATGTGATAATCAAGAGCTCCCCCTAAATTTGTGCATTATTTAAAATTTGCATTTGAATGCAAATGCATAATCTATTAGGATCATGGGTCACTCTTTCATGTCACATACATCTTGGTGGAGCGCACAAAATGATAACAATTAAATAACATGCACTCATCACCAAGGATACAAGTGATTGGTCATACAAAAACAATCATAGAGATAGACATTAAAGCACACATTAAGCATAGTATGATCAAACACATGATCACATAAGTATCTTACGAGCATAACACATAAGTAGTAGCAAGAGTAGCAACAATAAAACAAACCAAAGTAGCAAGGCAAATAAGACCAACAAAAGATAAAAGTAACTCTCTCTCGAAGCCTATGATCTATACAATTTCTGCCCCTTTGGCAACAAGTTGCCAAAAAGTTCGAAAATGTATAGTGCTATACGACACACTAGGCACGATCTCCGGGAGTTCCTGAAGGGGTCTTCTGGCTTGTAGCTCCGGTGTGCGTAGATGGCGTGGGGAGGAGTCCATCTGCAAATGCCTCTGCTGAAGTCTGTGGAGCTGGTGGAGTAGATACTGGAGGGGCAATTGTGGTTGTTGATTCAGGTGCTGAGATGGTGGTCCTGGAATCTGCAACTGGCACAACTGAAGACCTCTGTGCCCTTGGCACTGACTGGAACCTGTTGGTAGTGGGTCTGTCATCATCATCCTCAGCATCATCCCTTAACTTCTCCACAATGGTATGAATCTCTGTGACCTTCACATCAAGGTCATGCATCTTTGTCTCAATGATCCTTTCAAGACTCTCCTGATTCTGAGACAAGGTGGCCAAGCTTTTCTCACTCCTCATGGTAGCCTCAAGCAGATAACTGAGCTGGTCTTGCTTGGTCTTGAGATTCACTATTGAAGCATCTAGGGCACTTGCTGCCTTTGCTGCTTTTTGTAGCCTTTGCTTTCTCGATCTTCTCCTGGGCCTCTGCACATGTAGGATGTGATGCATCCATAACAACATTGTTGTGCTCAAAATCAAGCCTAAGAGAAAGATGCTCTTTGTCAAGCAGATATGTCCCAGTTCCAACCTTGGAGTTGATCAACATCTGAATGTGTGGGGCATATCCACAAGACCTCTTCTGTTCGGCTGCTGTCCTCTTCAAAGTTTCAACAATCAAGCTCATGACTTTGAACTTCTGAGGCACATCAAACAAATGAAGTAAGTTGATGGAGTGACCACGTATTATCTCGTGATCTCCAGACTTGGGCAACAATGTAACCCTCAAAATAGTGTTCATAGTGCTCAGTCCAGTAAGCAGAGCTGCATCAGGAATAGGCTTGTACATGTTGGCCATTGAGTTGTGATCTTTCTTGGGTTTGCTATAAACATCAAGATCATCTTCACTCTCCTTTGGGGCATTGATAAGCTTGGACCATTCAAAGATGGAGGATTGGTACCTGGTCCCCTCAGTCATCCACACAATCTTACCATCTGGGTAGATATGGGCAGTGGAGTAGAATTGCATAATCATTTCATTGTTCCATTTTGTCAATTTTTGTCCAATAAATTCATCAACCTCATTCATCCTGAAGCTTTCATGCACATGGGAAAAATAGTCTTCATTCTCATCAATATAATCCCAATCAACCCATTTCATGTCACAAACTATGGGCTTCTTGTCCAGGAGCATAGTTTCATAGAAATCTTGCCGTTCTATGGTGTGAAACCAATAGTCCGCAGCAGTTCTTCTCCTAGTGGCATATGATCTGTCTATCTCCATAGTCTCAGGCCATGATCCTTCCTCAACTTGATATTTTAAACCACTGGATGATCATCATTATTATCTGGAATCTTGAGCTTCAATTTCCTGAGCACTAGTGGCTCATCATCTTCTTGAACCTCAGGCACTAGGGACACGGTATTTGTTTATGTATTCAAACATGTATTTAAGTTTCCGATCAATACAATTCTAGCACGAATAATAAACCTTTATCATGAATAAGGAAATATAAAATAACAACTTTATTATTGCCTCTAGGGCATATTTCCTTCAAACAACTCCAAAGAGATCTACTAGGAACATCCCAGCTGCAGAAAAAAACAACGCCTAGACTAGCTCATTGATCAAAGATGGTTAAGGTTTCCTAACCATGGACATGAGTTGTCATTTGATAACAGGATCACATCATTAGGAGAATGATGTGATGGAAAAGACCCATCCGTTAGCTTAGCATAATGATCGTTGAGTTTTATTGCTATTGCTTTCTTCATGTCAAATACATATTCCTTCGACTACGAGATTATGCAACTCCCCGATACCAGAGGAATACCTTGTGTGCTATCAAACATCACAACGTAACTGGGTGATCATAAAGGTGATCTACAGGTATCTCCGAACACTACAAAAAAAGGTACATCCATGACATTTTGGTCAAACATTTTTTTCTCTCATTCTTATGACACTTCTATGACAATAATTGTGACAAAACCCGGTATCATCATAGATGTGGTGGGCTCCTACTTATATGACAAAAAATCATAATAGAAAATGGGCTTTTCGTACTGGGCGGGCCAGAGATGCAGCTGCATGACATTCTTTGGTCCATCCATGACGGAAAAAACCGTGGTAGAAGCGAGGGCGAGGAAAATATCGGGGAGTTCCCGGTTACGGTGGGTGGTCGGGGCCGAGTGATGCATGGAGGTTTGCGCGTTTCTCTCGTACACGTACGTGCATGTGTGCGAGGCGTTGGGCTCTAACTGAACCTGATCAAGGCATTTGCTTACTGAACCCGAGCGATTGCACTCGCTACGCATTACTGAACCTGAGTGATCGGCCAATCCCTGGCTGTTAACTGAACCCGATCGAGCGATTGCTTTGCTATTGCTGCTAACTAAAGTCGGTTGAACCTGCTGCCTCTTGATGAACAGTGAGTGTTGTTGGCGGTTGGATGAACAGTTCTCGATGGGGTTGGATGAACAGGACCCCGTGGTAGTAGAGATCGTTGCCGCTGGATGAACAGGACCCCGATGGAGCCGGTTGGGGGTGGATGCACAGAACCCCGTGGAGGGCTGGTTGAATAGTAGCTGGTGGAGGATGGATGAACAGGACCCCGTGGAGTGCTAGTTGAATAGTAGCCAGTGGAGGCTGGATGAACAGGATCTCGTGGATGAACAATAGTTAGTGGAGGCAGGAGGGAGACGCCATGGATGAACAGGAGCCTATGGATGAACAATAGCTGGTGGAGGCAGGAGGGGGACGTCGTGGATGAACAATCGAAGGTGAAGGCTGGAGGAGGTCGATGGTGGACGAACAATAGCCCGTGGAGTCCCGTTTTGCGGTACACCACACCCCTCCGGATGAACAGGACCCCATTTCGACCATAGGAAGTCGAAGAGAAGTACGTTTCCTTCGTTTTGAGGTACGCCACACCCCTCCCGATCAACAGGACCCCATTTCAACCATAGGCGCTCCAACAAAAGTCAGTTTCCTTTGTTTTGCGGTACGCCAGACCCCTCCCAATGAATAGGATCCCGTTTCGACCGTAGGCAGTCGAACAGAAGGCCGTTTCCTCCGTTCTGCGGTACGCCGGGCCTCGTTTCGGCTGTTCCGTCCAAGCCGGTTGGCTCCTAATGAACAAGATGCATTTCGTTGCCTCCTGATGAAAACGACGCAGTTTCTCCGTTCCGACCCAGCCGGTTGGCTGCCGATCAATAGGGCGCCATTGCTGCCCTCTGCTGCCTCACAATGTACATGAGCCCTGGCTGTACGTACGCGTGAGTACGCATTCGAGACCCTACACGTATGTACGTACATGGCCGTATTTACTTTCTTGGACCCTAACTGTACGTATGTGTACACGATATAGACGGGACTGCGTGACATGCTACGTCTGCGCCTCTACTACGACACATGCCCTTCCTTACTCGACCACGGTTCATCGCTGCAGCCTGCAAACAAACCGATCGACCAGTATGTACGTACACGTTTGCGACCAGACACACAACCCTACGTACGGCTCGACCGGGTGGGTCCCAGCTGTCAGGGAGGTAAGGAGGCACTTCCTTGCATGTGAAGATATAGCTGGTGGGTCCCAGCTGTCAGGGGGAGAATAATATTTATTACCTGTAATATGGACACACTTCCTTGCATGCAAAGATGTAGCTGATGGGTCCCAACAGTCAGGGGGAAACTTTTTTTCACGAAATACAGTGGCCCATCCGGTGGGTCCCTGCTGTCAGGTGGAGCAATCATTATTTTGCATGAAATAAGGAGGCACTTCCTTGCCGTGCCCGTGGACCCAGCTGTCAGCCTCTCTAGGTACAGTCCTCTTCCAATGGAAGTCTTTCCTTAACCACATTGACCACGCCACACCGAGAGCACCAAGGCGGTGGACGACAGCGAGGCCTAGGAAGGGGACCACGCGGAGCCTGGGAAGATGCGATAGTGGATTCCCACACGAAGAGGAGTAGGAGGGTTGACTAGTTCAGCTACGGTGTGAGGCTGCCGTCACCGCAGAATAATAGGGGTTGTGGGTGAGTAGAGGGATGGCTTGGCCAGAGGTTGGAGTAGGGTGGGGCATGAGGCCTGCGCGGCAACAGAGCCGGCCATGGGAGGCAGGAGCAGGAAGAACGACCGGCACTAGTTTGTGCAGCTGGAGGAAGGAGACCAGAGGTTGAAGAAGCACTACGACCGTTGGATGGACATCGTACGGTCGCAGGAGCTAGAATCGTTCATATTGACTAAGTTGACAAAGCCTTCAGTCTGCGTCAATGTAGGCCCACAAGTCAGCCTCCCACTATGGTGGGTCCCAGCTAGCAGGGGGGTATTCATTCTTTTGTGCGTAATAAGGAGGCACTTCCTTGCGTGCGAAGATATAGGTGGTGGGTCTGAGCTGTCAGCGGGGGAACATTTTTTTCGCGAAATATAGAGGCCCTTCGGGTGGGTCCCAGCTGTCAGGTGGAGGAATCATTATTTTGCATGTAATAAGGAGGCACTTCCTTGCGTGCGGTCATGGACCCAGCTTCCAGGCTCTCCACGTACAAACCTCTTCTGATGGTTGTCGTTCGTTGACCACGCCGCCGAGAGCACTAGGGCAGTGGACGACGGTGAGGCCTAGGAAGGGAACGACACGGAGCCATGGAAGACTCGGCAGTTGTTTCCCATGCGGAGGGTATTACGAGGGTTTACTGCTTCAGCTGTAGTGTGAGGCTTTCGTCGCCGGAGAATAACAGGAGGTCTAGCTGAGTAGAGGGATGGCTAGGCCAACGATGGGAGTACGGTGGGGCGGTGAGGCCTACGTGGCAGCACAATCGGCCGCGGAAGGAGGGAGCAGGCAGTCCCACCGACGCTTGTTTGAGCGGTTGGAGCAGGAAGAACATAGATTGAAGAAGCACGATGGCCGTTGGATGGACATCCAATAGTCACTTCTCTCGTGTGTTGACTAAGTTGACACGGCGTTGCGTGTGCATCAACCTTTTTTAGGAAAGTGTACGCGTCAACCTATAGTAGGCGCACAAGTCAGCCTCAAATGTGTGGAAAATGGCATACAACCCATCTGCAATTATTTCTAATAATTTACATTTATTTGCTAATTCTTAAGGATTTTTTTGGAGACCGTATTCTTTTTGTTAGCATTTTTTTGACAGAAAGACTGTAAGGGAGGCCCCTACAGTATAATTGGTGCAACATACCCAAATTGCAAGTACCGTGCCTTGAACCTGGGTTGGTGGGAAGGCATCAGCCCCTTTCCACCACTAGGCTATGCCTTAGTCTGCTCTTTTTGTTAGAATTACAACCTATATTGTGGCCACAGCTAAAAATTATACGAAATTTTGCATATTTCGATGTGGTCCCAACTGTTTTTAATCCCGAAATGTCGAGTCACATTCAAACAAATTAAAAAAATAAATTTATATCAATATAAAATCCAAATAATTGTCCACGCATAAAAATCAATGGAATTTAAAATCTTGAAATGAAATAAAATAAAATTTGAAACTAATTCCCGGTTTGCTGTGTTTTAAAAATGTACAACTAATTTCTCATTACTAATAGGCCATTTTCTGGGCAAGCCGAATGAAACTCTTCTCGTCTTGAAAGATTTGCAGCCCAGCAGGTCTGACAAAGCAAGTAGGCTTCGGTTGGGTATTTCTTTTAAAAAAAGTAGAACTGTGCTAGCCATTTTCAGCAAGAAAAAAATACAACTTGGCTCATGATGTGGTAAACATAAATAAAACCCTCACTAGACGGGCCACAGCCCCCGCACAACCCCATTGTTACCCTGATCCGTCTATAAAACTAGTATAAATAACAACTGATTGTTCCTAAAAAAATTAAATAACAACTGCGCGACCTACTGGGTCCCTGGTGTCAGCCGCTCGTTGTGTAATTCTCTCGTTTATTGACTACGTTGACAATGGTGTGGGCCCCAGATGTCCAACCATTAGGAGGAACCTTTTTTTGGGGCCTGTAATAATGAGGCACTTGCTTGCATACTGCCACGACCCTGGTGGGTCCCTACTCTCCACGTACAGTCATCTCCTTGTTCCTCTTGGTTGTTGACGACGTTACCAATGCAAGAGAACGACGCACCGTGCATGGCAAGTGAACCAAGTGGAGGACGACGATGAGGCCTCAGACGGAACGAACAGGAGCCGTGGAAGATGCTCCAGTCTATTCGCAGGTGGAGGGGACTACGAGGGTTGACTGGTTCGGGTGCGGGTGCGTGTTGGGGTTGACGTCGCCGAAGAATAACATGACGTGTGGGGGAATAGAGGGAGGGACTGGATAATGTTTGAGGGTACGGTTGGGCAGTGGAGGCGCAGCCAACCATGGGAGGCGGAGCAGGCGGAACCGACAGGGTGATTTGGTTTGGGTGGCTGGAGGAAGAAGACAAGAGATAGAAGATACACAACAGATGTTGGATGTCAATCCAATGGCTGGTAGGCAGAATCATTTGTTGATTAGTAAGTCGACACCACCTTGAATGCTCCTTTTCCTCGTGGGTCCCAAACGTCAGAATCCAAATCAAAATCTGTCACGGTCATGCAGCCTTTCTTATGAAAATTGACAGCCCATTTGGTGTGCTAGGTCAAAATAAGTTTGTGGGTGCTAGTGGGGGCTAATCACTTGGGTTCTGTAATGCACAGTGAGCTCAAGCAGCCGGCGAGAGTGATGTTATTTCCCTTGGTTGGGATTTGTTACAATATTTCACTCTTAATTAAACAAATGGCAAGCCATTTGCCTTGTTTCAAAGAAAATATGACAGTCACAGGCGAGTTGAAAAGGGCAACAAAATCTAACTCTAGCTTACAAACTGTACAAAAGCACGAGGGTTAATTGTTCATCAGGTTTAGAGAAAACCCAGATTGAAAAGGGCAACAACATCTAACTCCAGCACTGTTTTTAGCAGTTGCAGTCAAATCGATCTGTCAGGTCCATAGAATGAACATGGGTCGTAAAATTTACTGGATTATGACCACAATATGTTGTAAATAGAAGCCCGACACGTTCAGAAGCCCTTTTGTCCACCTGAAACTCCTCTTTTTGCTCTTCGACATACCCATCCATCAAAACCATGTTGCTGATAAACTTAAGCATGATGGACAATAGTAACATCGCATTCAGCAGAAAGAATGTGACAAATCTAGTGTTTGCATGGTTGGCTACATATTGTTCCAGCGTTATTGTCGTCAGTCGAATGTCATGAGAAGTGAGAAAATCCCGGTGCTTATGAACCCACCGATTGGTTATCACTTTCGTACCCCATCATGTTGCCTAAATAGACATGAAAATTGAAAACAGTTATGGTCTAAAAAAGAGTGTCGAAAGAGCAACAGCTGAACGGTTAATTCTAGTACACTATTGTGGGCTTCCAATGTTTGTGAAAATTATCACCTTTATATACAACTTCTCTAGACATGGAAAGCGTTGCAACAAGCCAATAATCTTGTTTTGATCAAAACTATTCATTTGGATATATAAGATCTTAACAGAATCCAGCACCATTGATAGGCTATCCATGGAGAAACTCTTCATTGAGCATAGAACATAATATTAGTGCAAAATATGTACTCCAAGATGATATATAACTTATGCGTAGAAATTTAAAATGCAGCTTATGGTTACAAGTGTAGATGATAATATACAGTACCTGAAAAACTGTGGAGCCAAACGCCATCTTGAAACGAGCACAAAGATCATGTATTACACCCAAGGTCTCCAGTTTTGGCACAGAGACGACAGTTATTTGCGACGGTGAATAACTAGAATCAAGGATCAACCTTTGAAGTGAAGGGGCATCTTGGATGATGAGCTGCCTTCCGTGAAAAGAAATTCTAATTCATACAAGGTTAGGTGACTTTATTTGGAGACAACCAATTCTAATTGTGAAAACAAGCACCAAGTACTCCAGGGCAGGGCAACTGGAGTGGATGATGTTGTGCAATGAGGCCTCCGATATATGGACCCGCACAAGTGAAAGTTTTTTGAGAAATGGGAGTCAAAGGTTTAGTACCAGATTGTCTGGTAGGTAGCACAACACAAAGGTGGCGGTGTGGAGAGAGGAGGAAAACCGCGAGATGGACATCAGTGCTGAGGGCACAAGTACATGGCGTTCGGTATCTAGTAGGTGATTTCCTAGGGAATAGTAGAACTCAAGCAACTGTAGTTCTGTGAATTTATGGGATTTCAGCTAGGCGTCCACCGTGCAGGGCATGGTATGCTTGCTCAGGTAGCATGACGGGATGCATAGGCTTTGAATTGAGCCCTGGTGGGAGGAGATGATGGGCCTATGGAGTTCATGATCATTAAAGAGAGATAGCTGATGACAGTCGAGATTAAGGGGCACGACGCACCATAGAGGGCGCCACCGAATTGAGAGGACTTGGGTGCGGCAGCAATCTTTGGTGGGGAGAAGCGAGATGATCTCCCCAAGGATGGCATCCGGGAGATTGCTGATGTGGTCCACCCAAGATTCTACGGGTTCCTAGGACCCAGTGGGGGCGGGCTCCCCGCTTCTCCCTGCGCTGCCGGGTGCGGGATCTACAACAAGCGTTGTCGCTGGCGTGAGCCTCATCTTCTTGGCACTGGGGTCAGCCGACTCCATTTTCCTCGAGGGCGTCGCGTCGAGCTCATGGATTTGAGCAGAGTAATGAATGATGAGCCTAGTTGTAGTGCGAGTAAAGAAGAAGGGGAGCTGGGGTTTTTCTGTAGTAGTGAGGAAGAAGGGGAGCTAGGGTTTTCTGTAGGAGTGAGGTGAGGAATTTGGGGGTATGAGTGGAGCGAGCTGACATGAGGTGGGTGGGAGTGAGGAGCAAGAAGAGCATCCAAGTTTTTTTGGGGGGCGGTGTGCTGGGTAGAGCCTCTCATTAAGTAAATATATGGGCTTTTGAATTGACTTTATTATTTACTAGGATGGATGGGCTATTTGTTCTTGGGCCCAAAGAAACAATTACTACTAGTATAGTGGAGACACTGCGCAGCTACCCAGTAAAACAATTACTACTAGTATAGTGGATACACTACTGCTTCTGGCTCCTCCGAGGTCATCGAAACGTCTCCCTCTACCAAATGCCGTTTTACTTTGGTTCACCGACATGGGGGCCATGCAGCGTGTGGGCCCAAATACAATCCACCAAATTAGAAGGTTGTATGCAGGCGGAGAGTCACCTCGGTCGTAGCACGGCAGTAACGAGCCATCATATCACAAAATCCCACCTCCCCGTAGTCTTAGTTTGACAGACAAAGCAACCATCATTTCACTCTTCGCTGAATCCCCTTCTCCCTCACTGTCTTCAAGAAAGCCAACACTCACATCTGCCATTGTTCTTCTCTCCTAGCGAAGGGAAGGTAAGCAGATCCGTGATGTTGGTATATTTTTGTTTCGAAAAAAGAACTATTGCAAAGCAGTAACCGATCCTCACTCTCTTTTTTGTTTCATTGTCATTGCGATTGTGTTTTCCTTTCAGTTATCTCCTAGTATTCGTCAGTTTCATGATGGACCAAGGAGAACCAGGCAAAGATCTGCCGATGTTGGAGTAGACGCCGGATGCTGATCCCATGAGACAGAGAGGTCCAAGAAGATGGAGGTAGCCACCGAGCCGACCCTAGGTACGCTCACGACCACTACTGAGATGGTCAACGCCCCATTTGAGGTTACATGCCCTGTGGCCCTGCAGGAGCAGTTTTCCTCCTTCAAGGATGTGTCACCCCCCCGCACTGAGCTGCCCAAGGTGATTTTCTTTTTTGCCGATCTCGATTGTGGTTTTTCATCTAAGTATGTGGTGATAAATAATGCAAAATTTTATTAGCTTCGATGCCATGCTACCTTCCCTATCATGCATACTTTTGACTCTACATAGTGGTTTAAATAACTTGTGTTTCTTATATTGGAAAGTAATTCAGAATTTGTTTCTGTTTCAATTAGAGCCCTGATGCAGACAAGGATTGTGTGGTTGTACATGTCACTCACTATGAGGTGGATGACCTGAATATAAGCACTGGGAAAATAGAGGTCTTAGGCTGTTGGATCCTGGAAGACATTTGCACTTATACCAATGTCAAGATGTATTCCAGCCTCACTATTGTCAGGCATGTTTTCCAGGGTGTAATGAAGCGCAAGAAGTTCAAAGCTACTCGTTCGTCTCTGAGGCATCCTGTTCTTGTCAAGCTTACGCATGAAGATGACATGGCATCCCTCCATAAACAAGTTTATGAGTGGCAAGTCCAGAAAGTTATCTTCACGAAGGTTCATAGGATTGAGCTGCTGCCCGACGTCCTCGATGATGTTCATGGCAAGGTCCGTCTTTTGTCCATTCCAAATTAGATCGAGGCATGAAATAGTTGCCCCAGCTAGTGTTTAATAGTAGTTTGGATTGTGTCTAATTATCCGAACCTTGCCTATTATCGAGCCCTCAGGGCTAGTACTCTATTTGAATCTGTATATAGGAACTATTGCTACTTCTGTGTGCCCGTGAATCATGTGAGAACCATCCTAATTGTTACCGGAACAGATGCGTCCTCACTAGTTTTTTCATGTAATATAGCAAGGTAAGACA
The DNA here is from genome assembly GCF_002162155.2 of Triticum dicoccoides. NCBI lineage: Eukaryota > Viridiplantae > Streptophyta > Magnoliopsida > Poales > Poaceae > Triticum > Triticum dicoccoides. The sequence continues at coordinate 472,142,397 of NC_041391.1, read as the reverse complement.
TAAGTTGTCACGGTTTATCATACGAGTAGTGTGTGCTTGATGAAATAGAGTACTCCTTCGAGAACTGTGCGCTGATGTATACATAGGGTACGTGCTACCTCTTGAGCTTGCGTTGGGTTTTCCCTTGAAGAGGAAAGGGTGATGCAGCAAAGTAGCGTAAGTATTTCCCTCAGTTTGAGAACCAAGGTATCAATCCAGTAGGAGACAACGCACAAGTCACCGAATACCTGCAGAAACAATCAACAACTTGCACTCAATGCGATAAAGGGGTTGTCAATCCCTTCACGGTCACTTGCAAAAGTGAGATCTGATACAGATCGATAAACGGTAAAGTAAATATTTTTGGTATTTTGGTTTATAGATCGGAAAGTAAAAGATTGGAAAATAGTAGATCAGAAACTAGTAAGATGTAAAAGAGATTCAATATAATGAAAAAGATACCTGAGGGCCATAGGTTGCACTAGTGGCTTCTCTCAAGATAGCAAATATTACGGTGGGTGAACAAATTACTGCCGAGCAACTGAGAGAAAAGCGCATAGTTATGACGACATCTAAGGCAATGATCATGAACATAGGCATCACTTCCGTGTCAAGTAGACCGAAACTATTATGCATCTACTACTATTACTCCACACATCGACCGCTATCCAGCTTGCATCTAGAGTATTAAGTTCATAAAGAATTGAGTAACGCATTAAGTAAGATGACATGATGTAGAGGAATTAACTCAAGCAATATGATGAAAACCCCATCTTTTTGAAAACCCCATCTTTTTATCCTCATGGCAACAATACAATACGTGCCTTGCTGCCCCTACTGTCACTGGGAAAGGACACTGCAAGATTGAACCCAAAGCTAAGCACTTCTCCCATTGCAAGAAAGATCAATCTAGTAGGCCAAACTAAATTGATAATTCGAAGAGACTTGCAAAGATATGAAATCATGCATATAAGAATTCATAGAAGAACCAAATAATATTCATAGATAATCTGATCATAAATCCACAATTCATCAGATCTCAGCAAACACACCGCAAAAGAATATTATATCGAATAAATCTCCAAGAACATCGAGGAGAACATGGTATTGAGAATCAAAGAGAGAGAAGAAGCCATCTAGCTACTTGCTATGGACCCGTAGATCTATGGTAAACTACTCACGCTTCATTGGAGAGGCAATGGTGTTGATGAAGAAGGCCTCCGTTATTGAATCCCCCTCCGGCAGGATGCCGGAAAAGGCCCCTAGATAGGATCTCATGGGTACAGAAGGTTGCAGCTATGGAAAAGTGGTTTTGTGGCTCTCATGGATGTTTCCACGGTATAAGAGTATATATAGGCGAAGGAGCTGGGTCAGGAGACCCCTGAGGGGCCCACGAGGTAGGGGGGCACGCCCTCCTGCCTCTTGGCCGCCTTGCTGCGTCTCCGACTTCATCTCCAAGTCTTCTGGTTTCCTTTCGGTCCAAGAAAGATCGTCGTGAAAGTTTCATACCATTTGGACTCCGTTTGGTATTCCTTTTCTGCAAAACTCTAAAATTGGCAAAAAAAATAGAAATAGACACTGGGCTCTCGGTTAATAGGTTAGTCCCAAAAATAATATAAAATAACATATATATGCCTATTATACATCCAAAACAGATAATATAATAGCATGGAACAATCATAAATTATAGATATGTTGGAGACGTATCAAGCATCCCCAAGCTTAATTCCCGCTCGCCCTCGAATAGATAAATGATAAAAACAAAAATTTTGATGTGGAATTCTACCTAACATATTTATCAATGTAATTTTCTTTATTGTGGCATGAATTTTCATATCCGAAAGATTCAAAACAAAAGTTTAATATTGACATAAAAACAATAATACTTCAAGCATACTAACAAAGCAATCACGTCTTCTCAAAATAACATGGCCAAGGAAAGCTATCCCTAAAAAATCATATAGTCTGACTATGCTCTATCTTCATCACACAAAATATTTAAATCATGCACAACCCCAGTTTTAGCGAAGCAATTGTTTCATACTTTAGTATTCTCAAACTGTTTCAACTTTCACGCAATACTTGAGAGTGAGCCATGGATATAGCACTATAGGTGGAATAGAATGGTGGTTGTGGAGAAGACAAAAGGGAGAAGATAGTCTCACATCAACTAGGCGTATCAATGGGCTATGGAGATGCCCATCAATAGATAATAATGTGAGTGAGTAGGGATTGCCATGCAATGGATGCACTAGAGCTATAAGTGTATGAAAGCTCAAAAAGAAACTAAGTGGGCGTGCATCCAACTCGCTTGCTCACGAAGACCTAGGGCATTTTGAGGAAGCCCATCATTGGAATATGCCATCGTCTGTATTTTGATATGTTTTGCGACTGTCTTTGAATCTGACTGATATTTACTTGACTTCTTGTCTTGTAGGTTTACACTGAGATGTACTCGATCCCCAATGGTGAACAAGCTCTGGAGCAAGACCAGGAGGGAGAGGACATCATGGAGGAAAGCGGTGATTGGCAATCTCCAAAAGACAAGGACGAGGAGGAAAGCGATGAGTCGAACGACGATGATATAGTCGACTCACCACCTCGTACAGAACGTTGATACAAGCTACTCCATGATCCAACGGGTGGGCGTGGCAAGATCGAGGCTCCAAGCACTCAAGCACAGAAGTGCACTCGGACTTCGACTCCAGAGCCGACGGAGAAGGTCGCCAAGCAGCCAAAGGTTGTCCCCTCAAAGGCTCGGAAGACTTTGCCCAAGATCAAGATGTATGTTCCTATTGCCTCTGGGTGAGTATTCTTTCTTTCTGTGTTTTCTTCCACCGACTGATACTTCTGTTCTGACCGAATGGATTGTAAACTTTTACAACCCAGCCTCCACCGCGACTGACATGGACGTCGACAAGGCCCTATGTGACGAGGAAACCGATGACGCAGCCACCTCCAAAGCTAGTAAGTTCCACTCGACTTGAATATATTCTGCCGATTGAATTGTTGGCCGATTGAATTTCTGAGGTTGCTTTTTGTTGCAGCTCCACGGGGCATTGTCGTGCTTCTGGATGAAGAACAAGAAGTGCCTCTGAGGGAGAGGAGGAGGAGGAGAAGGACGTCAAGCAGGAAAGCGCCTGAGGGTCAGGTCCCTCAATCGACACTGGTGCTTGAGACAGTGGTGGAGCAATCCAGAGATCCGTCTCGGACTAACGTTACTTTCGCCAATCCGCTGTCGATTGATCGTCCATTAGGGTCGACTGCTTGGACCTCTACCACTCCAGCACAACTCCATGCATCTGACCCTGTGGCTGCTTCGACTGCATTGCCATCATCGCTCTTCACTGAGACTCTAGATGACTCACCGAGTGCCGCCAGGGAGGCCCTTCTCCAGGTAAATCTCGTGATGGAGCAGATGAAGGTGGTGCATGAGGCCAGTTAGGTAGCTTATAATGCCAGCACCGCTCTGCAAACCAACGTCAAGGTTAGTTGATTCTCGACTGGTCTCTTGAATAATGATAATTGCCGCTGTTGCTTCGCTGCCCATATGGTGCTCTTAGATGAGCGTTTTGGAACCTATTATGTGCATCTATCATGGGTGTGTGTTTCACATCCAATCACCCATGGGGTGTTTCTGTCTTAGAGTTGTATAGTTCTTCCACTTAAGTCGACTAGGTTGAGTCGAGTGTTTTTCCGAACTAGTGGGGGCACGCAGAGTGCACCCACTGGGTGTAGTCCCCGAGACCGCGGTTGACTGTTGGTAGTCGGCTGTGGTATGAGAATCTCCTTTTTTACTCATGCTGGGCAGACCATGCCGAGTGTAAAACCGAACCAGTGGGGGCACGCTAAGTGAACCCACTAGGTGTAGTCCCTGAGACTACTGTTGAATGTTTGATTCAGCGGTTCTCTTAGAGCAACTTTCACTATGACTGACTTTTGTTTCTGTCGACTGACATATCTTATTTGCTGACTGCAGAGGTCTTGTGATCTTGGGGCTCAACTTTCTGAACTGAACAAGAAGCAAATCAGCCTCAACCTTGACCTGGAATTGGCCAAGAAGAACCTCAAGACTGCTCAGGACGAAGTACCTATCATGGGAGGTAACCAATGGTCGACTGTCCACCTTGTGACTCGCTCTTCCCCATGTTTTTTCTTTTAGTCTCTTTGAACCGAGTGATTTCACTCGAACAAATGTGATAGTGAAAACCGTCAACTTCAAGCTCGTCTGAAGAATGTTATTTCTTTAGAGAAAATGAAGCAGGATCCGGAGAGGAAGGATCAGGATCTTGCTGCGTCCTAGAAGGAGGCACGAGAGAAAACAACGCTTGCGGACAAGAAGCTGGCTTCAGTCTGCAAGTTAGAAGAGGAGAACTCTAGGCTGAAGACCGCTGTCTCTAAGGCCAATCGGGAGGTCGAGCAACTGAAGAAAGACAATGACAGCTTGACCGACGAAGTTGGAAGCCTCAAGGCCAAGAAGGGTGAGCTAGAGTCTTATCTGGGTCAGCTTGCTGCGAAGCTGGTCTTGAAGCTTGAAGCTATTATTGTTCGACTGATTTGTTGCCGTCAACTGACATGTCTTGTCAAACTATCGACTCACTATTTTTTCCGACTGTGCAGAACTTTGTCAAGACTTTGAAGCAAAGACCGCGCGGGTCGAGATGGGTCTCGACCCAATAAATTGTCCTGTCAAAGATGATGTTGCAATGAATGTGCTGTGGTTGGAATCACGCATGGACAACGTTGTTGCTTATCTTGCCCGACTGAAGGTGGCGATGACTCGGGTTGATGCTGAACTCTGGCCTCAGGCGGAACTCTCACAGGATCTCGAGTCTCTGATAGCTCAACTAAATCAAATACCTGACTGAGTACAAGAATGGAAGAAATCATCTGCTCGCTGCGGCGCTGACGTCACCCTATCATTGGTCCGGGTGCACTGCAAGGATGTCAGAGAAGACAAGCTGGCGGAACTCAAGGTTGCGAATACCAAAAAACACAGTTTACAGTCCTTCATGGACAATTTCCTTGACACCGCCACTCGCATCACAGATAGCATTGACCTTGATAGTTTCTGCGATCCAGCAAGTACTTCTCCAGATGAGTGATCAAAACATATGTCCCACCTTTATTTGCCTTGAAATGCCGAGTGATTATGTAACCGTTAAACTCTTTCAGGCTTGATGCCTGAGTACTTCTGCCTGCTGCGGTCCTGAACTTTTGCGAGATTTACCTGAACTTGAATTTCTTCGAATATCATGGCTTTTGTTCTAGTTTTGAATTGTTTCTGGCTATCTTTCGATCCCGAATGAACTTGATCTTTTCACCTTTTGTCGAGTGAAGTGTACATTGTACTTGTGACACTGCTCAGACATGGTGTTCAGCCAACACCTCGTCATCCTGGCGGATCGGGATGGTACATTGTACTTGTGACGTAGCTTAGACGGCGTGTTCAATCGACACCTCGTCGTCCTTGCGGATAGGGATGGATCGTATGTTGTATTTGTGGCGTATCTCAGACGATATTTGTGACCTGGACAATTTTGGGGTCGCAGCAAAGTCCCCGAGTGGGGGATTGGTCTCCACTCGGAATGTTTTTTTAACTTAGGCGGTTTCAGGGTCGCAGCTAAGTCCCCGAGTGGGAAGATTACTCCCCATTCGGAATGTTTTTAACTTAGACAATTTCGGGATCGCAGCTAAGCCCCCGAGTGGGAGGATTGCTCTCCACTCGGAATGTTTTTAACTTAGGCGATTACAGGGTCGCTGCTAAGCCTCCGAGTGGGAGGATTGCTCTCCACTCGGAATGTTTTTAACTTAGGTGATTTCGGGATCGCAGCTAAGCCCCCAAGTGGGAGGATTGCTCTCCACTCGGAATGTTTTTAACTTAGGCGATTTCGGGGTCGCAGCTAAGCCCCCGAATGGGAGGATTGCTCTCCACTCGGAGTGTTTTTAACTTAGGCAACTATGGGGTCATAGCTAAGCCTCCGAGTGGGAGGATTGCTCTCCACTCGGAATGTTTTTAACTTAGGCGAATCAGGTTCGCGGCTAAGCCACCCACTAGGGGGTTTGGACACAAGTTATTATGAGGAACCAATCATTAAGATACTGTAAAAATCTTGTCTTTGGAAAATAGACTGAAGTGCTTTTATTACAACTCGTCGGGTCGAGTGACTTTAAGTATAAAAAGGACGAAGCAGCTCTGCGTTCCATGCGCGTGGCTCGTCCATTTTCTTGGCTATGTTGTAGATGTGGTACTCTCCATTATGAAGCACCTTGGTGATGATGAAGGGACCTTCCCAGGCTGGGACGAGCTTGTGAGGTCGTTTCTGAACCACTCAGAGCACAAGGTCTCCTTCCTGAAATGCTCGACCTTTGACATTGGGAGCGTGGAATCGACGCAGATCTTGCTGATAGATGGTCGACCGAACCAAAGCCATCTCACGCTCTTCCTACAGGAGATCGACTGCGTCTTCGCGTGCTTGCTCTGCTTCAGCTTCTGAAAACAGTTCCACTCAGGGAGCATTGTATAGCAAGTAACTTGGAAGCACAGCCTCAACGCTGTACACCAGGAAGAAAGGGGTTCGATCGGTCGACCGGTTGGGAGTCATTCTCAGTCCCCATAGGACTAATGGCAATTCAGTCACCCAAGCTCCAGCAGCGTGCTTAAGGTCGCGCATTGTCGGTGGAAAGCGACACCTATGGGATCACTGGAATCCCTTCTACGGTTGCGGGGCGCGGAATCATGAGAAGAGCGGGGCTAGTGGATGGCACAAAGGGGATTTAACCAGGTTCAGGCCACAAAGATGCGTAAAACCCTACGATCCTGCTTTGGTGGTTGTATTAGTGTTCTTGAGCTCTCGAACTAGCTCCGGGTGCTGCGAGGTTCAAAAGAGCCGAATCCCTTCTCAGTATGCCATGGGCCTCCTTTTATAGGCGAAAGGGGCTGCCACAGTGGCACATAGGAGGTGGAAAGTGCTACAGCGTTGCGAGGTTATCGCTAGTATTATAGGACAAGACGCATTAAATGCGGGGCTTAGGTGTCCTTCACTTTATTGGGGGACGGGGGTGAGGCCCGTCCCGTCCGTCGCCGCCCCTCCTGGCTTCGACACGCGTCCTGGCCAGCAACGCATGCAGCGCCATGTAGGCAGACAGGCAACTGAGGTGGCGCGGTGGTGGAGCCTCCACGAAGGTCTGCATGCTGCCACGCAGGTGCCTGCCCAGCTGGTTGGGTCGGCACCTGCGTACAAATGGCGGTAGGAACTTGGCTGGTGCGGGCCTGGCAGTGGCCTTGCTGGGGCGCTTGGCGATGGTCTTGCCGGGTGGCCTGGCAAGGGTCTTGCCGTGGCGCGCCGTCCTCCCCAGCAAGGATCTTGCCGGGGGGCCCTGTGGGTTTCTTCGGTGGGGATGGTTGCCTTCCTATCCTCTTTTGATCTTGATTGCTCTTTGTCTTCACAAAGAGCTGCATGCCACCACGGAGGTGCCTCCTGAACCCTGTCCCAATGCGACTGCTCAGCGTTGGTGGGCTCGAAGGTGGCTCGCTCGGTGGGTGTGGACGAGCTGCCCCGACAAGGATCTTGCCGGGGCTGCTGAGGCTGCCGTCGGCAAGGATCCTTGCCGGGGCAACCTGCATTGACCGTGCGACCTTTGTGGTCTTGGTCCTTTGTCGTTTGCTTTACTTGTCCCTGTGGCTTTGGATTTTCTCCGGCTTCCCTCTCTTGCCTTGCTCATGTGTGGTCGTGGCAGGTGGCTCTGACTGCTTGTGCACAAGTAAAGGGGTCAAAAGCTAGGCCCCTACTTTTGTACACCGATAGGAGCCCCCGGGCCTGGGTCACACATAGGCGGAGCACTTTGTTGGGCCAGGCCCAGAACGGTGCACAGGCAGTTGAGGCGGATTTTACCGCGGCCACTGTTCCGCCTGCTGCGCTTCCCCACGACCCGCACGCGATGTGGGGGTAGTGTGCGCGCATGACGTGGGGATGCTAGCGTCACCTTGTGGTGGTCAGTAAAGAGGCGGCTTGCGTGTCTTTTTGAGACCGCAGGGCCGCCCCCCATTTACTGCCCTCGCTAGGGAACCGTTGCTCCACGCGTCCCATTGCGTCTGGCCCCTTGCGCCACTTTTGCTGCATGTAGAGTGAATGACAGGCGCAGGGGTCGTGGGTAGTCGCGTGCGTGCGGGTTGATTCCCTTGTGCCTTCAGTGGAGCGGGAAGGCTTGCCGTGGAGGCCGGCAGCGCCGGTGGCACGATGGACAGTGCCATGGCGGAAGCGGAGGAGGAGGACCTCTCCCGATGGGCGGCGGCCGCTGGGTAGGCCAGCGGCGCTAGTGCCGGGGGCCCCCTTGTCGAGGACGTCATCGACGGGGCTTTGGAGGAATATGAGGAGGAGGAGATTGCGGCCCAGAGTTCTATGGGAGGGGGCGAGTTCTGCGGTGGGCTGCCTCCGGCCATCGGGAGGGGGCGAGTTCCGACCATCGGGAGGGGGCGTGTTCTGCGGCGGGCTGCCTCCGGCGAGCCGGTTTGCCCTGGCCGGGCCGCGCAACTGCGGCTGGCGCAGGGAGCGGCGACGCGCTAGACAAGGGCCGCGGTGACGAAGAAGGCGGCAGAGGCTAAGGCAGCGAGGAGGAAGACACCTGCTTCCTCGTCGTCCAGGCGTGCTCAGATGCCACCGCCCTCCCCGCCACCGGCAGACGTTGGCGCGGGGATTGCCTTTGACTTCGGGCCCCTCAGCCTGGACAGATACTCTGGGTCACCTAGCCCGGCGAGGAAAAGGAAGGCACCAGAGGAGGAGGAGGAGGAAGAAGGAAATGACGAGTAAGCCTCTGCTTTCCTCCCTCATTCCTTGCACATCCCCCGACGGTGTTGCTCACTTGCCTTCATTTTGCAGGGATGTGGAGACACTGGCCCAGAGGATGAAGAGGGCCCGGATGTCGGCGAGTAGCCAGCCCCCGGTAGGCACCTCCGGCATGCCACTGGTGGTGTCGAGCAGCCCGGACAGTAGCCCCCGGCCCAGCCCCCAGCGTGAGTCCATCACCCGCCCTCCATCAGCGTGCGTTATGCGTGACGCTTCAGTGCTAACCATGCCGTGGATGCAGGAGGGGAGCAGAACCAAGGGGAGCCACAAAGGGCTTCTCCTATCGTGCCTCCTCCATAAACCACACCACCCCGAGGGGCGTTCCTGGCAAGGGAACCAAGTCCCGAGGCCATGCACACAGAGAAGGAAGAGGAGAACGCAGGCACTGGTGGCTTTGATTCGATGCTGGATCTTGGCGGAGAAAGGGCTTCCGCCTCTCGTCCTGGCACAGGTAGGCTACCCGTTTTTCTGGCGTTCTTCTTTTCCTCACCGGCTTTCAACCTTGGCTCCCCCCCGTCTCTTTCTTGGTGTCCAGGCCCTTCTTCGGAGGACGTCGACACCACCATCAAGGACGTCGCCGCGGAGGCCGTGGCGGAGGCGGAGAAGATTGCTGCCGAGGAGAGCGCCAGGGGCGCCGCCGAAGACGCCGCCAAGGGGCCCACTGAAGGCCTCGATAATGAGCGTGCCGAGGAGCCCGACAAGGGGCCCACCGAGGGGACCGGCAAGGCCACTGCCGAGGAGGCGGTGGTCGATGACCAGCCCTCCTCCTCCGCCGCCTCTGGCTCTGACAAGTACCTGAAGGTGAGCGATGACCTCTTCATCCACCTTCCAGGCGCGTCAAGCTCCAGAGCCCCCATCAAGGGGGAATTGCTCGACAACGAGGTGCTCGCCGCCACCGGTTTTGATGTTGTTGATGAGCCGAGCGCCGACGGTGATGGCTCCCAGGAGGAGCGGCTGCTCCGAGCCATGGGCGCCAACTTCCGGAAACTCCAGGCTCTCCACCGCGCTCACCTTGACAAGGCCAAGTCCAAGACGATGGTGGTGGAGAAAGTGGAGGCAGATTTTGAGGAGTGCGTCGCCGAGGCACAAGGTTGGTGGCGCCAGGCTCAGGACGAGCTGAAGGCCGCTAAGGGCGAGCTGGCCAGGCATGACACGGAGCTCACCATGAGGCTGGCCGCCATCGAGAAGGCCCAGGAAATGGCGAAGAGGCTGGCCGACGAGGCCGCAGCCATCCGGTCCCAGCACGAGGCCGCCCTGAGGACCCAGGAGGAGGACCTTGCCGCGCGTGAGGAGAAGCTTGCCGCTACTCTTCGTGACAAGGATGAAGAAGTGGACAAGCTCATCCTGCAGCGGACCCAAGAGTTGGAGCGGAGGCATCAGGAGGCACTCAACGCCCTGGCTCAGGCTCACGCCAGCAAGGTGAAACAACTGGAGGATCAAACTCTGAAGCTGTCGCAAGAGAAGGACACGCTCAACGGCGCCCTGACAGAGGCGCAGGGCAAGATCATTGGCAAGTCTGGAGAGATCTCCAAAGCCAATGCCTCCATCAAAGACCTCAAGCTGAAGCTGGGAGAGCTCGAGGAAGTGCTATCGGGGGCCTTGACCCGGGAGGGACTCCTGACAAGGGAGCTGGAGACAAAGAAGTAGCTGCTGAGGAACGAGACCGCCAACCTTAAGGATCACAAGGCGGATGAGAAACGCTGGCTTGAGTGCCTTGCCGCCATTGCAAACTCGGCCGCCGACCAGCTGGCCATCATGGGGGTGCCGGGCATGGAGTACGCCCCGGAAGTGAACCCGAGCCACAACGCCAGCCTGACCATATACTTTGAGAGGGTCGTTGGCACCTTGAAGCAGCTCCACTCCAACCGGGCGGTCTCCCTTGCCGAAGAGTCCCGGATTCTTTGCCAGGGAGCCATCACTAGGGTGCTCGTCAAGATAGCGCATTGGCATCCTGACCTCGACTTCGAAGCGGTGCTGAAGAGCTTGCCGGAGGATGCTGACATCGTAGCGCTCAACAAGCATATCCAGCCCATCCTCAGCCGCATCGACAAAATCAAGAGGTTGGAGGGATAGCGCCGGGACTGAGCACCTCGTTTCTTATCGCCGCTGCAGGTTCATGACCAAGACAAATGCTATCTTCAGTTAGAACCGTGGCGGCAATTTATGTAATATGACTCTGCAGTACCCCTGAAACTATGCATGTTATTTTCCTGTTAGATTTCCTTTGTATGGATGCCCCACGTCTACTGGGTAAGCTTGTCTACGCATAAACCCAGGGCGGCGCCTTGAGGACGGATCCTCATTAGCCTGCCGGGTGTGCTTGCTGCCGGCGAAGCACCTTACCGCCGCCAGCACGGCCGCTCGATCTGTCGAGCTTGACTCGAGTCAGAAACGAGAGCGTAGCTGGTGGCGGAAGGCTACCCTGCCGCTCTCGACGCGGCCGCTCGAACTATTGAGCAGGCTCGAAACAGAACAAGGGCGTTGCCAATCGCAGGAGGGCGAATTCGCGTACAGGTTTCTCATACATAGGCAGAACCATCAAGGATAACAACCCTATGTTTAAGGATAAAAACTTAAAATTTAGCATGACTTAGCTCTTTCATCGCCGCCTCGGCATCCTTCGCGCCAACGGGCAGCGCCGCCCTCTTGGGCGCTTTCTCCGCAGATGTCGTGGCGATGATGAACTGCTAGGCCTACCCCTAGGCCAGATTCTCACAATTTGCGCCCCCTACCTGGCGCGCCATAGATGTCGGTGGAAAACGACACCTATGGGATCACTAGAATCCTTTCTATGGTTGCGGGGCGCGGAATTGTGAGAAGAACGGGGCTAGTGGATGGCATAAAGGGGATTTACCGAGGTTCGGGCCGCAAAGATGCGTGAAACCATACGATCCTGCTTTGGTGGTTGTATTAGTGTTCTTGAGCTCTCGAACTAGCTCCGGGTGCTGCGAGGTTCAAAAGAGACGATTCCCTTCTCAGTATGCCATGGGCCTCCTTTTATAGGTGAAAGGGGCTGCCACACTGGCACACAGGAGGTGGAAAGTGCTACAGCGTTGCGAGGTTATCACTAGTATTACAGGACAAGACACATTAAATGCGGGGCTTATGTGTCCTTCACTTTATTGGGGGACGGGGGTGAGGCCCGTCCCGTCCGTCGCTACCCCTCCTGGATTCGACACGCGCCCCGGCTAGCAACGCATGCGGCACCATGTAGGTAGGCAGGCAGCTGAGGTGGCGCGGTGGTGGAGCCTCCACGAAGGTCTGCATGCTGCCACGCAGGTGCCTGCCCAGCTGGTTGGGTCGGCGGCTGCGTATGAACAGCGGTAGGAACTTGGCTGGTGCAGGCCTGGCAGTGGCCTTGCCGGGGCGCTTGGCGATGGTCTTGCCGGGTGGCGCGGCAAGGGTCTTGCCACGGTGCGCCGTCCTCCTCGGCAAGGATCTTGCCAGGGGGCCTTGTGGGTTTCTTCGGTGGGGATGGTTGCCTTCCTATCCTCTTTTGATCTTGACTGCTCTTTGTCTTCACAAAGATCTGCATGCCACCACGGAGGTGCCTCCCGAACCCTGTCCCAACGCGACTGCTCAGCGTTGGTGGGCTCGAAGGTGGCTCGCTCGGCGGGTGTGGACGAGCTGCCCCGGCAAGGATTTTGCCGGGGCTATTGAGGCTGCCCTCGGCAAGGATCCTTGCCGGGGCAACCTACATTGCCCATGCGACCTTTGTGGTCTTGGTCCTTTGTTGTTTGATTTACTTGTCCCTGTGGCTTTGGCTTTTCTCCGGCTTCCCTCTCTTGCCTTGCTCATGTGTGGTCGTGGCAGGTGGCTCTGACTGCCCGTGCACAAGTAAAGGGGTCAAAAGCTAGGCCCCTACTTTTGAACACCGACACGCATCAGTCGAGGCTTTAATCCTTGAAGGATGAAACCATTCGCCCTTTCTGCCTGTCCATTCAACTGCGGGTGTGCGACGGACGCATAGTTGACCTGAGTGCCCTGGGATGCGCAGAACGCCTTGAACTCATCAGAATCAAAGTTGGAGCCGTTATATGTAATAATGTTGTGAGGAACTCCATATCTGAATATCAACTCCTTAATGAAACTGATAGCAGTGCCTGCTCCAAGGTTTGATGGGCTTGGCTTTGATCCACTTGGTGAACTTGTCGACTGCTACGAGCAAATGGGTGAAACCACTCACGCCAGTCTTGAAGGGTCCAACAATATCCAATCCCCAGACTGCAAACGGCAAGACGAGTGGAATAGTTTTTAGGGCAGATACAGGCTTGTGGGACATGTTGCAGTAGAACTGGCAACCTGCGCACTTGTCAACTATATCTTTTGCTATCTCATTCACACGGGGACAATAGAATCCCGCTCGGTATGCTTTGGAGGACGCATGGTGACCATAGGTCCCCGAGTGGATATCGTTTAGGATCATTAGGCCTTCTTTCAGGGTGATGCAGCATTGCGCCACTCCTGTGACACTTTCTCTTTAAAGCTGCCCTTTCATCACGGTGAAAGCTTTTGAACGACGGACTATATGGTGAGCCTCATCTTCATCTTCTAGGAGATCCTTTCTGAGAATGTACATGATGTACGGTACTGTCCAATCGGGCGTGACCACCAAGACTTCTATGATCAGGTCGACCATAGCTGGAACCTCGATCTCAGTCGGATCGGTTGAACTTATCGGTTGCGGGGGCTCTTCCCTGAAGTACCGACGGGGTATGGAGATGCTCCAAGAACACGTTGCTGGGGATAGGCTTCCGAGTGGAACCTATCTTTGCCAGATCATCAGCAGCTTGATTCTTGATTCGTGGTATGTGGTGGAGCTCTAACCCCTCAAATTTCTTCTCCAGCTTTCTCACCACATTGCAATAACCTGTCATTGCGGGACTCCTGACGTCCCATTCCTTCATTACTTGGTTAACCACTAACTCTGAGTCGCCATGAACCATCAAGCGTCGGACGCCGAGTGAAATGGCCATACGCAACCCATACAATAGTGCCTCGTACTCAGCTTCATTGTCCGAAGAATCAAAGTGAATTTGGAGGACATAGATGAGCTTGTCTCCTCGCGGGGACACTAAGACCACTCCTGCACCCGAGCCATTTAACATCTTGGATCCATCAAAGAACATGGTCCAATGTTTTGACTGAATTTGAATCGGCTGTTGTTGTTCTGTCCACTTTGTGAGGAAATCTGCAATTGCTTGAGACTTAATGGCCTTCTTTGCCTCAAATTTGATATCTAAAGGAAGAAGTTCAATCGCCCACTTTGCCACTCGACAAGTTGCATCTCTGTTATTCAGAATCTCTAACAATGGAGCGTCGCTGACGACTGAAATTGAGTGATCAAAGAAATAATGTGCAACCTTCTTCGTGGTCAGGTAAATCCCATAAACAAGCTTCTGATAGTGAGGATATCTCTGCTTGGACGGGGTTAAGACTTCTAAAATATAATACATGGGGTGCTGAACTTTGAAGGTCGTGCCTTCTTCTTCCCGCTTAACTGTGAGCACTGTGCTAACGACTTGTCCTGTGGCTGGGATGTAAAGCAGTAGAGGCTCCTTGCTAACCGGAGCAGCAAGCACCGACTGGGTGGAAAGCAGAGCTTTGAGCTCTTCAAATGCTGCTTCAGCTTTGTCATTCCACTCGAACTTGTCATCTTTCTTCATCAGTCGGTAAAGAGGAAGTGCCTTTTCACCGAGGCGTGAGATGAATCGGATCAATGTAGCCAAACAACCAGTAAGCTTCTGAACGTCATGCACATGCACTGGGCGTTTCATTGGGAGGATTGTGCCAATCTTCTCTAGATTTGCGTCGATCCCTCGTTCGAAAACGAGAAAACCGAGTAACTTTCCGCCTGGGACTTCGAAAGTGCATTTTGATGGATTGAGCTTGATATCATACCTTCTCAGGTTGTCAAAGGTTTCAGCAAGGTCAGTCAGCAGGTCGGAACCTTTGCGTGACTTAAACACTATGTCATCCATGTATGCTTCCACATTCCGACTAATTTGAGTGAGAAAGCACTTCTGAATCATGCGCATGAACGTGGCACCAACATTCTTGAGGCCAAAGGGCATAGTAACATAGAAAAAACACCCGAACGGGGTGATGAAAGCCGTCTTTATCTCATCGGGTCCATACAGTCGGATCTGATGGTACCCATAATAAGCGTCCAGGAAGGACAGTTGCTCACATCCCGCAGTTGAGTCGACTATCTGGTCAATGCGGGGCAGAGGAAAATGATATTTCGGGCATGCTCGATTGATGTTCTTGAAGTCAATACACATTTGGAGTGATTTGTCTTTCTTGGGAACCATAACAACATTGGCGAGCCACTCGAAGTGGTATATCTCGCGGATGAACTCAGCAGCCAGGAGCCGAGCCACCTCCTCGCTAATGGCCTTTCTCTTCTCCGTGGCGGACCGACAAAGATGCTCCTTAACGGGTTTTACTTTTGGGTCGACTCGCAAACGGTGCTCAGCCAGCTCCCTGGGTACACCTGGCATGTCAGATGGCTTCCATGCAAAGATGTCTCAGTTCTCACGAAGGAACTGGATGAGCCCTTCTTCCTATTTGCTGTCGAGTGTCGTCGAGACATGGGTCGGAGCAGCTTTGGGGTCGGTTGGGTGAACGTGGACTGGCTTGGTCTCGCCGGCCGACTGAAATGCAGACTCCAAGGCAGGCCTCTTAGCACGCAGCAAATCACTTGGATCTGCAGTTTTCTGCTACTCTTGAAACTCTACTACTGCCATCTACTCATCTGCTATCTTTGCATCGTCCTGAAGACAATCTTTTGCTCTTTGATGGTTATGGGAAACCGTTATCACACCTCTGGGGCCAGGCATCTTCATCTTGAGATATACATAACACGGTCGAGCCATAAAGCTAGCATAAGCAGGTCTGCCCATAATGGCATGATAGGCACTCTTGAAATCCACAACCTCAAATGTTAACTTCTCCTTGTGGAAATTCTTCTCATCGCCGAAAACCACGTCAAGAGTGATCTGGCAGAGTGATTCGGCTTTCTTTCCTGGGATGATTCCATGGAACTGCATGTTGCTCTCGCTGAGTTTGGATATCGGAATGCCCATTCCTTTGAGGGTCTCAGCATACAGAATATTCAGGCCACTGCCACCATCCATCAGAACCTTGGTCAGTCAGGTGCCTCCCACGACTGGGTCGACCACCAGCGCTTGCGGCCCAGGGGTAGCTACGCATGCCGGGTGGTCGGACTGGTCGAATGTAATGGTTTTTTTGACCACTTCAAATACTTTGGTGTTGATGGAGCAACCATATTCACCTCTCTGTTAATGACCTTCAGTCGACTTTTGCTCTCAATGTCGGCAAAAATCACCAAGGTGGCATTGACATTGGGGTAACCATCGTCATCATCCTTATCTTCTTCTTCCTTCTCAGACTCTTTGTCCTTATCACTGGGTTTAGTCTCTCAGAAGTTCTAAATTAAGAGTCAACGTTGTCGAGTGGTATGCTTGGGGAGAATCAGGTTCCCCTCCTCATCCTTCTTGGTGTGAATATGACATGGCAAATCCATCACATCGTTTCCTTCCTGGTCCTTCACCTTCTTAGGGATCCAAGGCCCTTTGGGCTTCCCTTTGGACTTTCCTTGATTCAACACTGCTGCCTTAGCAGGACCTGCTGCCTCAGCCTTTCGCTTCTGCCTCCGACCGGAATTTCCTCCTCTGGTGTCCTGGGCGACTGTTTTATGCTTGCCGCTCTGGAGTCAGTCATCATCTTCGCCGTTAGCGTCCTTGGTGGCAACCTCCATTATCTGAGTCAAAGACATATCTCCAGTCCGACCGAACTTTAGATTGAGCTCTCTGTAGCGAACGCCTTCCTTGAAGGCACACACTGTTTGGAGATCATTCACATTCTCCACTGTGTGGTGTAGAGTGATCCATCTCTAGATATAGTCTCTCAAGGTTTCATTCGGTTTCTACACACAATGCTGCAACTCCGGTGGACCAGCAGGTCTCTTGTAGGTGCCCTCAAACGTTCTGGTGAACACTCGGGCTAACTTATCCCAACTCAAAATGCTCCCAGGGGCCAACTGATTCAGCCAAGCCCTGGCAGAACCTTCAAGCATCAGAGGAAGGTGCTTCATGGCCACCTCATCACCGCGGCCACCAATGTGCACAGCCACTCGGTAGTCTTTAAGCCAAGTATCGGGCTTCACCTCTCCTATGAACTTACTGACGCCAGTCGCCAGTCTGAAGTTATGGAGGATGTCAGCAGCTCTGATGGCTCTTCAAAACACTCTGGGCCAGAAATGTGGACTCTGATTCCAGTGGGTCTGTCTTGATCCAGCCCTTCCCTGTATGCTCTGTTTCGGTCGACCAAACCCTGCACAAGGATAGACCTTGCATCAAAGCCGGGCTCTCTGGGGTCGACTGGAACTCCGTGGTCATTCCCATACGGACGCCTGTCATCATATTTCCGGGGCGCGTATGACCCGTCCCTCGGGAGAGGCAAAGGCGCTCGACGATGGTTGTCGCGGGCGTACTCATGATCATATTCTCTATGAGCTCTTCCCAGGTGCCGATCCTGGTGGTGATCACGACCTCCATGCCTCAAAGGCGACCTAGGACTGTGTGTCGACTGAACGGTGTCTGCTCTGACTGATCTGTTGTGGACTCTATTCCATGACTGGGACACAGCAGAGTTCTGGTCTCCTGCTACTCGGAGCAGCTTTCTGATCTGTTCCAAACCTCTTCCAGCCTCCAAGCGGGACGGCTGAATGGACTCAGCAATACGCGCAACGGCCGCAAGATTATGAATTGGTGTACGGAATACCTGAGTTTCCGGTGGAAACAATTGCCGTGGACGTCGACTGGACTCGGGGATCAGTCGACGAGCACGCTCATCGAGAGAATGTTGGAGATTTTCTAGATGAGGGTGCTCAGCCAGAGTGTCCAGGCGCACTACCTCATAGGCCTGGGCCTCGGCGGTTTCCCCTATGATGGGTGTCTGGAGAGCCTCCACGTTGTGGCCATGCAGCTCCTCCCTCTGCTGCGAGCTAAGAGGTTGGGGCTAATATTCTTCATGGTCGAGTGATGGACCATCACTTCTATCGCCATCTCCGCTGCGACAAAAATCATGCGGACCGTGATGGGAGTCGACCATGAGGACCTCTGCCGCGGGGTCACAACTCCCATTCTCGGAAAAGGTATCTGCAAAATCAGTCGACAGGTCGACTGACCCGCAGGGAAATATGTCGGGCTCGATCGCCGCGACTTGAGGGGTGAACACCTGACGAGCCACCGCGTGTCTCACCCACCACTGGAGCCACGAACGCCCAGACCGCTTGCGGCGGGGTCCAGCAGAGTGAGATGATGACGCGATGACCGACTAGTACGGGGAAGACGGCTGCCGAAGGAGGACGCCGCAGGAACTCACGCGGAAGTGCGACGAGCCACGAGCCGGGAGAGCCTCGACATTGAGGGGGGCCTCCTGGAGCCAGGCAGAGTCGTCGGCGAGGAAAGTGAGCGCGCTGAGTCGGAACTCGTGGCCAACGACTAAACCATCGCTGGAAACCATTCTAATGAAGATCGAAGAAAATGCAACCTCGCCGGAAGTCGCTAAGACGCTTTGCCCCATGATGGGCGCCAACTATCGTGGTTAGAAGTCTGACAGTAAGTATAAGGGGTACGGATGAGGAGGCAAGGTCCTAGCTATGGTGAAATTGTACACAAGTGTTTACGAGTTAAGGCCCCTCTCGGAGGAGGTAAAAGCCCTACGTCTCGGTGTCCTGAGGTGGTCGACTGGATTATGAGAGTGTTTGTTACAGGGGGTGCGAACCCTTGTGCCAGAGGAGGGGGTGGCTTATATAGAGTGCGCCAGGAGCCCAGCCATCCTCCGTTACAAGGAGTTCAATGTACATAAAGATGGGCCGTTACTGATAAAGCCAGTCATAAAGTGTTATTAATGATCTTAAAGACTACGGAGTGAACGCCTGACCGTTGCTGTTCTAGTCAACTCCTGGTCTTCGATAGGTCGAGTGATTTCTTGTATGGTCAAGTGGTTGATTGGTCGTGTGACATCAGGAACGAGGGGTACCCGAGTGACTGATGCGTCGAGTGGATTGCACTCAACGCCTTCGTTGGGCACTCCTTGTTCTCTCTTGAGCTTCTTTGCTTCTAGGGTAGTCACCTTGGGTAGGGCGTATAGGTCAGGCCTGTGACCCTACCCTAGGTCTATATCATCATCACTACGTGCATGCTCCTAGGGGAAGGGTTGATAGGATTTAACCATCGCACGATCCCGACCTCCACACAAACGATGACAATAAATAAATAAATCATGCTCCAACTTCATCACATATTGGTTCACCATACATGCATGTAACGCCCCGAGATCGACGCTCCAGAAGACTTCCAGCTATTCCGAGTTTCGTCGTGTGTTTTACTTTTTCCTGTTGCATTTCATCTTCGCATCATTCGCATTGCATCGTCATTGTTTTCTTAAAAACTCTTAGTCCGTTCATAGTTGCCGCGTTCCCCACTTGCTTTCGTTGACCGTTCCGAGACCAACCACACACTTGCACACATTGGTCTTATCTCCCTCTGCACAATTCTCAAACCCCTCACGCATGTCCGAAACTTGCCCCAAACCCGAACCGCTCAGTCATCATCGGTGGATTCGGATCATCCCCAAACATCTATAAAACATCCCCGTTTTCTTATTTGGGCTACCTAACCTATTTATTCTCGACCGCCCGATTTCGATCAGACGGACCGGTTTAAGCCTGCCCTAATCCCCTTACTATATAAATAGAGCAACCCTAAAATCTAGGGGAGCTGTCCCATCCTCCGAACCCCCTCACCCACTGCTGCCAGTCCTCTTCTTCCTCGGGATCCCTTCCGATCCAATCCAGCTCGAGCTCTTCACCCAACCAACCACCAAGCCGATCCAAAAATCCATCCCCGACCAACCTCACTGGCCCCTGCTCGATCCACCCCTACAGCCGCAGCCACCCGAGCTCGTCTTCTCGCGCCTGTAGCCGTCCGAGTCCCCTGGCTCCTCTACCTCGCCTCGTCGTCCGGCGACCGGCGGCGCCGCCGGAGACCACGAGATAATCTTCGCTGCCCTTCTCCTTCTCCTGTGGTTTCTCTGCCTTCCTCGTCTCACCTCCCTGTCTCTCTTTCTCTGTTCAAACAGGAGCGCTCGACACCTCCCATGGAGTTCCTTGCAGCCGCCTCGCTGCCCGGATCCACGCTGTCTCGACCTCCTTGTCACCCGCGCGCTTGCAGAAACCAGGGGACCTTGACACCTCCTCCTCCTTGCCCAGCTCCACTTTGTGCTCGAACAGAGGCCCGAGTCCGAACCTCCCGTCGCCAACATCACCCGTGGCCAGCCGTCGGAGTTCCCTATTCCTTGCACTCTCCATCCCGTCCCCTTCCCTAACCTCTCTCTCATGCCCCGGTGTCTCTCTCTCTCTCTCTCTCTCTCTCTCTCTCTCTCTCTCTCTCTCTCTCTGTACAGGAAAATACCATGTCCGCCCGCGCCATCTGGCGTCCTTCTCCGGCAGCCGCGCCGACTAGCACCCCGCCTGACCCGCTCTTTTCCTGGCCTCCTCACAACCGAACCGTAGGTTCTCCTAAGGCCGTCGCACCCATACCATCTCCCTGTGGTCCCTCTTCTTCCCTTGTTTCCCCTCTGAATTTCTCTGTCTTTTTTTCTTCAGACAACAGCAGATTCCATGGCCTTGTAGCTCGCCGCCGGCCTCCACAACTCTAGCGCCACCGGATCTGGAGGATTCGGGCCTCCCTCGCTTTCCCGTGGCCCTCCCCTGCCTCCCTGCTTCGCCGGAGTCCCGCGCGAGTCAGCATCGCGAGCTCCAGAGCCGCTGCTCCTCTGTTTTCTGTCGAACAGAGGGCGACGCGCCTGTAGCCTCCCCGCCTCGCGCGTCTGGGCCCAGTCAACGCCTCCCTTCGCCTGTTGACCGCGGCCCAACTCCCACCTCCACCGACCTGGGCCGAGCCCAGCTAGGTGAGCAGCCCAGCCGCCCAGTGCACTATTTAGATGCGGCCCATGTCATGTTTTTTTCCCTGCCTGCGATGTTATCAATTTTCCAGAGACTGCATATTTAGAGATTACCCGTCCATGTTCATGCATTAATAACTCTTGAACCGTGCATCGGATTAAAATAATTTATATATGAAAAGTGCTTAGAATTTACTCTAGTTTCATAATATCCCACTTTCATCCATGTTAAATAATTTTAAACTTGCTATTTATTTAATTTTGCTCAAATGTCATGCTAGAATGATTTAATTCATAACTAAATAATCGTAGCTCGGTTTTAAATGTTCTTTATATGTAAATGGGGTGGAAAAATGCCTAGCTTAACATGGTGACATTACTTTGCATGTTTAACAACCATAAAATATGGTTTAGGGCAGAACAGTACCAAATCTGAAATATGCACATGAGGATTTTCCGGAATTGTTGTTTGTTGTTTTCGGCCTCATTTAAATTTGCCTAGATTGGTAGTTTTATTATGCTTCACCCCTTGCCATGTTTAACAACATTTAATATTGTTGAGTACCTAAATGGGAGTGAACGAAATAATCAAATGTGGTGTTTCGTCAATATGCAACTCATTGCATATTGAGCTCCACTTAATTTGTAGTATTGTTTGTGCACTTTGCCATGCCATGCCTCTTTAAACCAGACATGCATCATACTTGGTTGTGCATCATGCCATGTTTATGTGATGGTTGTTTACCATGTTGTTTGCTTCTTTCCGGTTGTGCTTCTTCTCGTTAGCTTCGGTTTCGTTCTGGGAATTGTGAGGATTCGTTCGACTACTCCCATTCATCTTATTCATGGACTCGTTCTTCTTCCATGCAGGATTTCAGGCAAGATGACCGTCACCTTGGATCTCATTACTATCATTGCTATGCTAGTTGCTTCTTTCTATCGCTATGCTGTGCTACCTATCACTTGTTCTTCAAGCCTCCCAAACTGTCATGTCAGCCTCTAACCTTTTCACCCTTCCTAGCAAACCGTTGTTTGGCTATGTTACCGCTTTGCTCAGCCCCTCTTATAGCGCTGTTAGTTGCAGGTGAAGTTGAAGATTGCTCCATGGTGGACAGGATTATGTTGGGATATCACAATATCTCTTATTTAATTGATGCATCTATATACTTGGTAAAGGGTGGAAGACTCGGCCTTATTCCTGGTATTTTGTTCCACTCTTACCGCCTTAGTTTCCGTCATGCCGGTGTTATGTTACCGGATTTTGCGTTCCTTACGCGGTTGGGTGATTTATGGGACCCCCTTTATAGTTCGCTTTGAATAAAACTCCTCCAGCAAGGCCCAACCTTGGTTTTACCATTTGCCTCACCACCACCTATACCTGTCCCTTGGGTCGGCCAACCCGAGGGTCATCTTTATTTTAGACCCCCCGGGCCAGTGCTTCTCTATGGGCTGGTCTGAACTGAGCCGCCTGCGGGGCCACCTTGGGGAAACTCGAAGTCTGGTTTTACTCGTAGCCTGTCTCATCCGGTGTTGCCTTGAGAACGAGATATGTGCAGCTCCTATCGGGATTGTCGGTGCATCGGGCGGCTTTGCTGGTCTTGTTTTACCATTGTCGAAATGTCTTGTAAACCGGGATTCCGAGTCTGATCGGGTCTTCCTGGGAGAAGGTATATCCTTTGTTGATCATGAGAGCTTATCATGGGCTAAGTTGGGACACCCCTGTAGGGTATAAACTTTCGAGAGCCGTGCCCGCGGTTATGTAGTAGATGGGAATTTGTTAATGTCCGGTTGTAGATAACTTGACACCAGATCCTAATTAAAACGCATCAACCGCGTGTGTAGCCGTGATGGTCGCTTTTCGGCGGAGTCCAGAAAGTGAACATGGTTTTTGGGTTATGTTTGACGTAAGTAGGGGTTCAGGTTCACTTCTTGATCATTGCTAGCTTCACGACCGTTCCTTTGCTTCTCTTCTCGCTCTTATATGCATATGTTAGCCACCATATATGCTTAGTCGCTGCTACAACCTCACCACTTTACCCCTTCCTTTCCCATTAAGCTTTGCTAGTCTTGATACCCATGGTAATGGGATTGCTGAGTCCTCGTGGCTCACAGATTACTACAACAACAGTTGCAGGTACAAGTTATGCGATGATTATAACGTGAGAGCGATGTTTACTTGTTTTGGAGTTCTTCTTCTGCTTCTTCTTTGATCAGGGGATATGTTCCAGGTCGGCAGCCTGGGCTAGCAGAGTGGATGTCATTTAAGTTTCTATTTGTGTTTCATCCGTAGTCGGATGGCGCTCTTATGTAAGATGATGTTGTATTCGTGTGGCATTGTATGCCTTTTGTATGTACCCCCATCTATTATGTAATGTTGATGTAATGATATCCACCTTGCAAAAGCGTTTCAATATGCGGTTCTATCCTTGGTGGGACCTTCAAGTCTCTTTAGGATAGTATCGCATATTGGGAGTGACAAGTTGGTATCAAAGCCTCGACCGACCATAGGAGCCCCCTTGATTGTTGGCTGTTGTCAAGTCTAGAAGAAAACTATTTTGAGTCTTAGGATTGTATATATCGGAGAGTAGGATTCTTTTTACTTCTCAGCCCCCTTCGTTGCTCTGGTGAGGACTCCTGACGTAGATGTTTGTCTTTCCTCTCCTCAAATTTCATGAATTTTTTTTAGGATCACGCGGGTATCTTGGGATCGTTCCGATATTCTTGTGATGAGAACATTGTTCTTGGTGCCTCCTGACATTTAGGGGTTGTGGTAGTGTCCCGGGGAGTTGAGCTCCGAGGTGTTGTCATCACAATTTTATCGTTGCAGTTTTGGAATACCTGAGTTTTGCCAACATTGAAAATCTCTTTTATGCAGTTGTTGGTGAGATAACCTCGACGCCACCCAGTACTGGGGAGTTCGGGAGTATTTCCATAGCTCGTATAACGGATGCTTTTCGAAGGTTGAGGTACATGATTTCCGGAGTTTTCTTGGTGATGTGTTGATGGATGGATACAGCTGGATGTAGGGATCGTTAGTTTGGGTGAGATATTTTGCTTCCCCTGTATCCCCAACACCAGATTGCATAACCAGAAAGTTTCGGGAGTTTTATAGGTGGGAATTCAAGTAGCTCCTAGAATATGTTTCCGACAGATGCCTGATATGGGATTGGGTAAATGTCTATCATATGTATTTGTTCCGGCTTATTTCTGCAAGCCAATCCTTTGTTTTGTTTTGAGTTGTGGTATTTAAGTTGCTTTAATGTCAAGTGTTGATTCCATACCTTTCAAGATGTCTTCTCATATTTCTATGAGAGTGCTAATCCTTCTTGTTTATCGAGATTGTCATGTCAATTCTTTTCCAAACCGGCGTGCTTCTCTTCAAGTGGATCTGATCATTTTCAACATCCGCAAGATTAACTCTAAGTTTTCTCACCGGTGTTTGTTTCATCCATCCCAAGTTGTCTTTGTTTTCTCCGCCCTCCCACCCTTTTTCTTCAAGGACTCAGATTTCTTAATCATGTATCCTTTTATTAATGGGAAGTCTCTTCATTCTTTCCCGTTAATGTTCTTATCCGGTGATTCTCAGGAAGATACTAACGGAGCTTCAAGTTTATCATTCTTCGTTCTCTTTTTCTTCTCTGGTGGTTTCAATTCAAGCCTTGTCGATCATATCCTTTCCTCGTTTCAAATGTTTTTCTCATGCCGGTGTATCTCTTAATCATTCACCTCTCGCTTTCCATTTTTTCTGGAGTGCTGAAGATATCTCACAAGATTCATGTTTCCATTCTTAATCCGTTCAAGTTATTTCGAGGTTGATATCTCGTTCAAGCCATTTAAATCAACCGGTGCAATCTCTATTCAAAATCGTTCAACGGTGTTTTCTTTCGAGTGGGCCCTAACCCACAGGTCTTTTCCTAGGATCTTACCTGACTCTTCTAATTTCCCCGAAGCTATTCCCAAATTCTTTTCAAAGTTTGATGTAAGAATGAATTATCATAAGTCATATGTCCTTCTCCAAGATCTTTCAAATTCTTTTCATCGTTGGTTCAACCTTTCTAATTTTCATCCCGGAGTATCTCAACAATTCATGGTGGTGTTTTCCATCGTCATTCTCAACATTTCAAGACCAAAGAAGAGTTTTTCTCCAAATCTTATCCGTTCTCTCAAAGATTCGTGGTTGTAGCTTCATGCCATCCTCATAATTGTTTTTGATTGTGACAATTCTTTTCACCCATCCGGAGCATTTCATGAGTTGTTTCCATTTCTTTCCTCCGAAGGCCATCATGTCATAATTCTTCATTCTCAGCGTGTAGCTATCGTTCTCCAAATATTACCGGTGAATCGTTCAAATATCCTCTAATCAGTTCATGTTCTCTTCGTTCTCATGTATCTAAACCCCCTCAAGTATCTTCATTGTTTTCCAATTCTTCCCGGTGAATTGTGCTTTTGCTACTTTCATTTTCAATTCTTACGGTGGTTCGTTCAAGATTTCACTTCCTTTGTTATCATATCAATTCATTCATTGTTTCCAAATCCCACCGGTGGTTCCATCAATACCTTCTCAAGTTTGCTTTATATCTCTCTTAATCCTTTCTACGAGAATAAGTAGTATGCCAAATCTGTTGCTTGTCATCAATTTAAATTGGCAAAGGATACACCTAACATAATTCTTATTATTGTTCCAAGTGATCTAGTTTCTTCTTTCCATCGTTGTTCATCATGTCACATTTCTCGGTTCGAGAAGCTCCATCTTTTCTTTTCTGGAGTTCCAAGTTTTCCGCATTATCTCATCACGAAGCTCCACCTAAATTATTGCAAGGCTTCACCTTGTGTTTTCAACTTCTCTTCCTTTCTATCACCCTTTTATTACCGGAGTTCTTCATGGAGGCTCTACATGGTGGTTCGTCAAGGATTCCTTTCATTCTTCAATTGTTCTTCAAGATTTCTCTCAAAGTTATGACCCGCCAAGCTACACTCTAAAATAAACATGGTGCTCAACACATGTTGTTTCTGAGGAGTTTAAGTATTCTTCATCTTGCATTCCTAAGTGCAATTCTCTCTATCTTATCTTTTGAGATGGTGTTATGTCATTCTTGACAACTTCCCTTCATGCTTCATGATTCACATGTTGTCAAGAATGAGGTATTTTAAATCCATCAATTTCTTCATTGGAGTTATCCTGGGTTATATTTCACCTAAAGTTTTCCCTAAGGATTGTTGCTATTTATGGTGCTTATAAATGACCCAAGTTCTTCATTTATCATCCCGGTGAAATAAGTTTCTCGACTCCTTGTTGATATCAATCCAATCATTTGTTCCCGTTGGTGGCAGAAGCTCACCTCATAATTTTGAGAAGTTTTCCATAAGCCCACTACAAGCTTACTCATTTCGTTGTTGCTTTCCATCAAATCCGTTATAACCTTCTTGGAAGGGTGCTCTCCAAGCTCAGTTGTGGCAGAAGTTGGCATTTTCTTCTCCATTCTGTTTTTTTCAATGATCTATCTTCTATTCTTTTTTCCGGGGGCATTGTGATGTTGCTCTCTTTACTCATCATCTCGAATTGTGAGGATCATGTTCTTTTATTGCTTATCCATTTAACCGGAGTGTTGTGTCTATCATTCCTCTTTTAACCGGAGTCTCATCCAAGTGCTTTCATTTTGCCAAGTTCATGTTCTATTCCTTCCATGTTCAACTGGAGTGCTGCCCGAATTCTTCCTCTCTCATCTTGTTTTAATCGGAGTGGTTTCAAATTCTATCTTGTCCATTAAACTCTTGATTCATGTCTTTGCAACCTTCAAGTTCTTGTAATACTCCTTGTTCCTCTTTTCTAACGGATTGTTTGCAATTCGTTCATCTCTGATGTACTCTTTCTTTTAAATTGCTCAACCTCTCAAGGTTCGTGGTTTCACTCGTTCGTCAAAGAAGCAACTTAGTTTACCTCTAATCTTCCTCTTCCTTTTCTCTCCGGTGCCATCCTAGATCTCGGGATGAGATCCTCTTGTAGTGGTGGAGTGTTGTAACGCCCCGACACCGACGCTCCAGAAGACTTCCAGCTATTCCGAGTTTCATCGTGTGTTTTACTTTTGCTTGTTGCATTTCATCTTCGCATCATTCGCATTGCATCGTCATTGTTTTCTTAAAAACTCTTAGTCCGTTCATAGTTGCCGCGTTCCCCCCTTGCTTTCGTTGACCATTCCGAGACCAACCACACACTTGCACACATTGGTCTTATCTCCCTCTGCACAATTCTCAAACCCCTCACCCGTGTCCGAAACTTGCCCCGAACCCGAACCGCTCAGTCATCACCGGTGGATTCGGATCATCCCCAAACATCTATAAAACATCCCGTTTTCTTATTTGGGCTACCTAACCTATTTATTCCCGACCACCCGATTTCGATCGGACGGACCGGTTTAAGCCTGCCCTAATCCCCTTACTATATAAATAGAGCAACCCTAAAATCTAGGGGAGCTGTCCCATCCTCCGAATCCCCTCACCCGTCGCCGCCAGTCCTCTTCTTCCTTGGGATCCCTTCCGATCCAATCCACCTCGAGCTCTTCACCCAACCAACCACCAAGCCAATCCAAAAATCCATCCCCGACCAACTTCACTGGCCCCTGCTCGATCCACCCCTACAGCCGCAGCCACCCGAGCTTGTCTTCTCGCGCATGTAGCCGTCCGAGCCTCCCCTAGCTCCTCTACCTCGCCTCGTCGTCCGGCGACCGGCGCCGCCGCCGGCGACCACGAGATAAGCTTCGCTGCCCTTCTCCTCCTCCTGTGGTTTCTCGACCTTCCTCGTCCCACCTCCCTGTCTCTATTTCTCAGTTCAAACAGGAGCGCCCGACACCTCCCATGGAGTTCCTTGCAACCGCCTCGCTGCCCGGATCCACGTCGTCCCGACCTCCTTGTCGCCCGCGTGCCTGCAGCAACCAGGTAACCTTGACGCCTCCTCCTCCTTGCCCTGCTCCACTTAGTGCTCGAACAGAGGCTCGAGTCCGAACCTCCCATCGCCAACATCACTCATGGTCAACCGCCGGAGTTCCAGGTCGCCGCTGCTTTGCATCCCCTGTTCCTTGCACTCTCCATCCCGTCCCCTTCCCTAACCTCTCTCTCATGCCCCGGTCTCTCTCTCTCTCTCTCTCTCTCTCTCCGTGTGTGTGTGTGTGTGTGTACAGGAAAACCCCATGTCTGCCCGTGCCATCTGTCGTCCTTCTCCGTCAGCCGCGCCGGCAAGCGCCCCGCCAGACCCGCTCTTTTCCTGGCCTCCTCGCAGCTGAACCGTAGGTTCTCCTCAGGCCGTGGCGCCCCTCCCATCTCCCTGCAGTCCCTCTTCTTCCCTTGTTTCCCCTCTGAATTTCTCTGTCTTTTTTTCTTTAGACAACAGCAGCTTCCATGGCCTTGTAGCTCGCCGCCGGCCTCCACAAGTCAAGCGCCACCGGATCTGGAGGATTTGGGCCTCCCTCACTTTCCCGTGGCCCTCCCCTGCCTCCCTGCTTCGCTGGAGTCCCGCGCGAGTCAGCATCGTGAGCTCCAGTGCCGCCGCTCCATTGTTTTCTGTCGAACAGAGGGCGACGCGCCTGTAGCCTCCCCGCCTCGTGCGTCTGGGCCCAGTCAGCGCCTCCCTTTGCCTCTTGACCGCGGCCCAGCTCCCACCTCCACCGACCTGGGCCAAGCCCAGCTAGGTGAGGAGCCCAGCCGCCCAGTGCACTATTTAGATGCAGCCTGTGTCATGTTTTTTCCCTGTGTGTGATCTTATCAATTTTCCAGAGACTGCATATTTACAGATTACCCCTCCATGTTCATGCATTAATAACTCTTGAACCGTGCATCAGATTAAAATTATTTATATATGAAAAGTGCTTAGAATTTACTCTAGTTTCATAATATCCCACTTTCATCCATGTTAAATATGTTTAAACTTGTGTTTATTTTATTTTGCTCAAATGTCATGCTAAAATGATTTAATTCATAACTAAATAATCGTAGCTCGGTTTTAAATGTTCTTTATATGTAAATGGGGTGGAAAAATGCCTAGCTTAACATGGTGACATTCCTTTGCATGTTTAACAACCCTAAAATTTGGTTTAGGGCAGAACAGTACCAAATCCAAAATATGCACATGAGGATTTTCCGGAATTGTTGTTTGTTGTTTTCGGCCTCATTTAAATTTGCCTAGATAGGTAGTTGTATTATGCTTCACCCCTTGCCATGTTTAACAACATTTAATATTGTTGAGTACCTAAACGGGAGTGAACGAAATAATCAAATGTGGTGTTTCACCTATATGCAACTCGTTGCATATTGAGCTCCACTTAATTTGTAGTATTGTTTGTGCACTTTGCCATGCCATGCCTCTTTAAACCAGACATGCATCATACTTGGTTGTGCATCGTGCCATGTTTATGTGATGGTTGTTTACCATGTTGTTTGCTTCTTTCCGGTTGTGCTTCTTCTCGTTAGCTTCGGTTTCGTTCCGGAATTGTGAGGATTCGTTCGACTACTCCCATTCATCTTCTTCATGGACTCGTTCTTCTTCCTAGAGGGATTTCAGGCAAGATGACCGTCACCTTGGATCTCATTACTATCATTGCTATGCTAGTTGCTTCGTTCTATCGCTATGCTGCGCTACCTATCACTTATTCTTCAAGCCTCCTGAACTGTCATGTCAGCCTCTAACCTTTTCACCCTTCCTAGCAAACCATTGTTTGGTTATGTTACAGATTAGCTCAGCCCCTCTTATAGCGTTGTTAGTTGTAGGTGAAGTTGAAGATTGCTCCATGGTGGACAGGATTATGTTGGGATATCACAATATCTCTTACGCATCTATATACTTGGTAACGGGTGGAAGACTCGGCCTTATGCCTGGTGTTTTGTTCCACTCTTGCCGCCTTAGTTTCTGTCATACCGGTGTTATGTTTCCGAATTTTGCGTTCCTTACACGGTTGGGTGATTTATGGGACCCCCTTGATAGTTCACTTTGAATAAAACTCCTCAGGCAAGGCCCAACCTTGGTTTTACCATTTGCCTCACCACCACCTATACCTTTCCCTTGGGTCGGCCAACCCGAGGGTCATCTTTATTTTAGCCCCCCCCCGGGCCAGTGCTTCTCTAAGTGCTGGTCCGAACCGAGACGCCTGCGGGGCCACCTCAGGGAAACTCGAAGTCTGGTTTTACTCGTAGCCCGTCTCATCCGTTGTTGCCCTGAGAACGAGATATGTGCAGCTCCTATCAGGATTGTCGGCGCATCGGGCGGCTTTGCTGGTCTTGTTTTACCATTGTCGAAATGTCTTGTAAACCGGGATTCCGAGTCTGATCGGGTCTTCCTAGGAGAAGGTATATCCATCATTGATCGCGAGAGCTTATCATGGGCTAAGTTGGGACACCCCTGCAGGGTATAAACTTTTGAGAGCCGTGCCCACGGTTATGTGGCAGATGGGGATTTGTTAATGTTCGGTTGTAGATAACTTGACACCAGATCCGAATTAAAACGCATCAACCGCGTGTGTAGCCGTGATGGTCTCTTTTCGGTGGAGTCCGGAAAGTGAACACGGTTTTTGGGTTATGTTTGACGTAAGTAGGGGTTCAGGATCACTTCTTGATCATTGCTAGCTTCACGACCATTCCTTTGCTTCTCTTCTCGCTCTTATTTGCGTATGTTAGCCACCATATATGCTTAGGCGCTGCTAAAACCTCACCACTTTACCCCTTCCTTTCCCATTAAGCTTTGCTAGTCTTGATACCCATGGTAATGGGATTGCTGAGTCCTCGTGGCCCACAGATTACTACAACAATAGTTGCAGGTACAAGTTATGCGATGATCATGACGTGAGAGCGATGTTTACTTGTTTTTGAGTTCTTCTTCTGCTTCTTCTTTGATCAGGGGATAGGTTCCAGGTCGGCAGCCTGGGCTAGCAGGGTGGATGTCATTTGAGTTTCTGTTTGTGTTTCATCCGTAGTCGGATGGCGCTCTTATGTAAGATGATGTTGTATTCGTGTGGCATTGTATGCCTTTTGTATGTACCCCCATCTATTATGTAATGTTGATGTAATGATATCCACCTTGCAAAAGTGTTTCAATATGCGGTTCTATCCTTGGTGGGACCTTCGAGTCTCTTTAGGATAGTATCGCATGTTGGGCGTGACAGTGCATGCTACGGGAATCAAAAAATTTAACACAAGTATCTCTGAAATTTACAACTACTCCACTAGCATGACTCTAATATCACCATCTTCATATATCAAAACAATCATAAAGAATCGAACTTCTCATAGTATTCAATGCACTTTATACGAAAGTTTTTTATTATATCCATCTTGGATGCCCATCATATTAGGACTAGTTTTATAACCCAAGAAAATTACCATGCTGTTCTAAAATACTCTCAAAATAATATAAGTGAAGCATGAGAGTTCAACAATTTCTATAAAATAAATCCACCGCCGTGCTCTAAAAAGATATAAGTGAAGTACTAGAGCAATATTGCCTAGCTCAAAAGATATAAGTGAAGCACATAGAGTATTCTAATAAATCACGATCCATGTGTGTCTCTCCCAAAAGTTGTGTACAGCAAGGATGATTGTTGTAAAATAAAAAGAAAAGACTCATATCATACAACACGCTCCAAACAAAACACATATCATGTGGTGAATACAAATATAGCCTCAAGTAAAGTTACCGGTAGACAAAGACAAAAGAGAGGATGCCTTCCGGGGCATCCCCAAGCTTAGGCGTTTGGTTGTCCTTGAATATTAGCTTGGGGTGCCTTGGGCATCCCCAAGCTTAGGCTCTTTCCACTCCTTTTTCCATAGTCCATCAAATCCTTACCGAAAACATGAAAACTTCATAACACAAAACTCGACAGGAAATCTCATGAGCTCCGTTAGTATAAGAAAATAAATCACCACCTTAAGGTACTATTGCAAACTCATTATTTATTTATATTGGTGTAATATATACTATATTCCAACTTCTCCATGTTTCATACCCCCGATACTACCCATAGATTCGTCAAAACAAGCAAACAACATGCGAAAAACAGAATCTGTCAAAAACAAAACAATTTATAGTAATCTGTAACTCTAGAATAATTCTGTAACTCCAAAAATCCATCCAAATTAGGAAAACCTTGTTAATTTGTGTAAAAATCCATAGCAAAATAAATCAGATCAAAAGCACATTTCTGTGAATTTTTAAAACTAATTTACTATGCATAAAAAGTTTCTAATTGTCAGCAGGATCAACACAACTATCACCGTAAGCTATCCTAAAGGTTCTACTTGGCACAAACACTAATTAAAACATAAAACCACATCTAACCAGAGGCTATATGAATTATTTATTACTAAACAAGAGCAAAAAGCAAAGAACAAAAATAAAATTGGGTTGCCTCCCAACAAGCGCTATCATTTAACGCCCTTAGCTAGGCATAAAAACACGAATAGATCTAGGTATTGCCATCTTTGGTAGGCAATCCATAAGTGGATGTCATAATAAAATCATATGGCAATTTAATTTTCTTCCTAGGAAAGTGTTCCATGCCTTTCCTTAACGGAAATTGGAATCTAATGTTTCCTTCTTTCATATCAATAATTGCGCCAATCGTTCAAAGGAAAGGTCTACCAAGAATAATATGACATGTAGGATTGCAATCTATATCAAGAACAATGAAATCTACGGGCACATAATTCCTATTTGCAACAATAAGAACATCATTAATCCTTCCCATAGGTTTCTTAATTGTGGAATCCGCAAGATGCAAATTTAAAGAACAATAATCAAATTCACGGAAACCTAACACATCACACAAAGTTTTTGGAATCGTGGAAACACTAGCACCCAAATCACACAAAGCATAGCATTCATAATATTTAATCTCAATAGTAGGTTCCCACTCATCATAAAGTCTTCTAGGGATGGAAACTTCTAATTCAAGCTTTTCTTCAAAAGATTGCATCATAGCATCAACGATATGTTCAGTGAAAACTTTGTGTTGATTATAAGAATGAGGAGAATTTAACACGGATTGCAACAAGGAAATACAATATATTAAAGAACAATTATCATAATTAAATTCCTTGTAATCGACAAGAGTGGGTTCATTGCTACTTAATATCTTGACCTCTCCGATCCCACTTTTATCAATTTTTGCATCTAGATCTAAAAACTCCGAATCATTGGGACGCCTTTTAACTAAAGTTGACTCATCTCTAGTCCCATCTTTATCAAGATTCATATCAAAAAAAAAGATTTAATATGAGTCACATCAATCACTTTTAGATCTTCATCATTATTATCATGAAAACTAGAAGAACATGCTTTTACAAACCAATCCTTTTTAGCATGCATCTTAGCGGTTCTTTCTTTGCACTCATCAATGGAAATTATCATGGATTTGAGAGACTCATTGATATCATGCTTAGGTGGGATATATCTAAGTTTCAAAGAATCAACATCAAGAGAAATTCTATCCAGGTTCCTAGCCAAATCATCAATCTTATGAAATTTTTATTCAATCAAAGCATTGAAATTCTTTTGCGAACTCATAAATTCTTTAACACTATTATCAAAATCATAGGGAATCTTATTAAAATTTCCATAAGAGTTATTGTAGGAATTTCCATAATTATTCGAGGAATTACTAGGAAACGACCTAGGATTAAAATTACCTCTATACGCGTTGTTACCAAAATTATTCCTACCAACAAAATTCACATCCATAGATTCATTATTATTCTCAATCAAAGTGGACAAAGGCATATCATTAGGATCAGAATAAACACTTTTATTAGCAAACAATTTCATAAGTTCATCCATCTTTCCACTCAAAACATTAATCTCTTCAATCCCATGATTTTTTTACTAGTGGATCTTTCGTTGTGCAATTCAGAATAATTAACCATAATATTATCTAGGATCTTAGTAGCCTCTCCCAAAGTTATTTCCATAAAAGTGCCTCCCGCGACCGAATCTAAAAGATTTCTAGAAGCAAAATTCAATCCGGCATAATTTTTTGTATAATCATCCACAAATTCAAACCATGTGTAGGGCAATTACGTATCATCAATTTCATCCTCTCCCAAGATTGTTTCATGAATCAATACTTAGAGATGACCTTAGCGGGAAGAAAATACTTAGAGATGAAAGCATCTTTACACTTGTTTCATGAATCAATACTATTTTTAGGCAAAGAAGTAAACCAAGTTTCATCACGATCTCTAAGCGAAAACGTAAATAGTTTCAATTTAACAATATCATTATCCACATCTTTCTTCTTTTGCATATCACACAAATCAACATAATTGTTTAGATGTGATGCAGCATCTTCACTAGGAAGGCCAGAAAATTGATCTTTCATAACAAGATTCAACAAAGCGGCATTAATTTCACAAGATTCAGCATTAGTAGTGGGAGCAATCGGAGTGCTTTTAAAATCATTGTTGTTGGTATTGGAAAATTTACACAATTTGGTATTATCTTGAGCCATCGTGACAAAGCAAGCAATCCAACACACAAGCACACAAGAATCAAGAAAAAAAGACGAATGGAAGAGGAGCGTAGAAAAAGGCAAAGGTTTTCGAAAATCATTTTAGTAGTGGGGGAGAGGAAAACGAGAGGCGAATGGCGAATAATGTAATGCATGGGAGAAGAGTTTATGATGGGTACTTGCTATGGCTTGACTTGATGTAGATCTCCTCGACAACGGTGCCAGAAATCCTTCTTGCTACCTCTTGAGCTTGTGTTGGGTTTTCCCTTGAAGAGGAAAGGGTGATGCAACAAAGTAACGTAAGTATTTCTCTCAGTTTGAGAACCAAGGTGTCAATCCAATAGGAGACAAGGCACAAGTCACCGAATACCTTCACAAACAATCAACATCTTGCAACCAACACGATAAAGGGGTTTTCAATCCCTTCATGGTCACATGCAAAAGTGAGATCTGATAGAGATAGATAAACGGTAAAGTAATTATTTTTGGTATTTTTGGTTTATATATCGGAAAGTAAAAGATTGCAAAATAGTAGATCAGAAACTAGTGAGATGTAACAGAGATGCAATATAATGGAAAAGATACCCAAGGACCATAGGTTTCACTAGTGGCTTCTCTCAAGATAGCAAATATTACGGTGGGTGAACAAAGTACTGCTGAGTAATTTATAGAAAGGCGCATAGTTATGACGATATGTAAGGCAATGATCATGAACATACACATCATGTCTGTGTCAAGTAGACCGAAACGATTCTGCATCTACTACTATTACTCCACACATCGACCGCTATCCAGCATGCATCTAGAATATTAAGTTCATAAAGAGCGGAGTAACACATTAAGTAAGATGACATGATGTAGAGGAGTTAACTCAAGCAAAATGATGAAAACCACATCTTTTTATCCTCGATGGCAACAATACAATACGTGCCTTGCTGCCCCTACTGTCACTGGGAAAGGACACTGCAAGATTGAACCCAAACTGAGCACTTCTCCCATTGCAAGAAATATCAATCTAGTAGGCCAAACCAAACTGATAATTCGAAGAGACTTGCAAAGATATCAAATCATGCATATAAGAATTCAGAGAAGAACCAAATAATATTCATAGATAATCTGATCATAAATCCACAATTCATCGAATCTCAGCAAACACACCGCAAAAGAATATTACATTGAATAGATCTCCAAGAACATGGAGGAGAACATGGTATTGAGAATCAAAGAGAGAGAATAAGCCATCTAGCTACTTGCTATGGACCCGTAGGTCTGTGGTAAACTACTCACGCTTCATCAGTGTAACGCCCCGGATTTGATGCGCCAGGTGTCTGCCAGTTATTCTTCGTTGTTGCCATGTCATGTCCTTGGGTGTTGCATTTTATCATGTCATCATGGCATTTCATTGCATACATGTTCGTTTCATGCATCCGAGCATTTTCCCCGTTGTCCGTTTTGCAATCCGACACTCCTATGTCCTCCGGCGTTCCCCCTTTTGCCTCTTGTCATGTGCGGGTGTTAAAATTTCTCGGAATGGCCCGAGGTTTGCCAAGCGGCCTTGGTATAGAACCGGTAGACCGCCTGTCTTGTTTCGTGCCATTTGGAGTCCGTTTGATACTCCAACGGTTATCCGCGTAGCCCGAAACCCCCTTCTCTTTGCAGCCCAACACCTCTTCACCACAGCCCATGAGCCCATCCTAACCCCCTCCATGCTCTCGGTCGTTTGATCACGATCGTGTGGGCGAAAACCACACCTCATTTGGAGCCTCCTAGCTCCCTCTACCTATATATATGCCCTTCCCCGTCCAAACCGCAGTCCAAACCCTAAAAACCTCCCTCCGCGCCGTCGGACACGTCCGCCCGGCGCCGGACGCGTCCGCCACCTCCCCTCGCCCAACCACAACGCGCCACGTGGCCTCCTCCTCCGCCAGCCACCGCGCCCCGCCGACAGGCTTGTCGGGCCCAAGTGCGGCCCGCCCAGGCCCGCGCGGCCGCCTGTCCGCCCCGCTCCCCTCGACCTGCCCCGTGCGGCGCCCGACCCCGCTGCCGTCGCGG
>NC_041391.1:472072484-472105681 GCF_002162155.2 Triticum dicoccoides | reverse complement strand
TCGCGGCCGTCGCCCCCTACCGTGCCGCCCCGAACCCCGCCGCCGACCGCCTCCGAGCGCCGCCGCCGGCCACGCCTCTTCTCCGCCGCCGAGCCACCCGCGCTGCCCCGAGTCACCGCCGGTGCCGCCCCTCCCTCCACCTCCTCTCCCCTAGGCTGAAGCTCCACGCCGGAGCCCCGCGCCGCCGCCCGTCCGCCGGTGCCTTGCCGCCCTCGTCGGCCTCCTCCGCGTCCTCCTCACCGGAGAGCTCGCCGGAGCTCTCGCCGGCGTCGGATCTAGGGAGTGGGATGAGATCCACCACTCCCCCGATCCAAACGCCTCCCCGCGCTCGGATCCCTCCATCCCGGAACATCTTCATCCAGTTTTTGGCGGGGTAAAAAAATCGCCTGTCCCTGAGTTTTTCAACATTTTATGCCTCTGTTCATCATGCCTTAACTCCTCATCCGTATCTCCGTTTCATGCATACGATATATCAAAATGTTCATCATGAGATGCTCTTCATTTAATTACAGTGTGACATGTTTGTTTGAGGTCATCTTGATGCCCTAATCATCATTGCAAGAGTGCTATATGATGTTAACTGCTGTCTGTTAACAGAACTTGATGATTTGTCATTTTTGTTGCATTTGATGTGTGCATCCTATGAGCATGAGTCCTACATGAGTTTTGAAATATGTGATGCCATATTTACAGAGGTGCAATCCATGTTTTTTTGTGAGTCTTTTAGTGAGTGCATAGAGCTCGTGAAGTAGTGTACTTGCTGTTGCTGTTTTGCTAGGCTGAATCTGTTATTTTGTGATGCTATGTAAACCTGCTGCTATAAGTCATTCTATGCATAATCTGGATATGTTCACTAAGGAAGTTTTGTTATGTATGTCATGATCTATCCATATATGCCCCTGGTTTCATTTATAGCCTGCTGTAGCTAGTTGTAATCTTGATCTCAAGTTGCTAAATAATGTTGCTGTCAGCCTGTTAACATGAAGTTCAGTTTTGCCATGTGTTTTGCTAGTGATCCATGCACCCTATAAACTTGTTCTTGCCATGCTTACCTTCATAAACATGTCTTATTACTATTGGTTGCCTTGTCATGCCAAGTATTTCTCTGTGGTGAGTGGTACAATCTGACAAACATGCCTACTTATTGTTGTTCCTGCCATGTTTGAATCTGTCATATCATTTGCCATGTTTACATGGGTGCCATCATATCTTCTGATCCTTTTTGGCTCATGGTCAGTAAGGGACTTTTGATCTATGCAATTAGTAGATTCATTACATGCCTTTTTTTGCCATGTTAAGTTCCTGTAACATGTTGTTTGATAGCTCTAAACATTGCAACCTGATGTTATTTCTGCAAAGTCTGAAACTGTTATTATATGCAATCTTGCCATGTCTTTTTGAGCATGTTCTAGTGATTTCTGGAGATAGCTCAGTGTTCATGTTTTGTTATGCTTTACTGTACATCATGTCCATGCCTCTTGTCCTCATGTTGGGGTGATGTAGCATATTGTTTTGATGCTTGCAATATGCCTAGTTGCTGTTTTGGACAGATTGTTGCTATAACTTGTATAGAGTGTATGTGTTGAACCGTTGCTCCATTTTGAGTGTGCTCTATATGAAACTTGCTTGATTTTGCATGTGGTTTCATATTATCATGTTGAATCCTTGTTTTGAGGTGTTTTCTTGATGTTTGTATGCCTTTTGCATCAATGCCATGTTTAACTTGTTTTGCTCATATCTTTTAGGCTGTAGCTCCAAATCTAATGAACTTTATATGTAACTTGACTAGAATCTCGTGTAGATCATCTTGGTGCATCTTAACTTGCTGTTTAACAACTTCAACTTAATGTTTGTTCAGATATGGACCTATTTCGAAACTTGCATATGAGGACTTACTTGAATTGTTATATGTTGTTTCCGGCCTCATTTAAACTTGCTTTGATGTGTTGCTCTTGTTTGCATCATTTCTTGCCATGAGTAGCTTTATGTAGTCTTGTATTGCATCATGCTTGGTTGTGCACCATGTCATATATATGTGTGGTGTGTTTACCATGTTGTGTGCTTCTCTTGATAGTTCCCGTCTCGTTGCGATCGTGAGGATTCGTTCGTCTACGCTTGGTTCGTCTTCGTGGCTTCATCTTCTTCATGGACTCGTTCTTATTCCTGACGGGATTTCAGGCAAGATGACCGCTACCCTGGATCTCACTACTATCATTGCTATGCTAGTTGCTTCGTTCTATCGCTTTGCTGCGCTACCTATCTCTTTTGATCAAGCCTCCCGATTTGCCATGTAAGCCTCTAACCTTTTCACCCTTCCTAGCAAACCATTGCTTGGCTATGTTACCGCTTTTGCTCAGCCCCTCTTATAGCATTGTTAGTTGCAGGTGAAGTTGAAGATTGCTCCCTGATGGACAGGTTTATGTTGGGATATCACAATATCTCTTACTTAATTAATGCATCTATATACTTGGTAAAGGGTGGAAGACTCGGCCTTATGCCTGGTGTTTTGTTCCACTCTTGCCACCCTAGTTTCCGTCATACCGGTGTTATGTTCCCGGATTTTGCGTTCCTTACACGACTGGGTGATTTATGGGACCCCCTTGACAGTTCGCTTTGAATAAAACACCTCCAGCATGGCCCAACCTTGGTTTTACCATTTGCCTCACCTAGCCCTTTTTCCCTTGGGTTTCCGGAGCCCGAGGGTCATCTTTATTTTAACCCCCCCAGGCCAGTGCTCTTTCGAGTGTTGGTCTGAACCGAGCAGCCTGCGGGGCCACCTCGGGGCAACTTGAGGGCTGGTTTTACTCGTAGCTTGACTTATTCGGTGTGCTCTGAGAACGAGGTACGTGCGACTCCTATCGGGATTGTCAGCGCATCGGGCGGCTTTGCTGGTCTTGTTTTACCATTGTCGAAATGTCTTGTAACCGGGATTCCGAGTCTGATCGTGTCTTCCTGGGAGAAGGAATATCCTTCGTTGACCGTGAGAGCTTGTGATGGGCTAAGTTGGGACGCCCCTGCAGGGTATAAACTTTCAAAAGCCGTGCCCGCGGTTATGGGTAGATGGGAATTTGTTAATGCCCGGTTGTAGATAACTTGACACCAGATCCAAATTAAAACGCATCAACCGCATGTGTAGCCGTGATGGTCTCTTTTCGGCGGAGTCCGGGAAGTGAACATGGTTTTGGGTTATGTTTGACGTAAGTAGGAGTTCAGGATCACTTCTTGATCATTACTAGTTGACGACCGTTCCGTTTGCTCTCTTCTCGCTCTTATTTGCGTATGTTAGCCACCATACTTGCTTAGTCGTTGCTGCAGCCTCACCACTTATCCTTTCCCTTACCCATTAAGATTTGCTAGTCTTGATACCCATGGTAATGGGATTGCTGAGTCCTCGCGACTCACAGTTTACTACAACAACAGTTGCAGGTACAGGTTACGCAATGATCATGACGCGAGAGCGATGTTTGCTTGTCTTGAGTTCTTCTTCTGCTTCTTCTTCGATCAAGGGATAGGTTCCAGGTCGGCAGCCTGGGCTAGCAGGGTGGATGTCGTTTGAGTTTCTGTTTGTGGTTCATCCGTAGTCGGATGGTGCTCGTATGTAAGGTGATGTTGTATTCGTGTGGCATTGTATGCCTTTTGTATGTATCCCCATCTTTTTGTAATGTTGATGTAATGATATCCACCTTGCAAAAGCGTTTCAATATGCGGCTGTATCCTTGGTGGGACCTTCGAGTCTCTTTAGGATAGTATTGCATATTAGGCGTGACAATCAGAGAGGCAATGGTGTTGATGAAGAAGCCCTCCACGATCGAATCCCCCTCCGACAGGTTGCCGGAAAAGGCCCCTAGATGGGATATCACGGGTACAGAAGGTTGCGGTAGTGGAAAAGTGGTTTCCTGGCTCTCCTGGATGTTTTCAGGGTATAAGAGTATATATAGGGAAGGAGCTGGGTCAGGAAACCCCCGAGGGGCCCATGAGGTAGGGGACGCGCCCTCCTGCCTCGTGGCTGCCTCACTACGTTTCCGACTCATCTCCAAGTCTTCTGGTTTCCTTTCGGTCCAAGAAAGATCATCGCGAAAGTTTCATTCCGTTTGGACTCTGTTTGGTATTCCTTTTATGCGAAACTCTAAAATAGGCAAAAAAAACAGAAACTGGCACTGGGCTCTAGGTTAATAGGTTTGTCCCGAAAATAATATAAAATAGCATATAAATGCCTATTAAACATCCAAAACAGATAATATAATACCATGGAACAATAAAAAACTATAGATACATTGGAGACGTATCAGTACATAAGGCCACTTAAGTACTTGTAAACACTGTTGGTGCGGCAACACTTGTAAGCAGTTGTGCAAAACTCGACACATTGGCATAGCTCGCTTCAACACTAGAAAAGTCGGCTATCGACCAACTAACAATCAATAATCTGTTGTCTGACATATAAGCAACTACGTATCTTGTTACATTGGTTTGTGCAGTTAACTGAGGCCATAATGTAAATTCCAAACGTTCACACACTAGTCCAGCATTAATGTGGAACATTCACATTAAACTCGGCTTGATAAAATACTTGAAAAACATAAGTTAAGCAATTTTATACATCTCAATTATTCATAGAACATAACAAACATATACTAGTTCACACCAAAAGACAAAGTTGTGAGAAGGTTTACAAATCAGGAAAAATCAAGCAAGGCTTCTCTGAGCAAAGGGCCTCCCTTGGCAAGCTTTAATTTCCTGGAGTTCACACTGGTTTTTCTTGTTGCCACCATATAGGGTTATGTTCTCTCATTCTAGAATAACCAATTATAATTGTGTTCTCAGTTGGAATGCTGAACTAAACCATGTAGTGTACTGACCATCTGAACTTCTTGTGCAGTTCCACTAAATTTAAGGACCACTATTTGCAGAAATAAGCAGACCACAATGCCTCTTGTCCGCGCATCTGTCCCAAAAACCTCCATGCAGCCGTGCCAGCTAGTCCTTTGTCCATGGATGAACTGGGAGAAAGTGCATTCCCGACTAGGATGCAGTTGTTTTCGCTCGTCCCTGCATTGCAAACAGGAAGTAAAACGCACGAATCAACTTCTTTTAGAATGCTTTTGGTCATTCTAACTAGTTACTACCAATGTAGGAATACCTGGAACACTCGTGGTTAGAGGACGACAGCTAGGAATAGCCATCTCCTTTTGTGCAGTTGTACTAAAACTGGGGTGTGTACTTTTGATTGCGCAGACAAGAAACGATATGGAGACAGACATCCCTGTTTGCGCAAATACAAAATACAGTTATTTAAATAGTGACAGATATTTGCACTGGCGTATGATTAACAACATCATCTATTGTGTTATAATTAGCACTAGATTGACAGTATGAAAGTGCCCTTAAGTAAGTAGCATCACATCGCATCAACATTTCCACTATATTAACATGCAGAACAATAGCATTAGTATTACTGTCATGAGAGTAGCACATGGTCAGTAAATGTGCAATTAAATTTGTGCAGTTCCACTGGGATGAAGCAATGTTAGCGGTGTGAGATTTAAGTGTAACTGCAAAAACACAATTCATGGGAAATAAAGCAAGACGGAAGCACTTCATAAAATGGTGGTGGCATTACTTCAATTTATCGACGGCACTAGAACATTACTTAATAGTGACATTAGGTGGCATTGCTTCAATTTATCGGCGACATTGGAACATTACTTAGTAGTGACATTAGGTGGCATTGCATATTTCTTCATGTGATTTTACATTAGCCGTAGCGATATGGGCGTAGGGACAGTAGGGGCTTAAAGTGGTAAGGCAGATGTGGTTGCCGAGAGCGGCAAACACTCAGGCAACATGTCTGCATTTGTCCCATTTTTTACCTCCTCGGTGACATTTTCATATATGAGCACAGGAAATCTAAACTGCTCGTTCTCATTTGCGTTGTCCCCCAACACCCCTCACTTTCTTTCCTTTTTTCGACCAAGATACAGGTCCACTTCCCTCCACACTTCGCTATCCACCACACTTTCTTCGCCTTTTCAACCAAGAGACCAGTTGGGTAGCCAGTATCTACTACTTTCCCCCGTTTCCTCTTAGAACCAAGTCCTAGATTCATGCTACAACTTTCCCACTTTCTTCCCTATTTGAACCAACTCTTAGATTCGCCTGTATGAACTAGCTTTACCTCTAATAATAGTAAAAGTCTAGGTGGCTTTGGAACAACCGATAGAAGTAGAAAAAGATCCACACGCAACCACGTGGGGAGCTGGGGCAGTAGAGCAAGCCAGGTTTCGGAGGAATATATACCTGAGGTTCGTCGACATGTGGCAAAGACAGCGACGGGAGGCCGCATCTTGGCCACAATACCGCAGAGAGGAAGAAGGGGTCGGAGGACCTCCCAAGTCAGCGTTGTCTCGGAGAGAATGGCATAGCCGCCGATTGGGACATGCGGGCAGCTGTTGGTCTCCTTCCTCGCTGTCGACGATCGCGTGAACGATGCACCTACACCCCTGCCCCGGTCGAGGTGGTCCGGCCAAATTTGTGATCAGCCATGAGCAGAGAGAGAGTGTGGCCAACTATGTCTTGCTTAGATCTGGAGAGGATGAGAGAGTGAAAGAGAGGAACCCTAGTAAAGTAAGCGTCAAGGCTCCTTCTTATATATAGTGGAGTGATTTGGTTGTACCAGCCATTATTAAATTGAATACACGCGAACCACGATTTTTATTTAAAGTTCAAGTAAAAATAAAACTTGATCAATAACGTGCCACCGCGTCCAGGACGCACAATACTGTATCATTCACGTGCGGTCCTCGACCCTCCATCAAGTTGAAAACTAGACTAGTCAAAATGTCAATGGGATGCCTCTTTGTAAACAAATGCGCTCCTAGATTCAAAAAAAATGTGCTCCTACATGTATCCGCGAGTGGGTGTGAGAGAATTAGTGTGTGCGTGCACCGCTTCTCTTCGTGAGAGTACAATATACTACTCCCAAACAACATTCGCCACAAGAGTAATAGTATAAGTGTGTGGTGTGTGAGTTAAAATAAAAGGTGTGCGACGTATTTTATTTTTGAGAAGTTCTGATGGTAGGGTGTGAAGAGCACATATGTGTGTGACGTCTACCTAGAGATAGACGGTGGGTGCGAGAGGACTCGGGAGAGTCGTGACTCATGAGGGTGTGTGTGTGCGTGAGAGAGAGGGGGCACGTATCAATGCACTGCATGTGTCCGTAAATCATGTCTGACAAACTTTTGCCACAAGCCGTTTCCTGCGAACGCCGTGAGAACCGTTAGATCAGCATTCAAAAGTGTCAGTTTTTCCATGTCATTTAACAGAAGAGCCACTCCTTCGAAACACAAATCTTCCACGTGAGTGTTAGCAACTGCCATACGCTCCTCCCTCCGTTCCAAAATGTAGTGCATATAGCTTTATTGAAAATTCGAATATCGCAATCTTTTATCGAGTTTTCATATACCAAAATGCACATATAGAATACCCAGTATAAATCATTTCATTCATCTTCGAGAGGTAACTATAAAGATGGGGGAGGAGTGTACAAACAAAGACCGTCGTATCACCTGCAGCAATTTCAACCATCCTTTGGTGTGGAGGAATATCATAGGAACTCTATATGATATGATTTTTATAGGATTTTTCCTTTAGAGCCAATTGGTTCATAGGAATAGATTCATATACTCCACATTTCAAAGGAAAATAAACATGATATACTTTTTATAGCTTTAGAGCCACTTGGTTCATATGAATGGATACCTATACTCCCACAATTTCAAAGGAAAATAAACATTAGTGTTGAGG
Source organism: Triticum dicoccoides (assembly GCF_002162155.2). Classification (NCBI taxonomy): domain Eukaryota; kingdom Viridiplantae; phylum Streptophyta; class Magnoliopsida; order Poales; family Poaceae; genus Triticum; species Triticum dicoccoides. The sequence continues at coordinate 472,097,875 of NC_041391.1, read as the reverse complement.
ATATAACAACTGAGTGTAAACCTCCCAGGGGGGCCGATTCACGCTCAATTGTACTGAAGCCCATGAAGACAAAGAAGATGGCGCTTTACTAATAAAGCTTAGAGGCCCAGAGCCCAAAGGAGGATTAGGGCCCATAGCTGTAAACCGCCATAGTTGTATAACTTGTATTGTAAGTTAGGGAAAAGGGGGAGACTGAGCCGGACACTTGTATGAGCCGGCCTCGGGACTCCGTAAACCGGCTGGGCGTCAACCTATGTATATAAAGGGACGACCCGGTGGCGGTTCAGGGACAAGAAACAACAACTCGAGGCCCAGGTAAAGCGTATTCGCTCCTTGGTCATCGAAACCCAATCAATTCCATCACAACTAGACATAGGCTTTTACCTTCATCATAAGGGGCCGAACTAGTATAAAACTCTCGTGCCCCTTGTCCGGTTTAACCCCTTCAAGCTAATCTCATTGCGATGGCTCCACGACTAAGTACTTCCGTTAGGACATCTGACATGTTATTTCCACGACAGTTGGCGCCCACCGTGGGGCTATCGCATGATGGTTTCGAGTTTTTGAAGGGCAGCTTTGAAGGACTCAAGGGGTACACAATTGGCCGGATGACCAAGAGTCGTCGCGGCAAGCTCTACATCGACGATGCAGGATGGGGCCCCGAGGTCGGCTCAATCAAGTACGGGTACCGGGTCCCCTTTGGTAGAATTCACGTTTTCATCGGCAAGATCGGCGAACCGGGCCCTGAGCCGAACATCTCCACTGACCTCGTCGAAACGGCTCAGCGTGCGAGTCCTGCCTAGGTTCAGCCTGCCATGAAGCATGCGTTCGTAGGATTCATCCATGGTGCGGAATATGAACCGGTGTCCGATGGTGAGACGGCCATCTACTCAGATTGCGAGTCGTCCACTGGTGAAACCGAGTCACTGTACCAATTGCAAGACAGCCGGGTTGGGGGATATTCCGATGGCAACAGTATTGCAGACCCCTTTGAACCACCAAACCAGGTTCCTGTCTTTATGGCCGGAACACAACCCACCTTGCAATCTTCATCTACAGCAGCAATGACGTCCGGATCAGCAGCCGCGGCAGGAGGCCCGGTACGCCGACCGGCTCAAGTTCTTTCTGGTCTGTTGGATGCCCGGGCAACCTTGTTAACCACGGCAGTTACCCCGGAGATGCAGGATCAGCATAATGCGGAGGTTACCAAGCTAAAGGACCAGATAACACTGGCTAAGGAGGACCTGGCAGCTAAGGAAGTTAGGATGGCTGAAGAACGGGCCGCTTTAGATGCCCAGTCACAACAGATCCAGGCGCAGAATTACCAGCTTATGTTGGATCAGAATGCGTCAAACGAAGTGCTGCGAAGGAAGTACCGGTCTCGTCTGCCACCGGTTTACGAAGGACTGAACCTCTTCAATGCGCCGAGGGCTAGGCCAAGTAATCCAGCAGCGGTAAACCGGACCAAGGCACCTAGGGTAGCACCGGATCAACCATGGATGACATACCCACCTCGAAGAACGGATAACCCGCCGCAAAACATATCAACACCACCGGGTCATTTTTCTAGCCCTTTGGATAACATGATTGCTGCGGCATCTCGCCTGGCAGCTATTCCGGTGGAGGGCACCGACAATTGAAATGCAACGGTCTAGGGATCTTCGTCAAACCGCTGTTGTGCAGCAGCAGGCTTATTCCTATAGCCGAGACAGAATTCATTCAACCCCCAATCCGAGCAAAAGTTATAGCAGGCACATAGATGAACCGGAGGTGTCCAGCAATGCGTGGCGCCATAATGCTCCTCAAGGGCCCAATCCGGCGCGCAGTGGGGCGAATGCTCAGGATGTGGTGGATAATGGCAGAGCGTGAAGGGAGGCCACATTAGCATCACAACACGTGGGTCATCATCAACCCGTCCCGGTTCAGCCAGCGGCATCCGTAGAGAGAGGGACCGGGCTTGCCTTCTGCTCCCGGGGAGTGCCGTGTCTCATCTCGGCTCTCCGTAATGTGCGATTGCCCAAGGATTTCAAGGGTCCGCGTAAGAGGCCTAATTATACCGCCGATCAACCTCCTGAGGCGTGGGTTGAAAGTTATGAGATGTCAATGGAGATGTTGGATGTGGATGAAGCGGCATGTGCAAAATACTTCACCATGATGTTGGAAGGAATAGCCCGCACTTGGTTAAAGAGCCTGCCCGCCAACTCCATCGGATCATGGGACCAATTGAAGGCCCGGTTTATAGCAAACTTCAAGGACACATGCAAACATCCCATGTCCATTGTGGATCTAGATGCCTGTGTCCAAGGAGAGAATGAGTCAACAACCCATTGGGTGCGCTGGGTTTCAGAAGTCTTGCATTCGTCGTACCGCATTACGGCTGGCACGGCGATCCTAACCTTGGAGCGTAATTGCCGGTTTAAGTCACTGAAGATGAAGTTGGGGACTGCACAAGCGCCACTGCAATGACGTGGGAACACTCATGGCAGCCTTGGTTAAATATGCCAATTCTGATAATACCAAGGATCCCGATTCTGACGAGGAGAAACCGGAGAAGGGAAACAAGAACGGCGGTGCGAAGGGACAGCAGCACAACCAAGGGAGCCATGGGAACAATGGTAAGCGCAAAGCAGGTAACTCGGATTTTGTGGCTAACACCAATGTGCAGGGCAATATGCAACGTCGTAAGGGTAAACCGCCCTAGTGCGGTGGAGGTATGAATCTGGAGCGTCTGTTAAACCAACCCTGCCCAAAGCACGGGACCAAGGAGGTTCCATCAACACATCTCTGGAAGGATTGTTTCATTATGAAGGAGTTGAAAAACTCTGATCTCTTCCGGTATGATCAGGGTGCGTCGGGCGGTTCAGGTCCAGGTTTTCATGGTGGCGGCGGTTCAAGCTCTGGATTTCAGAATAATCAGGGCAACCAGAACAACCAAGGTGGTAACAACCAACAGAATAATCAGGGGAATCAGCAACAATCAGGTTTTCAGAGTCACCCAAAGCAGTTGAATGGTGGGCAATATCATGTTTTCACCACTAGCTTGTGTAAGCGCAATCAGAAGCTTCACAAGAGGGCAGTTAATGCTGTTGAACCGGCAATACCCCATTGCTTACGTTGGTCCGAGCAGCCCATTGTGTGGAGCAGAGAGGATCATCTGCCCCAGGTTGACAATCCGGGTCATCTGGCTCTAGTGGTGGCACCTCAGGTGGGTGGGAGGTTATAAATTCACCAAGGTGCTTATGGATGGAGGAAGCAGTATCAGTATCCTGTATTATGAAACTTTTTGCCGTATGGGGTTGACGGATAAGAATCTTAAACCGTCGAACACTCTTTTCCACGGTGTAGTACCAGGTAAATCGGCATATCATGTTGGCAAGATAGCTTTGGAACTTGTGTTTGGTGATGAGCCTGATTCCAGGTCAGAAACATTGACCTTTGAAGTGGCGAAAATCCAGAGCCTGTATCACGCCCTGTTTGGACATCCGACTTATGCAAAGTTCATGGCAAGGCCCTGTTATATTTCCTTACAGCTCAAGATGCCAGGTCATAAGGGGACCATCACGATGCACGGGAGTCGTAAGATCGCTTTGGACTGTGAAGAGGGTGATGCGGCTTATGCTGAGTCAGTTTGTGCAACAGAAGAGTTGAAGTTCTACAAGGACAATGTTGATCCGGGGGATATGACTCCTCTGAAGAAGCCAACCACAGAGCATGACCCGACCCTAAAGTTTAAACCGGCTGATGAGACTAAATTTGTTGATTTCGTTCCGGGCGATTCATCCAAACAGTTTAGCATCAGCACAAATCTGGATCCGAAATAGGAAAGCGCGCTCATCGAGTTCATCCGTGAGAACCAGGACATTTTTGCATGGAAGCCTTCTGACATGCCAGGTGTTCCAAGGGAACTCGCTGAGCACACTCTCAATATTGATCCCAAGTTTAAACCGGTCATGCAGTTTCTTCGCCGCTTCAACGAGGAACGACGCAAGTCCATTGGAGAGGAGGTAGCCCGGCTATTGGCTGCTGGGTTTATCATTGAAATCTTTCATCCGGCATATCCGGTGCTAGTGCTTAAGAAGAATGGCACTTGACGTATGTGTGTAGATTACACAGACTTGAACAAAGCTTGTCCGGCATATCCTTTTTCCCTCCCGCGTATTGATCCGATCATTGATGCTACGGCAGGTTGTGAGCATTTGAGTTTTTTGGATGCTTATTCCGGTTATCATCAGATCAAAATGGCAGTGAAGGACCAGGAGAAGACAGCCTTCATCACTCCCTTTGGAGCCTTCTGCTATGTGTCTATGCCCTTTGGGCTCAAGAGTGCCCAAGCAACCTATCAACGTTGTGTCGAGAATTGTCTTCATACTCAGATTGGGTGCAACGTTCATGCTTACGTGGATGACATTGTGGTAAAGTCCAGGAAGAAGGAGACCTTGATAGATGACCTCAAGGAGACCTTTGACAATCTTCGGGTTTATAAAATGATGCTCAATCCGGACAAGTGCATTTTTGGTGTTCCGACAGGCAAGCTCTTAGGCTTTCTGGTGTCTAACACAGGCATTGAGGCTAATCCGGAAAAGATCAAAGTGATCACATCCTTGGCTAAACCGAAGTGTATCAATGATGTTCAGCAACTGGTGGGTTGAATTGCATCCCTAAGCCGGTTTATCAGCCGCTTGGGAGAAAAGGTGATACCTCTGTATCAGATGTTGAAGAAAACATATAATTTTGTCTGGAGTGACGCAGCTAATGCGGTGTTTGAGGACTTGAAGAGACAGCTGGTTGAACCACCAGTTCTTGCTGCTCCGGTTGATAAGGAACCACTGTTATTATACGTGGCTGCTAATGCTCGGGCTGTCAGTGTAGCCATTATGGTGGAACACAAGGAGGCTGGGAAGGAATATCCGATTCAACGTCCGGTTTAATATATCAGTGATTTGTTAATTGAATCAAAGCAAAGATATCCGCATTGGCAGAAGCTAGTATATGGGGTTTTCATGGCAAGTCGGAAGCTTAAACAGTACTTTCAGGGCCATCCCATTATAGTGGTCAGTTCTGCTCCTTTGGGGGATATAATCCAGAATAGGGAGGCAACTGGCCGGGTTGCTAAATAGGCTATTGAGCTTGGACCACACGGTTTGAAATACATGCCTTGCACAGCCATCAAGTCCCAGGCCGTTGTGGATTTCATCAATGACTGGACAGAGTTGCAGGCACCAGAAGACAAACCGGACAGCACATACTGGACTATCCACTTTGATGGGTCCAGACAGTTGGAGGGCTCGGGGGCTGGATTTGTCCTTACTTCCCCTCAAGGTGATAAAATTTGTTATGTTCTCCACTTAATGTTTCCTTGTACTAACAATGCAGCTGAGTACGAGGCCTTACTCCACGGTCTCCGTGTGGCCAAGGAAATGAACTTAAGCCGGATTCGCTGCTTTGGAGATTCTGATCTGGTGGCTCAACAAGTTTCTGGCACTTGGGACTCTAAGGATCCCCTCATGACAGCTTACATGCGAGAGGTGGATGTTGTGGCTTGTCACTTCAAAGGTTATCAGGTTGAGCACATTGATCGGCACAAAAATGAAGCAGCAGATGCTTTAAGCCGGCTGGGGTCTCAACGTAAACCGGTGCCGCCCAATACCTTTCTGGATATCCTGCATAACCCGTCTGTAAAGTTGCCCACAGAGGAGGATTTGGCTATTCCTGATCTGGAGGCACAGTTGGTTGCCGCTTTACATATAATTCCGGATTGGACGGTTCCATATCTGGCATATATGAGCCGAGGCGAGTTACCAGAAGATGAAGTTCTAGCCAGACAGATAGTCCGGCGATCCAAGTCCATGGTTATTCACAATGGCGAGTTACACTGCTGCAGTGTTTCAAGCATATTCCAATGTTGTGTTTCTCCTGAGGAGGGCCAAGACATCTTGCATGAAATCCATGAAGGCGATTGTGGTTACCATGCCAGTTCAAAATCCTTGGTTTCTCAAGCTTTTCGTCATAGTTTTTACTGGTTGATGGCTCATGCCGATGCTGAGGACCTGGTAAAGCAGTGCGATGCTTGTCACAAGTTTTCTCGTCGAGTTCATGTTCCGGCTCAAGAGCTTCAGATGATTCCAATCACTTAGCCGTTTTCTACTTGGGGGCTTGATATGGTGGGTCCTTTTAAGCGGTCCAAGGATAAGAAGACCCACCTCTGGTTGACAAATTTACTAAGTGGGTTGAAGCAGAGCCAGTAAGCAAATATGACGCATCCACGACGATTCAATTCATCAAAAAGGTGATCTTCCGTTTTGTTTTTCCACATGGCATCATGACAGATAATGGCACGAACCTTTCCAAAGTTGAGAAGGAGGAATTTTGTCAACGAGAGCACATCCGGCTTGATGTAGCGTCCGTGGCTCACCCCTAGTCTAATGATCAAGCTGAGAGAGCTAATTAAGAAATATTGAAGGGTATCAAGCCCCGGCTTATGGTTCCTTTGAAATGGACATCGGGTTGTTGGGTGGAAGAATTACCATCTGTTTATGGAGCATAAACACCACCCCAAACCGATCTACGGATTATACACCTTTCTTCATGGTTTACGGGGTAGAGGCCGTCCTCCCAAGTGATATTCATCATGACTCGCCCCGGGTTGCCAATTATGTTGAAGCGGACAATGAGCAAGAACGCCAGGAGGCACTGGACCTGTTAGATGAGAAACAGGACATGGCTTTGGCTCGTTCGGTGGTTTATCAGCAAGACCTGCGGCGTTATCACAGCCGCCGGGTTAAAACAAGAACCTTTCAAGAAGGTGACTTAGTGCTCCGGCTCATCCAGGATCAGATCGATATGCACAAGTTATCCCCACCTTGGGAATGGCCCTTTGTGTTCAGCAAGAATCTGCACAATGGGTCATACTACCTCATTGACGTTCAAGAAGACTCACGTAGCTCTGAGGAGGAGACCCGGAGGCCGTGGAACATAGCTCTCCTTCGGCCTTACTACACCTGAGCTATAGGCTCCTCTTATGTACATATTTCGACAATGTATATATTATGATCAATATAATAAACCGGCATCCTTGCTATAAGTAGGGCCTCTGCTATTTTTTCCAATATCTTTTGATTACATGGGGGCTTCAGCTGACAAAGCGGAGTTCTACCTGTTAAACCGGCTATAATGCCACAATACAGCTGGGGAGCTTCACACCCAAGGGGCCAAAGAGAGTCGGGATGCTCTGCATAGCTCAAACATAGGCACCCATTGAGCACGGCACACAAAACTACTTGGGGGCTCTTTGTGCACCGCAATAAAGAGCTTGAAAGGACCCTTGTAATATGCTATCAAGCATGACTTGGAAGCCTGGTGTATTCACCTAAAACCCCGGGTTAACCTGCCTTCATCAAGTAAGCCACTCCTATCCAGGTAATCCTGCCATGACCGGCCGAACGTTTGACTAGTCAATCTTATACAGACCCTGAACTTGTCAAAGTTAAAATGACGATTGGTTAGTTGGAGGTCCATCTTAAAAGGCCTTGTCAAATGGTTTAACTCAGCGGCCTGGCAACCCATGAAAAGCCTCGAATTTGGGCCTGGCAGCCCTTGAAAAGCCTCGACTACACGATTTTATTTGCCTTTGTCAAGATTTTCTTCTTCTTTGGTAATCTTTTCTATTGAACCAGTGTCTATTGACCCGGTATGGCTATCAGTCATTCTAATAACCCGGTGTTTATTAACCCGGCTTGGCTTTCAACTACAAGTTGTCCGACCATATTCATTATTAAACCGTTGTTTTATAACACGGTCTGGCTTTGACTACATGTCGCCAGTATGATCATCTGGTGTTCATTGCAACCCGATATGACTTATTCCACACCAGCACTGCATGGTGGGAGTTATCAACACTAAAATAGTTGGGTTTTCACCCTTACTACAATCAAGTTGGTAAACCAACAGCCTCATTTCATATCACAGGTGTGATCTATTTTTGATATTTTTACAAACTTGGTTATCTACCAGGTTTTGTATTAGGCATTATGACCCGTCCGATGGTAAACCGCCCAGACAGATTTTTTTATGCAGACACAAGGATTGCATAATATTATGAAGATATATAAGCCAGCGCTGCAAATATCATGGTGGATCAAACAAAGTCATGTGTCCGTGCACGATGGCAGCAGATCAAAGTATTCCAACTAGCCTATTACAAGGCGCTTTAAGGCCCAAAATAGTGATTGTTCTTTACACAGAACACGGCCTGAGAAAATCAACCCGGTTGCCAGATTAAGAATCATCGCCAGGTTGACGTGAGGTTGATGGATCTTCTGGCATCGGTTCAACCTCCTCCTCCCCACCCAGTGGCTAGAAGTCAACGGTGGTCCAGTCAATCCGGGTTAAAGCTAGAAAGACAGCCTCTTCACTTATAAGATTGGACGGTTCAACGTCAGGGGCATAAGTGTGCTTACGGATTGGCGGGATAAGGTTCTGCACTTCTTTCACAACAGTGTCAACCCATTGGTTGTTTTCATCATAGAAGGACCGATGAACAGACAAGTTAGCTTCTTTAGCCAATTGCTTGACAGCGGACGCATCTCCTTTGTCAGGGCTTTGAGGGCTTCATTATCGAATGTTGAACCGTTTTCTTGTTCACCCGGATAGCCCTTGGCGATATCAACTGGATCTAGGTCAGCTATCCACACTTTGGCCCGAGTCAGTGTCAACAAAGCGCCAACCCTGGCAGCACAATCGCTTCATTTCTTCTATCTGCGCTGGCGTCATCGACAATTTAGCTAGTGTATCCTTGATCAATTTGGTGCCGGTTTGTTATATGAGACTGCGCAGATAACTCGTTGAGCACCGGTACACAGTTGCTCTATCAACGTATATACTGCCTTCAGCTTCATCCGCATGTCAGAGCCCAGATGAGCAACACGGCTACCTATAACGGTTTAAGAATTTGATGTTAAACCGGCAATTTCAAAGATGGTTATTCAAGAAATTTTGACAAGAGTATTTACCAAATATCACAGAGCTCATGGCATTTACTTGACACTTCAACCCAGTTAGCTCTTCCGCCACCGGTTTAAGAGCTGACTCGGCGTTGAGGGAGTTCCGGACTAGGGGGTGTCCGGATAGCCGAACTATCATTATCGGCCGGACTCCAAGACAATGAAGATACAAGATTGAAGACTTCGTCCCGTGTCCGGATGGGACTTTCCTTGGCGTGGAAGGCAAGCTTGGCGATACAGATATGTAGATCTCCTACCATTGTAACCGACTCTATCTAACCCTAGCCCTCTCCGGTGTCTATATAAACCGGATGGCTTTAGTCCGTAGGATAAACAACAATCATACCATAGGCTAGCTTCTAGGGTTTAGCCTCCTTGATCTCGTGGTAGATCCACTCTTGTAACACACATCATCAATATTAATCAAGCAGGATGTAGGGTTTTACCTCCATCAAGAGGGCCCGAACCTGGGTAAAACATCGTGTCCCTTGTCTCCTGTTACCATCCGCCTAGACGCACAGTTCGGGACCCCCTACCCGAGATCCGCCGGTTTTAACACCGACATTGGTGCTTTCATTGAGAGTTCCTCTGTGTTGTCACCGATAGGCTCGATGGCTTCTTCAATCATCATCAACGACGCAGTCCAGGGTGAGACCTTCCTCCCTGGACAAATCTTCGTATTCGGCGGCTTTCCACTGCGGGCCAATTCACTTGGCCATCTGGAGCAGATCAAAAGCTACGCCCCTGGTCGCCAGGTCAGATTTGGAAGTTTGAACTTCACGGCTGACATCCGCGGGGACTTGATCTTCGATGGATTCGAGCCACAGCCAAGCACGCCGCACTGTCACGACGGGCATGATTTAGCTCTGCAGCCGGATAGTACCCTCGAGGCCGCACTCGAGCCCGCTCCGACCTTCAATTCTGAGCCGGCTGCGCAGATCGAGGACGGATGGCTAGACACCACCTCGGGGGCTGCAACCTCCACGGTGATAGAGCCGAACACTGACCTTGTCCCTCATGAAGCTCGTGACTCCGAGGTGCCGGACTCCTTGTCGGACTCCGAACCTCCCGCGCCCCCTCCGATCGAATCTGATTGGGCGCCGATCATGGAGTTCACCGCAGCGGACATCTTTCAACACTCACCTTTCGGCGACATCTTGAGTTCGCTAAAGTATCTCTCGTTATCAGGAGAGCCCTGGCCGGACTGCGGTCAGGACGGTTGGGATGCGGACGACGAAGAAATTCAAAGCCCACCCACCACCCACTTGGTAGCCACTGTCGACGATCTAACCGACATGCTAGACTACAACTCCGAAGACATCGACGGTATGGACGACGATGCCGGAGACGACCAAGAACCAGCACCCACCGGGCACTGGAAAGCCACCTCATCATATGACATATACATGGTGGATATCCCAAAGGATGGGAATGGCGAAGGAACAACGGAGGATGACCCCTCCAAGAAACAGCCCAAGCGCCGGCATCAGCGGCACCGCTCTAAATCCCGCCACAACAAGAATGAAGATTCTGGCACCGGCGATAATAACACACCAGACAGTGCCGAAGACAACCCACTCCATCAAGATCTAGCGCAGGAGGACGGAGACGCCAGCCCTCATGAGAGAGCGGCAGAAGAAGAGGTAGAGGATTATATGCCTCCCTTCGGAGACGAGGCAAGCCTCGACGATGATGAATTCGTCGTGCCCGAGGATCCCGTCGAACAAGAGCGTTTTAAACGCAGGCTTATGGCCACGGCGAACAGCCTCAAGAAAAAGCAGCAACAGCTTAGAGCTGATCAAGATCTTCTAGCCGACAGATGGACTGAAGTCCTCGCGGCCGAAGAGCATGAGCTCGAACGCCCCTCCAAAAGCTACCCTAAACGCAAGCTGCTCCCCCGATTAGGCAAGGAGGTGTATGAACCCACATCACCAGGAGACAATACGGCTGACCACCACCCCGTGGTCGCGACAGAGAGGCCTCTAGGCCCTTCACTAGACCCGTACCCCGGCATCGCTCGAAAAGCACAAGGCCATAGGGGAACGCTCTGGACTTGCGAGATATATTGGAGGATAGGGCAAGACAATCAAGATCGATCTATGGATCGCGTGGGCGCCCCATGATACATGACGACAACCGTCACGCCGGACACAGTAAGTCCGGCCGGGCCGAACAAAATAGACAAAGCCCTTTTGAGCTCCGTCGTGATATCGCCCAGTACAGAGGCGCCGCACACCCACTATGCTTCACAGACAAAGTAATGGATCATCAAATCCCCAAAGGGTTTAAACCCGTGAATATTGAATCTTACGATGGCACAACAGATCCCGCGGTTTGGATCGAAGACTATCTCCTTCACATCCACATGGCCCGTGGTGACGATCTTCACGCCATCAAATATCTCCCCCTCAAGCTTAAAGGACCAGCCCGGCATTGGCTTAACAGCTTGCCAGCAGAGTCAATTGGGAGTTGGGAAGACCTGGAAGCCGCATTCCTCGATAACTTCCAAGGCACGTATGTGCGACCACCAGACGCTGATGACCTAAGCCACATAATTCAGCAGCCAGACGAATCGGCCAGACAATTCTGGACACGGTTCTTAGCCAAGAAAAACCAAATCGTCGACTGTCCGGATGCGGAGGACCTTGCAGCCTTCAAGCATAATATCCGCGACGAGTGGCTTGCCCGGCACCTGGGACAGGAAAAGCCGAAATCCATGGCAGCCCTCACATCACTCATGACCCGCTTCTGCGCAGGTGAGGACAGCTGGCTAGCACGTAGCAACAACCTCAGCAAACATTCTGGCAGTCCGGATATCAAGGACCGTAATGGCAGGTCGCGTCGTAACAAAAACAAACGCCACATTAACGGCGACAATAGTGAGGATACGACAGTCAATGCCGGATTCAGAGGCTCTAAACCCGGTCAGCGGAAAAAGCCATTCAAAAGAACTACTCCGGGTCCATCCAATTTGGACCGAATACTCGACCGCTTGTGCCAGATACACGGCACCCCCGAAAAGCCAGCTAACCACACCAACAGGGACTGTTGGGTATTCAAGCAGGCAGGCAAGTTAATTGCCGAAAACAATGACAAGGGGCTGCATAGCGATGACGAGGAAGAGACCCGACCGCCGAACAATAGAGGACAGAAGGGTTTCCCCCCACAGGTGCGGACGGTGAACATGATATACGCAATGCACATACCCAAAAGGGAGCGGAAGTGTGCACTCAGGGATGTATACGCGATGGAGCCAGTTGCCCCGAAGTTCAATCCATGGTCCTCGTGACCGATCACTTTTGACCGAAGGGACCACCCCACCAGCATCCGCCATGGCGGATTCGCCGCATTGGTTCTAGACCCAATCGTCGATGGATTTCACCTCACCAGAGTCCTGATGGACGGCGGCAGTAGCCTGAACCTGCTTTATCAGGATACAGTGCACAAAATGGGCATAGACCCCTCAAGGATTTAACCTACCAAGACGACCTTTAAAGGCGTCATACCAGGTGTAGAAGCCAATTGTACAGGCTCAGTTACACTGGAAGTGGTCTTCGGATCCCCGGATAACTTCGGAAGCGAGGAGTTAATCTTCGACATAGTTCCGTTCCACAGCGGCTATCATGCCCTGCTCGGACGTACCGCATTTGCAAAGCTCAATGCGGTGCCGCACTACGCATACCTCAAGCTCAAGATGCCAGGCCCTCGAGGAGTCATCACGGTCAATGAAAACACTTAACGTTCTCTCCGCACGGAGGAACATACAGCGGCTCTCGCGACAGAAGTACAATGCAGCCTCTTAAGGCAATTCTCGAGTTCGGCCGTTAAGCGGCCGGACACAGCTAAGTGCGCCCGGAGTAACCTACAACAAGACCACCTGGCACGTTCCGAGCACGCGTAGCAGTGCGTCCCCAACCCCAGCCCCTGTAAAACGTCAAGACAGGTCCTTCGCGTACACCATTACGCTCTGAAGATACCATGGGCATGGGGAGAGGGGTGCGACCACGATAGGCCCAGACTGCGGCTCAACCACACCAGGGGCTCTCAAGTGTGTCGTTCTTTTTTTCTTTTTTTTCTTTTTACCCACAGGACTCCGGTCGTCAGAGGCCCTGTCCGGTAGTAGACCTGCCGGACTCACGATGCAACAGCCAGGGAAGAGGAAAGGCTACAACGAATATCCAAGTGGTCTCCATTACGAGCATTAAATCTGTTTTATGCACCATTCCGCAGCCTACCCCTGGAGGGGGACATGTTTAACAGTCCCATCCCTTGCTTATCGCACCATTTGTATCATTCTGCACTTACAACAGTTTTTCTTGAATAAGTAATGGAGCACCTTTTTGCTTCTAATTGCATTTCTCTTTTATACATATGTTCATTTGTGACATGTTGCATCTGTATGTTTTGGTACGGCTAAATACACCAGGGGCTTATGTTTCCCGCATCATGGTGTGATAAGTCCGAAGACTTTCACAAGTGCGGCACCCTGAACTTATAGCATTATATGCATCAGCTCCGAATCATGTCTTGGGTCAATAGTTGGGTTTGCCCGGCTCCCATGTTTTGGTACCTTACGTTCCATTGTATCGGCTAAGGTAGCACTGGGAGAACCACTGCGATTGCGCCCCAGTTGAGCTGGGTTAACGCCTCAGTGGAGAAAGCTAAAACTGACCGTCATGATGAGGCGAGAGCTGGTCGCTGTTCGAGAGGTTTTTTGCGAGTCCCTAAAGACTTATGCCGCTTAGAGCGAGGAGCCAGTTTTTGTCCGGCCCAGGTGTGGATAGCGCCCCAAATTCGGCCTTCCGAAGACTAGGGGCTTCGCCGAAATTTAAAATTATAGAATTCTATGGCTAAGTGAGAGTGTTCAAGCATTATAAGTCCGGTTGCCTTGTTCGTTGTGTTGAGCGCCTCCCTAGATGGACCCAAATATGGGAACAAGAGTGCTCAAATTTATCCCGAACACCCCAACACTCGTGGCATGGGGGCTGAAGCCGACGACTTGCCATCTCTCAGATTTGATAAACAACCGCACAGAAGGTAATATTTTAAATTAAAACGCGTATCTTAGCGCAAATGAACTAAGTTTTCAGCGCACAGGATAACAAAATGCGAGTCTACTCAAATATTACATCTTTGGAGCACTCACCCGCAATAATGCGGGCGCCCTTCAGCACACTCTTATAATACATCTCGGGCATGCGATGCTCCTTGCCCTCCGGTGGCGGGTCCGTCACGAGCTTCTGGGCATCCATCTTGCCCCAGTGCACCTTTGCGCGGGCAAGGGCCCGACGAGCATCTTCAATACAGGCGGAGTGCTTGATGACTTCAACCCACGGGCACGCATCCATCAGCCGCCGCACCAGGCCGAAGTAGCTCCCGGGCATGGCCTCCTTAGGCCACAACCGAACTATGAGGCCCTTCATGGCCTGTTCGGCCGCCTTGTGGAGCTCGACCAGCTGCTTCAGCTGGTCGCTAAGGGGCACCGGATGTCCGGCCTCAGCATACTGAGACCAGAAGACCTTCTCCATCGAGCTCCCCTCCTCGGCCCGGTAGAACGCGGTAGCATCGGACACGCCGCGAGGAAGATCTGCGAACGCTCCTGGAGAGCTCCGAATTCGGGTAAGCAATAGGTAATTAACACTCACATGCTTACTTTGCATGAAAAATGCCTTACCCGCCGCTATTTTCTTCAATTCCTCGATTTCTTGGAGGGCCTTGTAGGCTTCGGCCTTAGCGGCTTTGGAACTCTCAAGAGTCGTCACAAGCTCAGACTCTCGAGTCTTCGAGTCACGCTCCAGGCTCTCATGTTTTTTCACGAGATCCTGGAGCTCTTGCTGTACCTCCGCCAACCACACCTCCTGCTTCTCTCACACGGTGCACTCCACGGCCGCAGTGCGTTCGGCCACGGCCACCGCCTCTTTCAGGGTCGCCACCTCGTTAGTGGCCCCTGCAATAACCACGTTATCCTTGTCATTCTTTTTGCAACCAAAATCCTTTTCTGTAAGGTACAATTTTAATAAGGTGTTACTCACCTTCCTTGTCCTCGAGCTGCTTCTTGGCACGGCCGAGCTCGTTCTTGGACCGCTCGAGGCTTTCCTTCAAAGTATTGACCTCTGCAGTCAGTGCGGCAGAGATCAGCAGCGCAGCCTGCAATCCCATATTGACATATTTATTATGACTCCTGCGTATATCTTCTTAAGATCCTCAGTCCGGCTTTTCTTTCCGAACACCAAACCGAGCATGAGGGGCTACTGTCTATGCGGTACTATTTTACATATATCAAAATTCTTACCTCAAAGCCTATTAGAAGGCTGCTGCAGGCTTCGGTCAGCCCGCTCTTGGCGAGCTGCACCTTCTGAATCACCGCACTCATAACAGTGCGGTGTTCCTCTTCGATGGAGGCGCCATTACCCGCCTCCAGCAAGCTATCCGGCGCCTCCAGTTGGATAGAGGCTGCCGGCGTCACGGTCTTGCCCTTCTTACGAAGGGGCCACCCGCCGGACTCCGGAGCCACTATGGGATCCAGAGCCGAGTCCGGTGCTAACTCCGGGAAGTTGTCCTGCGACACCTCCGGGGCCTCCTCCTCCTGGCGGGTCCCTTCCCGGGATCCCACCTCGGGATCGTCCGTGTCGCGGGGGGTGGAGGCGGTCGGAAGAGAATCCATATCCAACGCACCTAAAGTCCCGCTCAACGAAGCGGGAAGATCGTCCTTGGGCGGACTGCAGGGTTGTATGCGGCATTAGAAAGACATTGTGTGGCAAAAAATAAAAACCATGAAGTTATTCGGGAGTCCGGATACTCACGATCTCGCCAGGGGCTTGGCCCTTGGAGGCCAGTCGTCATCGTCGTCACTGGCGTTGGCAGAGCAGTCCGGGGGAAGAGTTTTTCCCTTTTTGGACCCTTCGGCCTCCCTCGTTGGGGAGGCCTTCCTTTTCTTCTCTCCCCCCACTTGGGGAGAGGACTTTTTCTTCTCCTCCTCACCTTGGTGAGAGGAGTCGGCCTCGGAGTCGTCATCCGATAGCACCTGAAAACGGGAACTCTTCCGAGTCCCCGTGGCCTTCTTCTTGGCCTTCTTCTCCGACACCACGTGGGGTGCCGGAGCCAGCAGCCCCGTTAGGCGGGCGTCCGCTGGGTCCTCTGGCAATGGGGCCGGGCAGATAGTCTGTTTGGCCTTCGCCAACCAGTCCTGTCAAAGGTAAAGGGAGTTTAGATCCCGCATAGAGTCAAACTATGGAAAACGAGCATTCCGTAAAGGACAAAACCACTTACCTCGTCAGCCGGACGCTGCGAGCTGAATCCGCGATCTTCGGTAGCGGATGCGGGAGCCTCGGCGCCCTTGAACAGCACCTTCCAGACATCTTCGTACGTAGTGTCGAAGAGCCCGCTTAGAGTCTGGTGCTGCGCCGGATCGAACTCCCACATGTTGAAACCCCGTCGTTGGCACGGGAGAATCCGGCGGATGAGCATGACCTGGACTACATTGACAAGCTTGAGCTTCTTGTCCACCAGCTTTTGGATACAGGCTTGGAGTCCAGTCAGCTCCTCCGAATCACCCCAGATCCGGCCACTCTCTTTCCAGGAGGTGAGCCGTGTAGGGATGCCGGATCTGAATTCGGGGGTGGCCGCCCATTCAGGGTCACGCGGCTCGGTGATGTAGAACCACCCCGATTGCCACCCCTTAATGGTTTCCACGAAAGTGCCCTCCAGCCAAGTAACGTGGGACATCCTGCCCACCATGGCGCCTCCGCACTCCGCTTGGCTGCCCTTCACAACCTTTGGCTTGACGCTGAAGGTCTTGAGCCACAAACCGAAGTGGGGCTAGATGCAGAGGAAGGCCTCGCACATGACGATAAACGCTGAGATGTTGAGGATGAAATTCGGGGCCAGATCATGGAAATCTAGCCGTAGTAGAACATGAGCCCCCGGACAAAGGGATGAAGCGGGAAGCCCAGTCCGCGGAGGAAATGGGGAAGAAATACTACCCTCTCATGGGGCCTGGGGGTGGGGATGAGCTCTCCCTTGTCGGGGAGCTGATGCGCGATGTTGCTGGACAAATATCCGGCGGTGCGCAGCTTCTGGATCTGCCCCTCTGTGACGGAGGAGGCCATCCACTTGCCTCCCGCTCCGGACATAGTTGGCGAAGGTTGAGGTGAGATGCGCGGACTTGGGCGCTGGAGCTCGAGTTCGCAGAGATGGATAAGCCAAGGAGGAAGAAGGCGCAGGTAAAAGGGTTGGATCTTTATCCCCTTATATGGGCGGACGAAAACATGCGTCCCCACCGGCCTGATAAAACTCGCTTATCCCCCAAGCGCCGCAATCAATGGCGCGGTTGGGTTACCCACGTCCGTATTGATGAGAATCCCGGAATAAGGGGAACACGATCTCTGCTTCGACAAGACGTGCCAAGGAAACCGCTTCGCTAAACGCGCTGAGGTGGTACAATAAAAACAATTCGAATAAAGGCTTGGTAGTGGTGTGATGACACGACACGAAACGCGTCAGCAGATTGAACTTGTGTAAATGTTATTCTCTCTATGGTGGTATGTGGAATTTATTTTGTAGAGCCGGACACTATCCTGGTGTTCACAATCTTCTATAAATTATTCGGAGGAAGAACCCACCTTGCAATGCCGAAGACAACATGCGCGCCGGACTCGTCGTCATTGAAGCCTGGTTCAGGGGCTACTGAGGGAGTTCCGGACTAGGGGGTGTCCGGATAGCCGAACTATCATTATCGGCCGGACTCCAAGACTATGAAGATACAAGATTGAAGACTTCGTCCCGTGTTCGGATGGGACTTTCCTTGGCGTGGAAGGCAAGCTTGGCGATACGGATATGTAGATCTCCTACCATTGTAACCGACTCTGTGTAACCCTAGCCCTCTCCGGTGTCTATATAAACCGGATGGCTTTAGTCCGTAGGACAAACAACAATCATACCATAGGCTAGCTTCTAGGGTTTAGCCTCCTTGATCTCGTGGTAGATCCACTCTTGTAACACACATCATCAATATTAATCAAGCAGGACGTAGGGTTTTACCTCCATCAAGAGGGCCCGAACCTGGGTAAAACATCGTGTCCCTTGTCTCCTGTTACCATCCGCCTAGACACACAGTTCGGGACCCCCTACTCGAGATCCGCCGGTTTTGACACCGACAGGCGTCTTCAGCCCGCTTCAACAACGCAGCTTTTTCAGTTTCCCAGCTGGCACATTGATTCTTGAACCCTTCCTTTAGTTGTTCCATGGCTGTCAAAGCACTTTTTAGTTCATCTTTGGCCTTGGAAGTCTCTGATTGATGGGATTTGATATTCTCTTGAAGATCGGCAATTTGGGAATCTTTGTTGTTTATGTTGGCCTGCAAAGATCAGATGATGAAGATGATAATATTTTCTCAAAGTCCCAAGCATATAACCAGTTCTACACTTGGCACTTGGGGGCTAATGCAGATTGCTTCTTTCCTGCTGATTATTCAAAGTCCCAAGGCTCAATACAAGTATTAATCTTGGCACTTGGGGGCTAATGTGTATTTGATCAGATATTTAAAAGGCAAAGGAATTGACAAAATATAGTTTGGAGCATGAAGTCCCGGTTCATCTTGATAAGATAAACCGGCCCTTGGGGGCTACTCAGTTGAAGTGTTCTTTATTCCAAAAGTCCCGGTTTATCTTCAAGAGACAAACCGTCCCTTGGGGGCTACAATGGAGTTGATATACATAACAAGAAAGATTAAAGTGTCTGGAAGATTACCTCATAGCGTTCCTTCATCATGTTCACCAAACCGGCCTCATAATCTCGGCTTGTGTATAGGCGGTTTAGGAATCCAGAATGAAGCTCTTGGGCAGTAAGGTTAACATAGCTAGAAAATTTTGTCTTCTCTTTCCCCTTGCCCATAGCAACAAATTCTTCCTTGGCGGTATGCTTTGATAGGGCAACCGGATTGCCAGGGTCGGTGTGACCAGTACCGGTGATAATAACATCATCATCGCCACCTTTTGACGGGCTTGGCGGATTGATAAAATCCCTGGCTAGGCTCGGCAGATCAGCAGCTGGACTTGGAGGATTAGCATGCGGGCTTGATGGATCAACATGAGAAGTAGCCGGGTCAGCTTCCGGCGGATCAGCTTCAGTGTTTCGACCTTGTGGGGCAGAATCATCCATGACAATATTAGTATCTCTACCAGTGCCTTCTAGGGTCCTCTCCGGTTCAACTTCATCAGTGGGGGTACTGGTTTTGGCTTTCTTGCTCTGTTGGGCTTTGTCACTACAATATCAAACAAAGGTTAGTATGATAAACCGACGCACGAACGAAAAGGCTGAAGGGTAATATACTTACCCAGGGACGGTTTTGAGGGGAGGCATATGGGTGGTTGATGAGCCGCCAGATGAAGAATTGGAAGTCACCTGATAATTCGAATCAGACGGATGAAGTGGGTATCGGAAGCAACCCACCAAGGATAAGGTTTATTAAAAGAGCAAGAGACCTCTAGACGACGTTTCTGGTTTGGAGTGTCTGGTAAACCGGAAGAAGTGACTTGCTGGCCATTGTGCCGGGTTGTGCGATAGCCTTCAGGTTGCTGTGTCTTCAAAGAAAATTGTGGATCCAAATGAGCAAGAGGGTGAGAGTATTTTACTTTCCGAACTACACGGCGAAGTTTTTGAACCGGCACATGTTCTGAATCGGAGGAAAGGGAGATTACCTCTATATGGTCAGCATGATTGGATTCCGCATCATTCTGGTAATAGTCATTGTCAATAAGGTGTACTAAAAATGAGCCAAGGGAGTCAAGTTCTACCTCTTGTTCCGATTCATCGACATCTTCGAGTGGATCAGAGGACTCGGCGGTTTTCTTCTTGGTTGGTTTGTTTGTGACTTTGCTTTTTGCACGAGGAGCCCTCGCCGGTTTGTCTGAAGCTTTCCTCTTCCAGAAAGGATCTTTGGCCTGTAAAATTAAACAAATGATTATTAGAGCAGTGTTAAAGCGGAGATGGATCAAAAAGCACAAGGTTAAAAATTTTACCGCTGACGGTTTGTTGGAGGCATAAAAAGGACGCAGCCCAGTTTTGCCGCATTCAGCGATCGGTTCATCCAACATCTTCTTGACAGATTCAGTTACTTCGTCATCAGTCATCTCTATTTCATGATACCGTTGAGGGTCCTTGATGTTCCCGGTATACTCATGCATCAAACTGGTGCGGCGGCTTAAAGGTAGGATACCCCATGAAACCCAGCAGCGAACAAGGTCAATGTCGGTTAAACCGTCTGCTAGGAAGGCCCGGAGCTTAGCAAGTCGAGGTGCATAAGTTTGTCGTTCTTTGGCAGTGAGCCGTTGAGGCAGTGGATGGCCATTACTGAGAAGGTGAGCACGGTAACCCGACAGAGGGTTTTCATTAGCAGGGGCGGTATTATGACAATAGAACCATGTTTGATTCTAGTCTTTTAGGATGGCTGTGATGTTTGGCATGAGGAAAATTGACTTCTTTCCTCTTCTGAGTCGATACACCACCAAGTTCAGTATTGGGGCCGTCAGAGAATTCAGTTCGGCGGTTTAAATGGAAGAAATCCCGGAAGAGCTCAACAGTTGGTTCTTCTTGAAGGTAAACTTCAC
The DNA here is from genome assembly GCF_002162155.2 of Triticum dicoccoides. Taxonomy (NCBI): domain Eukaryota; kingdom Viridiplantae; phylum Streptophyta; class Magnoliopsida; order Poales; family Poaceae; genus Triticum; species Triticum dicoccoides. Next base: position 472,077,270 of record NC_041391.1, on the reverse strand, counting down.
AGAACACTTGGAAATTGCATATGTTGGACACAGAGTTTGGTCCAATGTCCTGAGGATGGAGTTGGAAGCTAGCAAGCACATCCCAGAAAAACTTTGAACCGAGAGGGCTAAACCCCCGGTCTAGATGCTGCATGAACACAATCACTTCTCCGTCTTGAGGTTCAGGAGGGCATTCAGGGCCTGAAACTCGCCAATGAAGGACATTTTTCTTAGCCAAAGCGCCAGTTAGAACATATCCATTGAGTTGTGTTTCTGTGATCCGGGAAGGAACCCAGTTGCAAGCAGCGAATTTAATTTTGGAAGACAACTGTAAAAGAAGTGTGACGGCCGGTTTATGATTCAAGGTTGATGTGCACTAACCGGTGTTAAATCGAGGAATTTAATTAGGGCATATATGTAAGTTAAACCGGATACTGCTACTCAAGTCAAGATGGCAGTTTAAGTGAGGGCTAATGGTATCTGGCGGATTATCAACTACTAAAGATTAAACCGCCTTTAACGGAAGAAGCAGGTCTGAAATCTACTAAGTGTTGCAGAAACAAGTTTCACAAAATGGTGATATAATTTTGGATCTACCGTGGTTCAGTAAAGAAAATTTTCTAAGCCCTACAATGGCGTCAAGCAGAACAGTGAAGGTCCAGATGGGATTTATCCAGGAACAGCAAGATACTGTAGTACGGTAGATTAAAGCTATGGATCTAGCCGCAAAAGGAAACTGCCAGGCCTAGTTAGATTCAGTAAGATGCTAAGGGAAAAGCAGATAAGCGCTGATGAACGTCGATGTACACGAAGCCCTAATGGAGTTCTAGGGTTAAAGGAAGAAAGCTTACCGGATTCTCAGGAGCAGCGGAGGAGAGCTGCAGATCTCTGGAGCATTCAGGTTGATGCAGCGGTGTGAGATGAGGCAGAGCTTCGAGGTCGACAGCGGCGGCGATGCTTGAGTTCTTCGGGTCGCGAGGAGGAAGACGATGCGAAGAGGCAAGGGGGGAAATGGAAGGACCCCCAGGCCTTATTTATAAAGGAAAGGGGATAAGTGGTAGGTGCGAGAATCGAGGAGCCTGAAGCGGCAAAAGGGGGCGTTGTTGTCGCCTCGATTTTTGGGAACTAATTAAATGAAGGGAATCTTTATTATCTTTTTATACAGAGATGATGTCATGATGATTCACTGCAGCATTTAGAAGATGACGTCATGGCGGTTTACCAAAGTTTACAGGGAAAAGACATCATGGCGGTTTACAAGGATCGTAAGAAGTTCTTCACAGAATTTTTCGAAGTATTGAAGATTGACATGAACAGGTTCAAATCAATGTGGGGCCTAATGTTGAGGATATAACTACTGAGTGTAAACCGCCCAGGAGGGGTCGGTTCACGCTCAATTGTACTGAAGCCCATGAAGACAAAGAAGATGGCGCTTTACTAATAAAGCTTAGATGCCCAGAGCCCAAAGGCGGATTAGGGCCCATAGTTGTAAACTGCCATAGTTGTATAACTTGTATTGTAAGTTAGGGAAAAGGGGGAGACCGAGCCGGACACTTGTATGAGCCGGCCTCGGGACTCCGTAAACCGGCTCGGCGTCAACCTGTGTATATAAAGGGACGACCCGGCGGCGGTTCAGGGACAAGAAACAACAAGTCGAGACCCAGGCAAAGCGTATTCGCTCCCTGGTCATCGAAACCCAATCAATTCCATCACAACTAGACGTAGGCTTTTACCTTCATCGTAAGGGGCTGAACTAGTATAAAACTCTCGTGTCCCTTGTCCGGTTTAACCCCTTCAAGCTAATCTCGTTGCGATGGCTCCACGACTAAGTCCTTCTGTTAGGACATCTGACGTGTTATTTCCACAGCAATTAGCGTATACTTAATAGAAAAGTTCCTATGTTGTGAACCAAATGACATCTCTTTTTCTAATCCCTCCTCATAGGAATTGAGATACACATCATCTCTAGATTCAATAGAAAAGTTCCTATGATGTGGACCAAATGACATTTCTTTTCCAATCCCTACTCATAGGAATTGAGATACATGTCATATCTTTCCCTACAACTTCCATGTATACATCTTCTATTCCTAAATATCTAGTACAACCCACTAGTAGCTTTTTTCCTGGACATGCAACTATGGCACAAGAACACGTCATGCATGCAAGTCATAATCACATTGTTTTTGTACTTTATGCATGCAAGCACCACATCATCAATGCGTGCATGTTACTCATAAGTTATTTCTTGCATTAGATTTTGTATTGACAATATATGTGTTTGTCATGTGCACACATATGTAGTTCACATTCACATTACTGTTAGAAATGTCATTCTTTTAACTGTAGTTCATTTTTTCTCTTTGTATTACATTTTCATTTTAAGCACAGATTCACTTCCCATTAGTTATAGATGTTTTTGGAGGAACTTTTATGCATTATTCTAAGTAGCAAATTTCACGCAGTCGCAGGTATATCAAAATGTGGGGCCCATGTGTCATTGCCTTTCGTTCACACCTACCTCCACAATTTTTTGTGCGTATATATCCACTGGTCCCCGAACCCAAAATGCAGCTGCCTCGTTCTCGTAAAACCAAGCGGCCCACCCATATTAAGGCGTCGACTCGAACTCAATCCCTCTCCCTTTTACTATGCCATGGCCCCGCATGCCGTAGTGATGACCCACAAGTATATGGGGTCAATTGTAGCCTTTTCGATAAGTAAGAGTGTCGAACCCAACGAGGAGTAGAAGGAAATGACAAGTGGTTTTCAGCAAGGTAATGTCTTCAAGTGCTAAAATTGTAAGTAGCAGAGTAGTTTGATGGAAAGATAATTTGTAATGAGCAAGTAACAGTAGTAGTACAAAAAGTGCAGCAAGGTAGCCCAATCCGTTTGAGGCAAAGGACGGGCCAAAATGGTCTCTTATGATAATTAATGTGTTCTTGAGGGTACATGGGAATTTCATCTAGTCACTTTCATCATGTTGGCTTAATTCGTGTTCGCTACTTTGATAATTTGATATGTGGGTGGACTGGTGCTTAGGTGCTGTTCTTACTTGAACAAAACTCCTACTTATGATTAACCCCCGCGCAAGCATCCGCAACTACAAGAAAAGTATTAAGAATAAATTCTAACCATAGCATTAAACTTTTGGATCCAATCGGTCCCTTACATAATAGCGCATAAACTATGGTTGAACCTTCTGTCACTCTCACAACCCATCATCTAATAACTACTCCAGAATGCATTTCCTTAGGCCCAAATATGGTGAAGTGTCATGTAGTCGATGTTCACATGACACCACTAAGGGAATCACAACATACATATCATCAAAATATCGAACACATATCAAGTTCACATGATTACTTGCAACATGATTTCTCCCGTGACCTCAAGAACAAAGGTAACTACTCACAAATGATAAACATGCTCAAGATCAGAGGGGTGTTAAATAGCATAATGGATTTGAACATATAACCTTCCACCAAATAAACCATATAGTAATCAACTACAAGATGTAATCGACACTACTAGTCACCCTCAAGCACCAATCTATAGTTCCGGTACAAAGATTGAACACAAGAGATGAACTTGGGTTTGAGATGAGATGGTGCTGTTGAAGATGTTTATGAATATAGCCCTCCCCAAGATGGGAGAGTTGTTGGTGATGATCATGACGATGATTTTCCCCTATTGTCAGGGGTTGGGTAGGACATATGCCAAAGGATGGCTTATCATGGTGGGAGCGAGTAGAACGTCACCGGTGCCCGGAAGCAGGATGAGGCGAAGACATGCACGCCGGCGGAACTTACCCAGCTTCAGGGCTCTCCGAGGAGATAACACCCCTACTGCTGCTCTGCGGGGTCTCCGCATGGTCACTATGTCAAAATGGGAACAATGGTGCTCCTGGAGCTGTTTCTGGAGGTAGAAGAAGGCCAGGCTAGCTTTCTCCTTCTTGTGATCTAAAGTATATTTCTCTCTGGGTCCGAACCCTTTGCATGGGCTTCCCGGGGGGTTTATATAGGCCTACCCCCCAGGGGTACAATAGTAATCCGGCTGGGTGTGGGTCCCAGCCGTGTGTCTCTCAGACCGCCGCCCTCTTTGCCGACTACTGGGGCCCGCCGTCTGGAGGGCCCTGCGGACAGGCCTGATACTGTAGCGGTACTCCTGATGACGCTGGCTTGGTCATGCGGTCATGGCAACAGCGCCACCGTCTGGCGTGCGTTCACTGCCGCCATTGCCCATCGTGTCTGGTTAATGGCGGGCAGGGCCCGTGGGAGAGGGGTCGGGCGACTCCAGGGGGCCGACTCCCATGGTCCGTCTTCCGGGCGCTCATGCCGTCTTCTGTCTACCCACTGACGGGCGGCCCCGCCGTCCTTCGGTCGTACAGGCAAGCATCGTGGGCATGGTGCGCCGCCGACTGTGGCTAAGGTCAAGGCAGGCATGACAACAGTGCCGCGCATCGCGGGAGATCTTCAGCGATACGTCTTACTATAGCCATGCCGGCGCCTTGTAAGAAGGGGGGACGGCCATGCCGTGGCCGTACCCCGCCTCGTCCTTCGAGACGAGGGTGGAGTCGCAGGCCGACTCTCCATAGCCGGCCTCCCTAGAAGTCGCCGGCCATGAGTCGGCTTATCTTGGAGTAGTCGTCTGGGACTCGGCATATCTTGGAGTCGCTGCTGGGACTCGGCATACCTTGGAGTCGCCGTCTGGGACTCGGCATATCTTGGAGTCGCCGTCTGGGACTCAACATATCTTGGATTCGCCGTCTGGGACTCGACATATCTTGGAGTCGCCGCTGGGACTC